>NW_017804531.1:384289-495525 GCF_001625305.1 Branchiostoma belcheri
AAGAAACCATTATACATTCCTCACTGATTCATAGGAGGGGAGTTGTATACTACTAGTAGTAGCTTTTTCAAATTTATGATACAGGCTTTTGAGCACTTCCATGTTGATATTACTACACGTGTACAGGGCTCGAACTTAACTTTTTTCCCTACTGTCCCAGAACTGTCCCAAAAATAAATTCCAACTGTCCCAAAGTGAGGATTGACTGTCCCAAACTGGTTTTCAGGAAGTATGTATTACAACAACAATAAAGCTGAGTCAGAGAACAGTATTGCTGTGTAAGCTAATTGTCAATTGAAATAAACACAAAATCAACTCAAATTGAAACTTGTCTTGGCTGGTTTATTGTGCCGACAAATGTAACAAAGACAAGCCAAAGTTCTTTTCAAACTTTCCTTCCACTTGTTATGTGTAGGCTACAGTAAGTGGCCCCTGTAAAGTGTGCATACTGCATGCTGCACACTGCAGTAATATATATTATACTGCATGTATTACAATTCACAAATATTTACATGTTTAAATGTTTTACATTTCAAGCCCCCTCCCCCCTTCCGTCGGCGCATCCCTCTTTCGTACCGGCCGTACGATCTGGAGGCTGACACTCAGTTGTTGAAACCACGCCGTCAGACTGAGATGATCCTGAACGTCTTTGAGGATCGACAGCATTGACTGCATTCGACTCCGGGGCCGCTCGCGGCGAGGAGAAAAAAAGAGGAAATTTTCCTCTGTGCCATGCCGGCCATGACTCTCAAATTTTCTGATTTCGGCTGTTTTCGGCATTCCATTCGTCATTTCGCGGGAAACTAGGCGAAGTTTACCGAAAGACACCGTACATTCCCGAGCTTTGCCGGTTCACTATATTTGGCATTGTCAGCTGATCTCCCGAGCATCTCCGGAAATATCCGAACATTAAACAGTTACAGTTCGCCATATATGGCAGATGCCTTGATTGGATGGAAGCTGTGATTGGTTGAATGTTGTTTACATGGATAGAATGTCTGGGAACTGGCGTGGGAAAGTGGCGCCAAGGCGGCGGGCTGCAATAGATCAAAGGCGATGGGCGGGGCGACAAATTAGTGGCCACATGCGTACACGGGTGCCACACGCGCTGCTCAGCTGAGTGTATATCGAATTCGGCGGCTTTTGGTGAGGCCCAAAAATGGGTTGCGCGCCTGACAAACGTATGAACGGCTGACATTCTGATTGTGAATGTTCGTTATTTTTCCAGTGTCCCAAAAATGTCCCAAAGTGATTTTTCAGTTGTCCCGGCCGAAATTTTAGTGGCCAGGGGACATCGGGACATCGTTAAGTTCGAGCCCTGCGTCCAATTTCTTATTATTTTCAGTACAGGGCGTCCAAAAGACACCCTGGACACCCCCTAGCTAAAAGCCTGGCCACACATTGCAAGTAAAAGTGTATCATTCTCTTTTGTTTCACACAAATTTTAACTGACAGATATCATTGAGAGCCAACACCCCATTTACAAAGCTGAAAAACATTATACATTTATCAGTTAACATCAGAAGTATGTATGTCTTTATATTAAGCAAACATACAACTTGTTTGCATTGGGAGTCGTTCAGCAAACAAAACCTAATATACATGGTCACGACTATACAACAGGGAGCTTCTGTAGTTAGCAACAATGGGCACTAAATACTCGTACATGTACATTGTACCAAAATGTGTGAACAAATTTTTTGTCCATCTTCTTTCATCCAAATCTTTAAAACTGAATGTAGCAAACAGCATAGATTCTGATCAAGAAAGATAGGCAAATAGTAGAAATATGACCATGGTTGAAAAAACTGGTGCTACATATAGGGTTTTTTACTTTACTTAAAAAATAATTTCACTAGATCTACATCCTATTATTCTTGTCCTCTGTTGAAAATACAACAGAAACAAATCAGGGTTTGATTCCATCTCTCTCACAGATGTGCCAGTAGCACCACAGCTATTGTTTCTCCAATGTTGATCACACCTATTGTGGAAAATGTGCCAAACTATTAAAGGGACAAGAGTTGGTGATAATTACCCCTGTCCTTTTACTAAGCTGTTAAAAGGCATGCATAATGCATCTAATTGTATACAGATATATTTCTTATGCTCGGCAAGCTTTGAGTTTCTTTGTGTTGTCCTACATAGAGATTCTACAAAAAAATTGTGACCATGTTGTATGATACCAAAAATGTAAAAATCATAAAGAACTGTGTTACCCTAATGACATATCATACCTTATTATACCACACTATACCTTGGTATAGATCTAGTATAATCAAATTTTTATACAGCTAATGTTACATCACTGAGTTGGTAAATTATAGCACATCTGCATGTACTTCTATCACACGCCCATTTTTCCAACATTGAATACATAATTTTGTGTTACATGTTACAACTTATACTGGTGGAGTCTATCTTTTTTCTTCGCTTATTCTGTCCAAAAGTAAGGTTTTAACTCGAGTAAATTCAGTGAAATACTCTACTTGTTTGCTTCACCACATGTGGTGCCAGGACAAAGCATGGGATCTGTTGACTAGCAAGCAAACGATCTGACCTAATTTTTCAAACGAACGGTGTGTTTGTGATCAAGGTTTGCAAACGAACAAAGACAGTGTACCAAAAACTAGCATCATCTAGTGCTTCAAAAACTGCTAGAATTCACATAAATTCTTAACGAAGTCTAGATTCTGGCAGGAGGAACGCCCAGTAAAGGAACTGAGCAAACATATGCATGGCAAATACCCCGCTTGCTAGCCAGGGATAGGTTCCTCCCCCCAAGCTCCTGGCTGTAAAAGGCAGCACGTTCCAAGTACTCACCGTGAAAAAGGACAACCAAATATCCCAAATTCCTCGGCGCCGACAACATTTTTGGTCGAGGAAAATCTTCCCGACGTAGTAGAAGAGATTCCGGCGGTTTTGTGTGGACAGAACGGGGTGAAATTATCGTTCTTCGAAGGAAAAGCAGGAACGACGACTGCCTCCCACCCCACCCTGTTCAGCTCACAAAATGGCGGACTTTCTAGTTGGACTATACTATTACCAACTATGAAGGAGGGGGAAGAGAAACATAAATGACAATAAAATAGATTGAATATACTCCCCAAATCATAAAACAAACCATACACAATTTTATATAAAGTTTTTATAAATTTAATATCATTGATATTATCTTTAAAGTCCCTAAACTTCATTTTCAATGATAACATTGAAGATTCATTTACCCAAGGATAAATAGTCTAGTCCAGTGATATTCAGAAAAGTCCTTGTAGCTAAATAATAATCCAAGAGAAAATGGGTGCAAACTATTTATCGTGTTTTTCTGATCTACACAGAGTGACAAAGTGGCATCATAATGACAAACTCAGAATATTTAATAATGAAAGGAAGCCATTTAGACCTTCGGAAACTGTCGGTATTTTCCGGCAGCCAACGAAAGGTAGCCGACGGAACCCGACCTAATCCGAAGATTGTTGTTGTTCTTGCGGCCAATGACCTTTGTCCCAGAGCTTCTTGGGCAAAGTTCATTTTTGAAAAGTTGAGCTAGCGTACAGACCTAGATCTAGAGCCAGTCTTTTCAAAGATGGACAAGAGTAAAGAAGAAAAGAAGAGCTTGGTGCAGAGGGCTTTGAAACAGTACATTGTGCTGGTGAGAAGAAACCCTATCGTCACAAAGGCAATAACAAGGTATTTGTGGGCGGGGCGGCAGTGTTATGGGGCATGGGGAGGGTGGTTTCCATATGTAGTATTAACAAAAGTCGATGACCAATGTTTGTAAGTTTGGAGCACTGCTAAGATTGTTGCAATCATTCAAGAGTTTCCTCCACAAAGGAGACTGTTCATTGTGGTTGTTTGTTTGTTTATTTGGTTTATCGATTATTTGTAATTGTTTGCTTGGTTAGTTGGTTGGTTGGTTGATTTTTAATTGTTTTTGTGTGCGTGTGTGTGTATAGTGTGTACGTTTGTGTTAGTGTGTGTGCAGCTGATTGTGTGTGCACGTGTGTGTGTGTGTCTGTCTGTGAGTCTGCACGCATACCTGCAAGTGTGTGTCACTTTGTCAACATGAAGAAGTGAATATACAACTTAACTTGTTTCAGTGGATTGGTGTCGGCACTTGGGAACATCTTGTCCCAGAAGATCATAAGCCATCGGGCTGGGAAACCAGCTCCCATTGAATGGCTGGCTGTAGTCAGGTATTCCGCTGTGGGGTAAGTACTAGTACATCATGTTTCTACTTTTTTTTCTAACCAACATCAGCCAAGTTATCCATTCAAAGTTCTGAACAAATGCAGTAAATCTTGATGTTAGATTGTGTTTACTCAATCTCTTGCTGGCTGGGCGGCAACTGTTGGGCACCAGGAGCCTGATTTGGTCCAGGCTAATCTGGATGTCAGTGCTTTGGTTTTCATGAGTTCCGTCAATTGGCGGAAAAACAGGTGCTAGCTAGAACCCTTCACAGTGGGCAGGAGTTTCCATGTATTACTTCAGAATGTATTGTTTCAACTTCAAACTTACCAGTAAAACACTACGAAAAACCAATCTCCAAGCAGATCTTTCAGTGGCTGCAAAAGACAGTATTGGCCAGGCAATATCCATTAGCCAGACAGTATCCATTGGCCTAATAGACACTCCTCTGGCCAGTGGATACTGCCACCGTATGATCTGCTTGGAGATTACGAAAAAGCTCCTTCCCCTTCTACAGCAAGTCTCTGCAAAATGAAATGATATCTCTCTCCCACTCTCTGCCAGAACCTTTGTGACAGCACCCCTTGCCCACTACTTTCACCGCTGGCTGGAGAGGACCATCCCACCAGACAAGGAGTACGCTGCAGTGAAGCGCCTCCTAGCAGATCGGCTGCTCTTTGCACCTCCCCTGATTTTCCTGTTCTTCCTTGTCATGAACACCTTGGAGGTAAGCTTTCACAGTTTGGGTCTGGGAATCATGGTTATAGCAAAAAAAGGGTCACTGCAATTCACTCTATGTTCACAGTAGCAAAAGTTCATGGTCTGAGAAAATGGACATGTTCACGGAACTATATGTTCACAGTGTCGGCAGGTGCAGGAAAAAGAAACTCGAGGAAGTTAGCGGTACAGAAGTGACAGCAAAAACCGTGAACATAAAAGTACTGCAAAAAAAATCAGGAATTACAGTGCACTTAAGCCTGCACTAGTATAAACATTTTTTTAAAGTTTATTTTTGTGTCAAATGAATATATTTTCTTCAAGTTTCTTTTTCCTTGCAGGGACAGAACCTTACTGTGTTTAAGATGAAGATGAAAGAAGCCTACTGGACCACACTGAAGATGAACTGGAAGGTGTGGACTGTCTTCATGTTCATCAATATCAACTACGTACCTGTGCAGGTAAGGATGCTTCTCTTTTCCTTCTCTGTGAAGAATTCATCTTGAAGTCACAATTACCTTAATATTTTGCATATCCTAGTTGGATGTCTTTAAAAAATGTTTTTCACGTTGTTTGAACTTTATACTAGTATATAGACAGTTACACAAAGAAGCTAAAAAGATACATGTAATATTTAAGCTTCTTGATTTACTTAGTCATAGTGTTTTTGAGACTGACATACTAGTAGATAGAGAGAGAGGCTACACATATGATACAGAGAAAATATGCAGTAATGTACATGTACAAAACACTCTTATTTCCATATTGAGATTCTTAACTGTAAGAAAAGAATTCTCATGTATTTGTTACTGAATATATAAATATATTTGTTACACAATAACATAAGCTTATTTTCCTCTATAAGATGTCTTACCGGTACTACTCACAAGATGACTTTCTGACCCTTCCTTGTCTCCCTGCAGTACCGTGTCCTGTTTGTGAGCATGGTGGCGCTTCTGTGGCAGACCATCCTCGCTTCCATCAGAAAATAGACGCAGGGAGGATAACTGTACCACTGGAAGGACTAGCCTCCTTCACAGACTTGTGTCATGACAGCGTTCATATCTTCTGGGAGTTATGCCACGGAGGGAGTCTTGCCCTGGAGGGTGTTTTGCTGCAAAATATTCCCTCCACAGCATAAGTCACGTAGCTTCCCCCAAAACTTATCTCCGCCATCACACAAATCTGTGAAGGAGGCTACAGAATTAGAAGGACATGCTTCACATGTCCTCCAAGATTTTTACATACATGTACTAGTATTCCTCTGTCGTCAGCTACAATGTATATCAATTTTACTGTTTTGTTGGTTGTTTAAACCACAGAAAATGAGAAAGAGGGAGGAAGATTTGAGAAAAATGCTCTGGCAATCAGAAACAATGATACCTAAATTTGTGATGTAATCAGGAATTATATTTCTACTGGTAATTTGAGCAAATTGTATTATGTACAAGACTAAAAAGACAAAAATGGTGACATCCTTTAGTTAGTGTTTTTCCATTAACTACAATTTTAATCTTCTATTGGGTGTTGTTTTGATATATGAGTACACTATGGAATCAGTTGCAGGTAACAAATGACAAAGTGCCTTACAAGAGACGAAAGTACTATTTACTATGCTTTGTAAATTGTAATTTTTTATCAATACTGGCATATCTAGGTGGAAGGCTTTGTACTGAGAAAAAAATGTGTATAATCATGAGCTAAACACATATCAGAATGCATTATGATCAAGTTGAAGCAATGTAGGCTCTGTAGATATTACAACACTTATTACAGTATGGCTGTGTTAATCTTTGCTACACTTATCCCTTCTTGAGATTATAGTGTGATTTTATTTCATATTTTTATATTTCAATAGAATGGTATATTAACAAGTAATTATGCAGACATGCATGCTTAATGGAAAAATGAATGGGAGTAAAGAAGGAAGGATTAATTATAACATCAGGATCAACAATGAACAAAAAATATAGCTTCTTGAATTTTAAAAGCAGTAGTGAATCAGTCTGTTTTTTTTTCATGCACTTAGAAATACCACAGCAACAACCTCTAAGCTCCTTGCTCTATCCTCTATCCGGACCCTCTTAATTTTAAACCTTGTTGTCCGAGGCAAGACTTACCAAACTTACATTTCTCTCTATCTTCACTGTCTTCTTGTCACAATTTTCTACTTAAATCAAACAAACTATTCTCATTCATTATTTGTGGTGGTTTTAGTGTTAATTTTTACACTGGCTGTGGTGAAATATGTCCTGCAGTTTGTGTCCCGCAACATTTGGACACCAGACGGGTGACGCTCTCCCTAAAACGCGGGGAACAGTAGGCGTACAGGAACGGATTTATCGCCGAATTACTCCATAGTAACCAGTCCAGCGCCACGAAAGCGACAGAGTAGTAGTCTATACACGAAGCACACTGGGACAGAATCATCGTGCCGACCATGTAGGGACACCAGCAGACGAAGAACACCAACAGTAGCACGGTCAGGTTCACGGCCAGTCGGCGGTGGAACATTTTGCCGAGTTCGGTGGCGGTTCCCCGGCCGTCTGCGGAACTTGGGCGGCGTCTGAACCAGCGGATGGCGTGGCAGTACACCTAGGTAGTAGTAGTATTATTCATTAAAGACATCCAGTGCGATTTCAGGGCAGCAAAACTGGAAATATCCTGAATAAGGCAATCTTTGTGATATTGTGAGGCTTATACTGACAACACATCACAGCAAAATATATTCATTCATAAATTTTAAAAATGTAGAGTTGAATTTAAAAACATTGATCATTACTTTGAAATCTATAGGAGCGATTAGTAGTTTTTAGAAAATTGATAGGAGTACTACTCAGTGGGGTATTACACCTTCAATACGTAATGTTAACAGTTTTGAAAAGAGCAAAACAAAACACGGAGTAGATTTACAGCAACTAGAGCGAGTAATAAAAGTTTAGTACCTGCGAGTACAGGTATGACAGTAGGGCGAGCGGCACGACAAATTCCATGAAAGACATGGTAAAAGTGTAAGCCGCACTTCTCAGAGGAAAGTCCGCCTCACATCGGTTTGTCTGGATGGGGTTAACTCCTGTAAAAACGTCCCAGAGAAGAATAGCAGGACCGTACATGAGGAAAGCAATGATCCACGTACACGCCAGCAGAGCCAACTTCACTCGGAATGTCTTCGCGCGATGCCTGTGAGGCCGGACGATCTGTAAATACCTGTAGTAAAAGAATTATTGATTAAAAAAACATGGGACAAATCGGCCTTGTAGTAAAAACTTAATCGCGCCTAAGTTTACAATCAACATATTCAGTAACTAAAGCTAACACGGTGGGCTATTATAGTACATTGAACCTTGTACACAAACCTTGTACCTTGAACCTAGTACACAGACATGAATATACAAGTTACATTCAATATTGTCGACATATGGTTAATAATATAACGTGGTGGTTCAAAATCAACACAGTTAAAAAAACAGCGTTATCGTTAATTTTGGAAAAGGTGGGACATTACCGATTACGTCTTCCATGGTTTACAGAAGAGAAGTCAAACCCTTCAGACATAGTTTTAGACATACACGTAGATATAGTTCTAGACAGCTACCTTTATCATGTAGACTTTAGTTATCTTATACCCTGTTTCATTGTTCTTTTATGTTTTGTAATTTGCAATTAGCCTCCGGGCACGAATTTGCAATAAGCTTTTCACCGTTACCTGTCGAAGCTGATCAGCACCATGGACAGGACCGACTCGGAACAAGCCGTGAAGTCCACAACCAGCCACGCCTTGCACAGCGCCTGCGACAGCGGCCAGTGCCCTATCACATTCTCCGCAATAGTAAAGGGCATGGAGATCGCCCCCACCGTAAGGTCGGCCACGGCCAAATTGAGGATGTACACATCGCCTGTAGATCGGAGCTTTCCGTCCTTGGTGAAGACAGCGATAGCTAGGACGTTTCCTATGATTGTAACCGCGCTGAGACAGCTGAAAAACGTGTTTAGAACGATAGTGCCTGCGCTGGCCATAGCAGTCCCGGGACCTCCAATCTTTCTATCCTGGAATACTAGTAACTTGCACAGCTCCTAACAACGTGTTTAAAGTCCTTATCACCTCACTTCACCAGTCCCATAGCTGTCACGTTTCAGGCGTAGGGCCAATGTGGCTTTCAACAAGAGTTTTCCACCTCCGGCGATTCTCCGCCAGTCCTGCCAGCTGGCCTATGGGTTGTCCTGTCCACTCTTTCAAGTCGCTGGTCCAAGTCTGGCGAAGACGCCCCCTAGGTCGTACACCCTCTAATGCCAACTGACAGTGTTTTCTACAATTGTAACTGCACCGATACAACCAAAGAATGTGTTGAGATCGACACTCCCTGGGTCAGCCATAACAGTACCTCCGATCTTTGTATCCTGGAATACGAACTTGTACAGCTCCTAGCAACGCGTGCAAAGTCCTTGTGCCATATGACTGATGCCTGTTGACAGTAATGGCGTGTACCCAAATGACTTAAGTTCTTCCTGTCAGAACTCAAAGTGAATACAATCACTCAACAGTAGGCCGATGGCAAGGGTCTTGTCCACCGAGAAAATACACTCAAGCAATATACTTAACAGGTGGTCCTTGTAATATAATCGGATGTTATAAATATTGGCATGACCAATCCTTTTTAGTGCACATGATTCACGTGGTTCACGATGTGGGAAAGCAGGCACGACGATTTGATTGTTTTACCATCTGCATATTTGCTTGGATCTTTACAGCTTCAATTTATGCCCTAGTTTCAACTTCACATGCAGAATGCCTATTTACTTACATGCCTGGCAGAAAGGATATATTACAAAATCTATACACAATTTTTATGATAAATGAGATGAAATCTATTATGGTAGATTCTATGACTGTTAGGCATTGTTTGTCCGAAATTTAAGACTCTAGCACACCCAGGAGAAATCATTTTACCAAAATTCAAGGCCCGGTTACCTCAGCCTTTTGACTTCCAGACACTAAAGAGGTGAAACACATCCGTCATAAAGCGATTTAGCACGCTGATCCCTTCCCTGGAGGGAAATGAATACCGACAAAATGTTTGCTCGAGAAAATCGAGGCTGTAAAAAGATGCTGTGTTGGACAGGAGGGCAGTTGTATGACAAAGAGGGGTGACATCATGGAATGAGAAATGCGATAGCAATATGAGAGTGTAAAGCAAAGATACAGATGGTAGGGAGGTGGGCTATTGTAAAACCATGTTGTTCCAGTGAAAAGCAATAGAAACACCTGTAAAGGTGTCAACATTGAGTGATGAAATATTAATCAGGTATATGGTGTCTGTATTAAAGAATGGCAGGATACAAACATGTATAACCATGGAGCTATAATATAGCTCCATGGTATGATTGATCATGAGTGTATGTACTAGTAGGCATAAGATAGAGCATTTATATTGCAACATTTATATTATAACAGAGTATCTCAAACTCAAGGCAAGGAGCTGTTTTTTTTTCCAAAGTGTTTTTGTATTTTATTGCTATACAACTGGTATTGTAGTCAAGTGTGTGATATAGATGTGATGATGACATGGCAATAACAATCAACTCCTTTAACCTTACAGGGAACTTACACATGTACGTTTGTACTGCATCAAGGACATGTCAAATTACTAGTTTCACAATATGTAAGATTTACCGGTAGTTCCTATCCTTGTTATCCACTGTTCCTAATATGTGTATTATGATAATAATTGAATACAGCTACCATGTCTTCACATGTCATTTTTTCAGAAACACATTCACTTTACAGTCTTTAAATACAAGTAACAGACAAAGAAATTTCAATTTTTTACTATCCCTCTTGCTTCTCTGTAACTTCCATTTTTGGCTCTGACCTTTCAAATATAATGTTACATTCCTGTGTTTCTTATCAAGTTTTCTTCAACTCTTATGGGTGACTTTTTCAAAATGAATCTGTCTTTCTGGCAGACAATGTCGGGACAAAAGAAAGATACACGTACAATCATTTTTGTTAGAGGATAAGATGGGACCATGTCAAGCCCTCTTAGCCTGGGTGCCATCCTCTGTGGATGCTAGCTACTACAGACAAACTGCTGAGGATAGCACCCAGGTTAAATGCCTCTAGGCTGTTAATAATTTATGCAAATTTATCCTTGACGAAGATCTCCTCGGGCGGCAGGTTGGATCCCCGGATGAGTTCCTCCTCGACATTCTCCAGCGCCCACTGATGGTCCGTCACCTAGAAGAGAGAGATTGGTTAATTCGTACCATACAAGTACATACAAAAGCCTGTAAGCAGCCATAATTGGCTGAATTGAAAAGGCTTTAAAACACAGAATGCAATTATAGTACAGCTAAGTGTTCAGAACCTTTGGTAAAAGTTTGTTACTTTTGATAAAAACCTATTCGTTACATATCATACCTCCAGCGCTTCCCACTCAGCCTTAAACGCCTTATTAGGGTCAGGGGGCATCGCCATGGCAGCACCAGACATCTGCTCCTGTATAGCACATGGACGAAACCTTTTAGTGTACCGGTATTTCTTATGATCAAATCACACTAACAGAATGTAAGTACAGCACGACTTTCTACCAAATAGTCAACCCCAAAATTCCATTACTTACTTTCCTTGAAAATATGTGAGGAATGGTGGCAAGTTACATGTACATCCCTAGCCGAAGCTAGGTACTCATTTTCACCAGAATGAAGTGGGGAAAGTTCTGTAAAGTGACATTCCCAGGAGGCAGAGAAGATCAGTGACATGGCAGGATTCGAACCCAGGACCTCTTGGTTCTGAGCCAAAAACTGCTGATACAGCCACATGACCCTACTTTTCCTTTCCTTACCTGCATGACCCGTGACGTGTCTGCAGCGTTGTTCTCCCCCAGGATGAGTGTGTAGAAGCTGCGCAGCCCGAACACGTTCAGATTGATTCATACTACCTGTACATACTAGTACTGTCTGTCTTCCCTGTCACAATCACAATCCTTTCCTTACCTGCATGACCCGTGATGTGTCTGCAGCGTTGTTCTCCCCCAGGATGAGTGTGTAGAAGCTGCGCAGGCCAAACACGTTTTTGTTCCGGTAACTTATCATTCCCTTCCTTGTCCTTTCCCTTCCTTACCTGCATGACTCGTGATGTATCTGCAGCGTTGTTCTCCCCCAGGATGAGTGTGTAGAAGCTGCGCAGGCCAAACACGTTCAGGAAGTACCAGGACACGGAGCTGACCCAGGAGGCGTCCAGCGATGGCAGGTCCACGCCACGCTGCAGCATCGGCTTAAACCGAAGGGTCAGAGGGAAGGGCACCTGGGGGGCAGTTAAACAGAAGGGAAGTTTAGTAGATAGATGAGGATGATGACTGTCTTTTTTGCTGTTTATTTTGTTTTATGCTTAAGCTCTGGTCCTCAACTTAGCAGCTGGGCTGTCAGTTGTTGCATGACAGGACGCTGTCATACAGCAATGAGGCATGCGTTATTGGTAGGCCCACTACATCTTCATGGGACCACAAAGGCCTGGAGCTGCTGCCATTTGGTGCTACTCAGGTGACCTCAATACAACAATTGTTTATTTGCAACATGTACACAAACACACATAACAATGCAGCCTAACCTGGCTGAAGTGGGGGTATGAGACAAAGAGCATATCTTAAAATTCATTCAATAAGTCCACACTGAAAGGTAAGGTACTATTCTTAAATCTAGAAGCTCTGCAGCTGAGTCTCTTTATTTATCTACCTTTGTTGTGAGAAACCCAGAGAAAGCCCAGTTGATCCAGCCACCGATGACAATCATGGGAAGAACGCTGGTCAGGTTTCCCTTCAGCATGTCCGTCATCATTGTCGGGTCTGTCATGGGGTTCTTCATTACTGGTTTCCGTTTCTGCTTCTTGAAGTAGCCGCTCTGTGGAAGGAAACACAAAATCTTTAAATCTTTAAAACTTTTGCTCGAACACAAAAGGGAAATGTTCTCACTTAAGACTTTTGACAAGCCACTGTGGTCTTCCTCAGTAGACTGACTAACACAGATGAACTTTCATGAAGACAAAATCTATCCAGTTGTTTAAGTAACTGTTTTGTTGTGTATCTCATTACCTGGGTGTCTAACCTTCATCTAGCCTGGTTGCCATCCTATCTATATCCTGGTGATCCCAAAATCAGCCTCTAAAAAATACATTGTATGCTATGTGAGTGAGCTACATGACGAGTGATGCTTGAGTGAGGCTAATCTTCATTGATGTACAAGTAAGGAAATTTATGATTCCCACCTTCAATAACTGTTTACATATCAAGCATATGGCTAGCTATAGGCTATGATGTTACCGAGATAAAAGATAAAATAGATTATAATAGATAAAAAGGCAGATGACAACACTACACCAACCTCTTCCTCGTTGAAGAAATGTTTTCTCATCAGGAAAGACTGACGGGGGACGTATTTCCCATGCTCCCTCAGTAATCGGCTTCTGATGAGAGCCTGGCTGTCAGCAACCTGTGCAAAATCAAAGGGTGAAGCAGTCATCATCAGGTTAGGTGATGAACAATGTTAAAAATCAAAGGGTAACTTAAGGAGTTGTCATCTGCTGAGATGATGAACAATGTTGTATCTACAACAGTTAAGCTTGGCTGACAAATGATGTAATGTGGTTTGCCACACCTTCATTTGCTTTGGGCAATGCACTGCATTCTGTATTTGTATCTTTTGTATCTGTATAGCCAGTATATGTGCCCTTCAGTGTAACATACCAGCTTCACAGGCACGCGGCGTGACGACATAATATGCTTGTCAGTCAGCCAGTGTGATGGGTGATTTAAAATTGTGGTTACCCTTAAAATGTGACATAACGTCACCTCTGAAGGACTACAGACATTTGTGGATTATACTGCGATTATACTGGTACCTGAACATGTTGGATTTTCTATAGTATTCCTGGCTATAATGTCTTTATTACCTTTGAGTTTTGATACAAATTATCAGATTCTTTCCTCACATCAAGATCACAGTCAAATTCTGATTCAGACCAGCACTAAACGCATACCTGCTGTAGCTCCACCTTCTTGTCAGACTGCAACAGAAGACTGACGTTGTGTCTGATAAGGCCCACAAGGAATGTGATCACGACGATGGGCATGAACACCCAGATTCGTATGGCTGGGTCCAACAACAATTCTGGGTCCGCCATCTTGAAAAAAATTTTTCGGTCGCCCACGATTTTTCAGGTCAACTATACGGTGCCTAGATGGCTAGGTGGTCGTCCAAATTGTTGTCAGAAGATTCTAGGTGAACTAAATATTCTATCACAGGAGAACATGGGTAGAATGTGTCCTTAGATAGCGCTTAAATCAATCGCGAAGTTGGAAATGTCAGAGAACATACGTCACTAGCGCATGGACACCATTTTGTTGTGTCATAGGTCATCGCACGGGGTTACTCGCGGTCAACATTATTGCGCATGCCCAGATGAGCAACGGAAACCAAAATGGCGGCGGGTCAGGACTGAAGTTCTAAAGTTTTCGTTGAATTTTACCCACAGTTTTACACAAACCAGGCGGTTTCCAGCTCCTATCAGAGTATATTGATTTCTTTATTTTGTATTTCACCATTTTATACGGATGGCAGACCACAGACAGGTAAGTTTTAAGCGGCCCTTGCCACGTTTTGCGACCAACTTTGAGCAGAAGGTTTTGGGTATGTTCGCGCCTCCTAACTTCCGGCGGCGATTCCAAATATCTTTGATCCTAAAAATCGACTTGTGTATGTTTATAAGCCCGTCAGCAAGAGTCTTCAGCTGTCCTTTCCTCGGACATACGTTCCGCAGACCTAGATGATTCAAATTCTCCGTGCTCACTTTGCCGTAACCTTTATTTACCACGTTCAGACGAGAGTAATTTGAGCGGGGATTTTTCAGGGTGTGTCTCGAAAATCGTATGTCATCACAAGTGGTCCCCCAAATGATGTGATAAATAAAAGGAGGTAGCTTCAACAGAGCCTTGTCCATCCCGTGGCTCGAACCACGACCGTTTGGTTGGTCGATCTTTGTGCAATGTCCAAACTATGGCAGGCAACGTACAAGAAACCGGAATATACGGTATGCATTTTGGAAAGTATTTGGGCTTTCGTGTCCAAGTGGTAATTTATTCGGTACTAACCCGCTGGCTCTGTTTTAACTACCGCCTTTTATCACAAACATGTCGGGGGGCAAGGGCAGGAAGACACAGGCCAGGCCTCAGGCAGTCCAGCAGTGTGTATCCACGGAGCTATCTTGTTCATGAAGCCTTTTTCCATTTCAAGCTTTTAAGGTGCCCCATTCTGTGGAATTGCAGGATCCAAACTTTTTGCTATGTTAAATTTGTAACAACAAAACGTTAAGTGGTACAGATGGTACCTTTTGTAATTTTTCATAAGTTTCTGGGCTAACACCTTTGGTTGAATTATGTGTGTAAACAAAACACTGTCAACTTGACTGCTCTGTGCTTTCTGTTTTGATCACAACTTGATTGATAATTTCCAGCATCCATTTTGTTTGTTCAGCACTCTTCAAGAAAACACAGCACGGGAAAAGTTTCACCTTCACACGGAATGGGGCACCTTGCACAATTGATTCACAGGGCTCGAAATACTTTTTCTTCAGTTTTCCTACAAATTTGCTGCCATCAGAAAAATTGCTCAAATTTTCTTTCATTTCCATGAAACAATTGGTTAAAAGAGAAAAACTGAAAAAAAAAACATTTATTTACTACTAATTTAGCATTTCAGTGATGGTAGCTATCACTACTCTCCAAGCAGAGGTTGATGGGGGAAGATCGTTCGCTTTTTATATATAGCCCTTTTTTTCTCGTTGGTGGGGGTATCAACAACAAAAAAGGGCCATATATAAAAAGCGAACGATCTTCCCCCATCAACCTCTGCTTTGAGAGTACCTATCACAATGGGAAAGAAAATCTGTACTGTCATACAATGCATTTGTATGCCCAGTACATGGACCAGTTCAGGTAGATATCAGAAATACCTGCACAACTCCAGTTTACCCCTACCCAAACCTGCATACAAATGTTATGCAGGTAGTATTTTGAGCCCTGCATTCAAGAAATAATCCTTTTCATTTCTCTTCTGTTTTTTGTCAGTCGGCTCGGGAAGCCATACGCACCTCTGGGTTTTTCAGTGATGATCGTATTGCTAGTTCAAAGGTAACTTTTCCTGATAAATGCGGGTAAACCCATTTCACCCACCACCGCATTAACCAAACCATCCAAGCTACGGGACATAAGGTGTAGAAAACCGGTAGCATCCATTTTGTGCTTTTAATTAATTAATTAAAGTTCCCATGTTTTTTGTATATTTACATCTCTGTTTTCCTCTAGGTGCGTCGTTCACATCACTTAACTAATTCTGACCATTTCCCTGCTTTTTTCTCCGTCAAATTCACCTCACCTTTCCCCTCTTCAGTTTTTTTTCTAGCAGTTTAAGTGTTGATTCAACAACCATTTGCATGCTCATGTTACTACATGTAGTTTAGAGTAGTCGTGTAGTAGTAGTAGTAGTTCTGTACAGTCTTTAGACAGAAGTTGTTGCTGCTTGGATCAAACGATTGAAGCCAAGGAAACATTTCTGTGATTTAGAAAAATTAGAGAACTGAAGAAAGATTGGTTAATCTCAGGATTTAAAAAAAACCCTGCTATTTAAAAAAAAGCACAACTTCTTGTCAAAAGACAACTTTCACCTGTAGATATCCCTCTTTCAGCTGTCTTTCTTGTACTGCTATTGTCTAACCTTGATTATCAGGTGTGGCTTTGGGCAACCTAGCAAAATACTAGTACCTCTTTCTTGCTGGCAGTTACAGCCTTTTTAAGGTTACTAAGCCAATTACCTAGTAATCAAGGCTAGGCATGGTTTAAACCACAATTTCCTCTGTTTTCTATTTGATGATATGTGGTAGTAGTAATAATGAATAAATGTTACTAGTTGATAGTAGTTGTAGATGTTCTGTAGACAGCCTGTCAGTGTCAGTACAGTGTGGGTACATGTAGATCCCCTTTTGTTCTCAAAACATAGTTTTGTGTTCTTCACTATAGCAGTAGATGCTGTACGTCTTTTCATGTATCCTCTGCTTGGGAAAGGTTTGCTGTTCTTTTGGCAAAGTCATACTATTTCTGTCACTTATATTCTGATTGACAGAGGCAGAGAATATCAAGAAGTTGGTGAAATATTTTAGAAAGAAAGACAATGTTTTTAAACACTGAAGAGTGAAGAGATAACACAATAAGTGGTTTAGTTCCAGAAGAAAGCCAAAAAACTTATTAAAACTACAAAGTATTTATAACAAAAGCAGGAAAATAAAAGAAGAGTTGCTTTTAAAAAGAAGATAAGATGTATATACATGTAACTGACAGGTTGTCACAGGAACTAACTTGTTCTTCATATTGTTGCTCCCTGTTCCCTTGTTCCTATTTTTTTTTGTGCTGCTGTGTTTGTGGATGCCTTGTACCAATGAATGACTTGCCGTGCGGATCCTTTCCCCCATGTGCACCGCGAAGCAGTTCGTGAATCCGGAGCAGCCCGGCTACGTGGGCTTCGCCAACCTGCCCAACCAGGTGCACCGCAAGTCCGTCAAGAAGGGATTCGAGTTCACGCTGATGGTTGTTGGTAGGTTCTTAAAGAAAAGATTACAAGAGCAAGATATTATTAATTCTAGAGTCCAATTTGATATAATATTTTGCAATACTTTTTGTACTCACCATATTTCTGCTACTATTTGAAGTATTTCTAAATTTGGGTAAGTCCCCGACTCCCAATTTGTGTTGGAAGATAAAGTTTAGTCATTCATCATATTTCTAGTTCTACTTCTTGAATCCCGTCATTCTAATTTCTACCAGAGAACAAGTGTTATGCATTGTGTATATGTCTACTATATATATATATATTAGTGGTGACTACATCATCATTATCAAGTCATCATCATCATAGCTTGTTGCTTTAACTCTCCAGCTAGTTCCATGCTGTCTCGTTGACCTTTCTGAAGTCTGCATCATTAAATAGTAGATGTATGAATCACTTAATTGGAATGATTTCACTACAAATTCTTGTTTCCCTAGGTCATCTGTTAACCTCTGATAATAGTTGTTTTTACTTAGTCGTGCGGTGAGTTGAGACAGGCATGTCACCAAGTTTGTAGTCCAAAGCTGTAGCTGGCGGTTAGCCACACCAGTAAAAATAGAACGTCACATTGTTTTGGCAAGGAATAGAAGCCGAGAATACAAAAGGATTAGGGATACAGGACAAGGGGTATCAAAGACCAGTTGGAACCTTGTTAGCCTGTCTTAGGAAAGTTCAGGGAGGCTGCTTGTTGGGACAAGTTTTGTTTACATTCCTGTTAGAACTGTATCACAGCTAAAGTAGGTTGTTAGGAGATGGTGACCATCTGGCCCAGTCGACTGTGGAACGCATCTGGAATCAGACTGTGTAGGATTCAGACTAAAATACCCCTTGAATAAAACAAAGTCAACAAGAATGTAGGAGTTTGTTTCAACAGTTCAAAACAGCAGTAGATCGTATGTGCAGGAACAGTGTTTTGGCATCGGAAACTGGGTGTAAAGGTCAAGGTGAAATATTGACATGTATGCAAGTTTTGGCTCTGATTGGTGTTTTCATTTCACTGTTTCATACACGCAATGTTTTATACATCTCTGGCTCGATGTTGATAGCTTTACCATTATGGTATGAAGTTTCAATGGGCGAAACTCAACATTACATACAGCTAACACATACACTGACTCTTTGAATGTTATATTGAAAAAAATGTTATGAAAACTTAAACTTTTCTCCAACTCAAGATTTGACTCACCAGAAATTTTCGACCGAATCACTCAGTCTTCCTCAGCTATCTGACCCAAATGCTGTGGACACGTGATTTTTCCCACGTGTGACGTCAGCAAAGGGTCAAAGGTTGTCTGAAGTCGATATCGCCCCCCGTCCCGGGCACTTCAACCATCGCTCAACCGGAACGGGGGCGATATCGACTTCAGACAACCTTTGACCCATTTCTGGTGAGTCAAATTTTGAGTTGGAGAAAAGTTTTTCATAATGTAATTTACCAACTCAGATGAACTTTCATGCTGATTGAAAAAAATGCTTAGAGTACTCAGTCATTGTACATGTATATTGTACCAAATTTTGTATGATTAATAATTTTCCTGCTCTTCTTTTCACATTCACTGTAGAAGTTTTGTTGTTGCACCTGTTATACAGTACTGAGAAGGTTTGTGTGTGTTTTACTAGGTGAGTCAGGACTAGGCAAGTCTACCCTGATAAACAGCCTGTTCCTGACAGACTTGTACCCAGAGAGAGAGATCCCAGGAGCTGCAGGTAATAATTTTCACACCTGCTGAGTTGTCATTATCTGCTCATGTTTAGCCCCAGGAGTCTGGAGTAATTTGCATGCAGCTGCACAATATTTGCACCTTGTAGGCTGTACTTCAGTGCTCCAACAATATAAAAGTTATGTGTAAATTTGTTTTTTAGGCATGTACATCATACTTTAAAAATCCATGATTTCATACCAAGTTTTCTGAAATTACTATCATAGATGTGTGTCACGTTTGTTCTTTGGCTGTCACTGAGGGGATCACAGAAGATGTTTGACTTGATTTGACTTTGTCATTAAAATGTATTTCCAATATGCTGTGCCAAGTTCTTTACAGTATATGTAGACATACTCTGTCCTAGAATCATATTGCTTGTGTATGTAAGTAAACCACAAATGTTGAACCTGTCTGCAGAGAAAATAGAACAGACAGTGAAGATAGATGCGTCGACGGTGGAGATTGAGGAGAGGGGGGTGAAACTGAGGCTGACGGTGGTGGACACGCCCGGATACGGAGATGCCATCAACAGTAAGGACTGGTAGGTCTCTCTCTCAATCTCACTACAGTTTTATTTAGTGTGTCTGTTGTTCCTTGTCTTCAGAATCAGAGGGTTGGATTGATGCTGAGGCTTGATGGCAGCCCACCATTTGCCTGTGTCCTGTGGGTTGATGTTGTACAAGTTAAGGTGGTGGAAGTGCTCTTTTATTTGTCAATCTATCTTTTCCTTGGTCAACCTCATGGGTTTTGGCCTTCCACATCCAGTGTGAGGATCTTCCTAGGCATTTTAAAGTTTTAGAATGTATAATGGACATAGACTTATACTTTTCGTTTTAGGGCCTGGGAAATATTTTTCTGCATATCTGCAACATTGAAAATTACCTGTGTCGGACAAGTTTAACCTGCAACACTCTGACTTTGAGAAGTATGAAAAACTGTATTTGAAAAACTATCTGACTTAAAGCAATGACTGTCTGTACATTAAATCATGAAGATAAACGGTTTTGTACAGTTTATGCCAAAGGCTAAACCCCAGGAGACCCAATTCTGTCAGAAACCATTTTTACAACCCCATATCTCACAGATGTTGTAGGGGATTAACTGTACACTACACAGCCCTGTTTTGTTTACGTGGCTTGCCAAAACAGTCAACATACACAGTGAAGATAGCAAGTCTACTTAAGTTTTATTATTACTTATCACTCTTTCTGAATTACCTTTTTTTGTACCAAAAGTCGTGCATTGAAGTAGAATGTGTTCATTTGATTTGTAAGTTGGCTACTGCCTAGAAAGCTCAGTTCTATGGCAGTGTGGTTCTTTTCAGATGAAGTACTACAGAAAGTCTACAAAACTGTCAACATGGACCATTAGCCCAAGTCAACCCATGTGTTACTTATCACTTTTTCTGAATTAACAATTTTGTCCCCAAAATCCCACAAGTCATCTATGGATGTAGATTGACCTCATTTATATTGGCTACTGCCCAAAAGCTCAGTTTCATGGCAATGTGGTTCTTTTCCAATGAACTACATGTACTACAGAAAGTCAACAGTAAGCTACTACATGTAGTACCAAAATAGGACCTCTCTCAGGGAGGGATGTTTACAGTGATCCGTGTTATTGTCGAGAACCAAGGTCACTGTCGTTAGCCAGCAGGAACATGTAAATATACCCTACTAACTGCAGTCAGCTCCTGGGGAGATGTGGTTTCTTTGGGGAATTAAATAGAAGCCTACCAGTGGTTCACTAATACTTTAAGCAATATTATGTAAGATTTTCAATATTTTATACATCATTTGTTTTACAGATTTTCTTGTGCTATAACTAGTATAAGCCTACCTGGGTTCATAATGACATTTGGGGAGTAATAAAACTAAAAGATTAACGTCATTGCACTGCAAAAACATGCTGGTCATTAGCTCGCAGGAACATGTAAATATACTCTGCTGACTGCAGTCAGCTGTTGGGGAGATGTTGTATCTTTGGGGAATAGAACTTGAAGCTCCCCAAGTGGTTCACTGTGCTTAATGTTTGTCAGTGATTTTGATACAATTAATAATTCATATCATTCATCGGATTATCAAGTACATACAGTTGTTCATGTCGATTCTTTGGGGAATATAAGCCCCCCCCCCAAGTGATTCTGTATGTTCGTCAGTGATTTTGATATCATTAATAGTTCACATCAATCATTGGATTATTGGGCACATACAGTTGTTCATGCCAATTGTTGGAGCCAATCGTCATCAGTTTTGTCTACTTTTATGGCATTGAACCAAAAGGTGAATGCATCTCTGTTTCAGTAATATGAATGAATGAATGAATGAATGACTGTTTATTATCGTGCCATTGCGATCAATATGCCGCCCAGCCCATATGGGCTTATAAGGCACCGACAAAATACAAAATCAAAACAAATCAAAAGTGTTAGTATGTTAAAAAAATCACACAGTCACACACTCAAAGATGCATTATGCTTTGTCTCAAGCATTTCAATTCGATTTTGATTGAATGCTGTGGTGAATGATCTCTCTCTCTCAATGTGTGTTTGCAGCTTCAAGCCTATCCTGTCGTACATAGATGACCAGTTTGAGAGGTACTTCCACGACGAGAGCGGGCTCAACAGACGGAACATCGTGGACAACAGAGTACACTGCTGCTTCTACTTCATCTCCCCCTATGGACATGGGTCAGTACTGCAGCATACAAGAATAGTCTGGATAAGTAATCTGCATAGCCATAAGTGAATTTTATGACTGTTGGAATGGTAGAACTAAATTTCGTTTACTACCATGAAAGTTCATCTGTGTTTCAAGTTTAAACTTTTGTACTGAGACAAAAGATTGCTCTTACCTACATGTAGACTAGAGCTTTTGACCAGTCACCCTGGTCTTCTTCAGCACACTGACCCAGTGAGACTTGTCACCTGGCTTCTCTGAAGTGTGACTCCAACACTGGGACAAAGGTATCTGGTAAATGTCGGAGAAGCCATATAACAAGTCTCACTGGGTTAGTCTGTTGAAGAAGACCAGAGAGCTGGTCGAAAGCTCTAGTCTGGGTGACAACAATCTGTTTGGTTTGGCTCTCATGTTGCCTTACCTAACATAACGAAAGTGTGATTGAACAATACATTTTCCTTTGCCCCACCACTCATTTAAATGTGAAAAATATCTTATTTTATCTTTTATTAAGGCCACACCAATTTAATTTGTTGGTTCTCGGATTCGCCTCTTCGTTTTTTTCTGAATTGCAAAAAAAAAAATTTGATTCTGGTTGTGAATCAACTGAAAAATGCTCATGTTTTGCCCCCAGCAGTTGAGGAAAGTCCTTTTCTTCCTAGTTGTTACAGTTTTCCCATCTATCATTGCAGTGGTTTGATTAAAAGTTCAAAATTCAATGTTTAAATTTTAACCCAGCCTTTTGTGTTGACTTCATGGCTCATATTAGCCTATAATAGGATGCCTTAGACCTGTTTTTATTTTATGTTTTTTTCGCCCTGTCGCTTCATATTTTTTCTGAAAAAATCCGAGAACCAACAAATTAAATTGGTGTGGCCTAAAAGTACTGTTTTCTGTCCCTTCTGTTGTAGACTGAAGCCGTTGGATGTAGAGTTCATGAAGGCCCTGCACCACAAGGTCAACATCGTTCCTGTCATCGCCAAAGCCGACACTCTCACACCAAAGGAGGTCCGCGCTCTCAAAGCAAGGGTAAGCGTTGCAAGATCTAGCCAGTTGCTTGAGTAACAGTTTTCTTGCATATCTCATTACCTGGATGTCTTAGACCTTAATCGACAAATCAAGCTTGTTGCCACCATGTTCATGACTTGTTGGTGTATGTTGATTTTTATTTGCTGCATTTAACAACATTACAACAACAACAACCATGAAGTACAAAAACGTATAAAAGAAATAATGGTAAATTTTTTTTAACAGTTTTAGTTTGATCCATGCTTCTTAAATTCTGAGTGGTGCAGGTCAAACCTGTCTGGTGTAGGTGACTTTCAGTGTTACCTGCACTGTAGGAAAAAGTATTTTGAGCCCTGGATAAGTGGAAAGCATATCTACATTTAGCATGTAAATCATGTGTGTCTCTTCCGCACATCTGATGACACTGTAGATTCTGGAGGAGATTGCTCAGCACGGCATCAAGATCTACCAGATGCCAGACTGTGACTCAGACGAGGACGAAGACTTCAAGGAACAGTGTAGGCTGCTGAAGGTGAGGATAGAATTTGATAGTCCTATATGAGTTACTGAAGAAACCATAACATTTACTGCTTACTGGGGGTTGGTACCTTTTGGTCTGAACTTGGCCTGATTTGGAATATAACACCCAAGAACCAAACAAAGAAAAAAAAACAGAACAATTCAAACCAAAGTAATGAACCAATTCAAACACAATCGACTTTCTCCAGAATTTGATGTATTGGTTTTACTGTTACTTTAATCAGGTTCAGACCTGGATTTGGACTTGGACCTACCGGTGATAAAATTGAACCGGTACCCACCCCTACTCCTTACTGGGATGAGGTCTATTCTTTTGGATCATTGGGTAAAATATTAGGATACTGAAGATTATGCTTTTCCAGACAAACATCAAGGTTTCTAGTCTTCTGATACTGTACCTACATCTGTATAGCCGGTATAACCACCCTTCTGCGTAACACACGACTACTGCCTTTTGTTGTTGCCTGTGTTTGTTGTGTTTTTGATGCAATGGTTTTTCAATACAAGTACAAGAGATTACTATTCTAGCAGACTGTGTGGAAATACTTAAAACGTATTTTGATCCCAAATACAGGCGGCCGTGCCATTTGCTGTGGTTGGATCCAATCAGATGATTGAGGTCAAAGGGAAGAAGGTCAGAGGTCGGTTGTACCCCTGGGGCGTTGTTGAAGGTAGGTCCATTCTATTCATGAGGGGAGCATTCCAGAAGGTTTTTTGTTCAATTAAAAAAGTAATTATAATATATTGGATGCATTTAGATTATAGCAATAATAAGGGGTGTAAATTGTTCTACTTTTTCAGTGGAAAACCCTGAGCATTGTGATTTCATCAAGCTGAGAACCATGTTGATGTGAGTATGGCATTCATGCACCAAACACACTGCAGCTAAAATTAACAATCATACAAAATGCCATCTTATGTTTAAAACGATACAATCGTTAGCCTGTCTTATGATTTCAGCACCTTTTGGTACAACATTCTGTTTTGGCAATACACGTGTATTTGCCTAACATGTATCATGTGTATGAGTAATAATGTATCCACATATGGTTACTCCAGATTTCCACAAGTGTCAACAAGCCTCAAAAGATGAGGGCTGAAAAATGGTTACTAATTTCTAAAATGCTACAAAACAAGATAGAAGAAAGTCTCCATGAATGTTAAACAGGAGAGCTTTTCATTTTTTGCTTACACAAACTTGTAAATGCATGTTCCCATTGATGTGCACATTGATGTACCGGTGTCTTCCCTGTAGCACCCACATGCAGGACCTCCAGGAGGTGACCCAGGACGTCCACTACGAGAACTACAGGTCAGAGAAGCTGGCCATCAACAAACGCCGGGCAGGGTGAGTCATACTAGATGTGCAAAGGCCTGCCTGCGTTTCTATAACCCACCCGACGTAATACGTACGGGTGTGCCATAAGTCCTGGAACGGTTTCAATTCACACTGTAAGGTACTCTTGTCTCGTACCAAGAAAAAAAAAGAAATCTTCTTCTGCAGTACACTACTCATCTGTGGAACGGTTTCAATTTACACTGCAAGGTAGTCTTGTACCAAGAAAAATAAATCCATCCTCTCCTGCAGTACCTTACTCATCTGATAGAGGGTGCTTGTGAGCTCACCACTTTTCCAGGCTCAAACTTTGGGAACATTGATAAGACGTATGCTGCATGTCTGCTTTAAAGCTTTAGCTTTTCTACTCAAAGCCTTGCTTTCGTCGGGTCTTGTTAATTTCTTGGCGTGCAGCTGTAATTTTTTTCCGTGGTGGACTTCCAGTCATTTGCTTACTTTGGTGCCTGTTGTGCCAGTTGAAGCCACTCTGCGACTTATGTCAATGTGGTATCGTGTAACCGTAAGCGAAAATCCGTGTTGCATTGAATTGACGTACAACGTGTCTTCTGAGGAATCATGTTTTAAATTTATTGAATGGCGATTTTTTGACAGTATCCTTTGCAGACCTTGTATGCCTCATCTTGTGTTTTTTGAGAACATATCTTCAACATCAGTCGCGCAGTTGTTTCCTGAATCGAAAACAGTTTGACTTTGAGTGCAGTTCACTCCTTGGCCAGTATGGGTTCTATTGAACATCAAACACAACATGTATTTTTGATTCTACCTCATGTAAAAAAACTTGATCAACTTGTTTGTTTTCGACTTTACACATGAAGACTTTTCATTCACACATTCACATTTCAGACACACAAAATTAAAGCAGAGAAAGTTTCATCGCTCCAAAGTTTATGAAGGCTGATGTTGAAGATCGCTTGTAGGTCCTAGTAGGCTGCCGTGCTAAAATAAATGCAGTGTTTTTAATCATGGGTCTATCGGTTGCACCGATGGTAAATAATGTTAACGAGCCGCATAATTACAGTGATTTGCATGCAGTGTATTGCTCATAACATGACTATGTTGCACGTAGTCTTTGCCAGTATGCATGATTTTTTTAACGATGTAACATGTTAATGATTTGGTTGATTTAACTGTCTGCATTGTTTGTGGTGATTTTCATTTTTAATAACTCAATAATTTTGTCATTCAGTTTGATTAATCTTTCTTAGTTCCAAACCAGCTAACGTACAGCTGTCACACACTCACTAATATAAGCCTACTGGGACCAGGGCTTCAACCAGGACCATTGCACAAATATTGAACTGATTGTCTTTGAATTATACTGCAAGGGAATGGTACAAATGTATACCCTACTACTAAGCACTAGTAGTATTTGATCAAAACCAATTTATTCTGATGGAAGTCAAAATTTTAGTATTGCACAACCATTTGCTGAGAATTACAAGAAAAGCCCATAATGTACATCAATTTTCTTTGAACTCCTTTTCTCTGAAAGACATCATGATTTCTACTTCTCCAGCTTCCCCCTTTTTTTTCAAAAGTTCCAACGACATGTTTTTGCTCTCTAGTCTTTTGCATGCCTTTAAATTTAGTTAATTACTGTTGTTGTAGATAGAGTTACGGTAGATACATTATTTACTAGTAGTGACCATTTCCCTTTTCTTCTCTTCCCCTGTTTCAATGTTTGAAGTTTGATTTTCAACAATGTTTTTGCAGTCTAGTCTTTTGCATGCCTTTAAATGTACATGTAGTTACTATAGGTACTGAAGTATTACTAGTAGCAAGGACGTTATATCCTTGCTAGTAGTGACCATTGTCCATTTCTTCTGTTCCTCCCTGCACACACCTCTGCATCGTGCACTGTTTGAAGTTCGATGTTCCAACAGTCTGTTTTTGTTCTCCACAATGTAGTCACTGTCTTTTGCACACCTTTAAATGTAGATTTAGTTGTAGATATAGCTGATATAGCTACAGTATTACTAGTAGTGACCATAGTCCTTTTCTTCTGTTCCTCTGCACACATCCCTGCATCCTGCACTGTGTCATGGAGACATCCCCTCACCTCACCTGACCCCTCCTCCTCATATTGGTGCTCCTTTGGGGTTACTATGGCAACCTGTCACTATGGCAACCTGTCTCTGTGTGTGACACTACCCCATCACTTACCCATCATCCTCCACACACCTGTAAGTACACCTGGGCTGTTGCAACTGTTCAAAAGTGTTCAGTTCTTAAGGAACTTGTTCATGTTCAAGGCAACAATTGTCAGGATGAATAATTGAGAAGAAAGTATCACAAAATAAGAGGACAAATTTAAACCAAAGCCAAAAAAAAGGATTGAAATTTAGAAGCAAGGCATGGAAGTGCATGTTCCCACCAGGACCGAAATGACTGAAGCTGACAAACCCACCAATTCAGCTACTCTCCAAGCAGAGGTTTGGATTTTCGCTTATTTTGGGTGCGTTTTTAAGCTTTGTTATCAGGCTTTCTCTTTTGTACTGGTACCTTTTTTATGTTGGGTTGGCATAAGAAAAGATACCAGTGCAATTTAGAGAGAAAGCCTGATTGAAAAGCTAAAAACATGCCAAAAAACCCAAACCTCTGCTTGGAGAGTACCAACTGCAGACTTCCACACACACACAGTTTTGCTGCGTACGTTTTTTTATGCTTGTTTTTTGCTATGATGTGGTCTTACCTGAAATGTTGCCTTCCCTACTCAGAGCTGCAGTTGCCCTTGGGCACAGGTGGGGATACTCCTATGTTGGATGTTTTAAGATACAGTCTGAGAGTAAAGAGTTTACCCAAAAGATTCTCCAACATAGCTGATAAAATTTCTCAAGCTTCAAATATATGTAAAAGTAGTTGTAAACTCTTGCCAAACAAAGTTAATCGTTGCACACAAAATTGTTGGAGAATCTTTGTTTTAGTCGTGTTTTCTTTGGTGTTGGTGGGATTTGAATGAAACAGCTCAACTTATATTAAAATGTGTGACAATTTAGGTGTGTGCAATATTAGCTAGTGGTGTTATTTACAAGCAATAAGGGTACAGTGTGTTAACATACAGGGGGAAATATGTTGAAATTCGTGTAATATTGATATTTGACAACTTTTTAAAGTAAAAGTAAAGTAGAAACAATTCAGCTTATGGTTTAGGAGTTTTGTGTGTTCGTTGTTTATTGGTGAGCCATGTTAAGGGGCATTCATTATGTTTTTGTTGCTACCATGAACCATGTTAAGGGGTGTTGTGTTTGTGTTGAACAGCACATCGGCAGAACGTACTGCACCTGCGCAAAACCCGTCATGTATAGCACTCCGGCATAGCACTTCGGCAAAACGTCTCATATAAGGTCTAATTTGAGCATATAAGGTTAACATCCCGTCTGTTGTTTCCAAATGTTATGTCGGAAAAGATACCATCTGCAACTGATTCAACATTGATCAAACATCCAACAAAAACTGTGAAAAATCAGGGTTTTGTGCAGGCACAGTACGTTCTGCCGACGTGCAGTTATAGTGCATTGTATTGTTTATTGAACCATGTTAAGGGGTGTTGCGTTTTGTTTTGTTCCCCCCTGAAGTGGCCCTGCCGCGGTCAGTGCTGCGAAAGAGGGACAGGGTGAGGAGAAGGACAAGATTCTTCTGGAAAAGGAACAGGAGGTAAATAAGCACCCTGCACACCCCTTGTATGGAGTGAGCAAGTCCGAAGTCTCACAACAACCATTCATCCATTTTGCCATGTTGTGTCCTCATTTTCAAAGTTCCCTCTATTCTTAGATCATCTTCTGTCGGCTGCTACTTGCAGTCGTCGATTGAGTTTTCTTTGGATGCAATGTCATCTGTTTTGTGTCCTCATTTATTTCTGGTCAGAAATTGTTCAGTTCTCTACTTTTCCGTTATGCTGTTGGCTTTTCCTTTTATCTCAAACTTGTTGTTTGCGTCTCCTTTTGATTAACAGTGTTCCTTTCCCTTGTCCTTTTTTTTTTACACCTCTCTGGTGCTCCTTTCTCCCCATCTTTCCCTTCTCGGCTTCTCTACTTGTCGACTTCTCTCCTTGTCTTTTCCTACTTCTCCTCTTCTCTCCTTTTCTTTCTCTACTTCTCTCCCTTTTTGTCTACTTCTTTCGTTTTCTTTCCTTGACTTTTTGTCTACTTTTCCACTTCTCTCCTTTTCTTTCCCTACTTCTTTCCGTCTTTGCCTACTTATCCCCTTCACTGCTTCTCTCCTTCTCTTTCTCTACTACTCGTCTCTGTCTTCCCCACCCACTGTCTCTACCATGTGTCTCCGCCACCGTCTTTACCGTTTGTGTACCTTTTTTATTTTTATACACCTCTCCTTTCTTTCTCTCTCTGTCTCTGTCACCCATCATCTCTCTGTGTGTACCTGTGTGCGAAGTTGCGTCTTGTGAAAGAGCGAATCGCGGAGGTTAAAGCGGAGCTGGAGCGGCTGGAGGCGGAGCGGCTGCAGGTGGCGCAGCTGGAGGAGATGCACCTGCGGCAGCTGCAGCAGCTGCAGACCAACCCCTGGGTGCCGCAGCCCAGCCACCTCAGCCTGCTCTGAGCACGTCTGTCCACACTGTCTTCTCTGCCTTCTTTTCTGTCATTCTTTCTGTACCTCTTTCTCTGTCTCGAAGATTTTGAATCTTTGTTTTTCTCTTTTTGTCCCTCCTTTTCTCTGTGTCTCTTGAAGCATTTGGGTCTTTGTTTTTTGCCATTTCTCTTTCTGTCCCTCTGTTTCTCAATGTCTCTTGAAGCATTTGAGTCTTTGTATTTCGCCGTCTCTCTTTTTGTCCCTCTTTCTCTCTGTCTTTTGAAGCATATGAAAGTTTTCACAGTGTAACTAAGATGCACTCTGTTGCCTTCTATATTTGTGATGATGTCAACGTCAACTAGACTGTCACATTTGTTATCTGCACCAGTCTGTCCCACAGCTACATTTAGCTTTGTTACCAACCTATTTGAGTAGTACTCGTAAGAAAATTCAAACTCTACTACTGGATCAGTTAACGGATTTATTTCCGGACGTTTCGAGTGACATCCATCACTCTTCTTCAGCGTCACAAATGAACAGAGAACCGATTCGCTCTTATATACAAGTAACTAGAAAAACCGGTTAAACAACAAGGTCCGTAAGAAGCTTTATCATGTAAAAGAACGGTTCCTGTACATTGAATGAACCGTTCTTTTACATGATAAAGCTTCTTACGGACCTTGTTGTTTAACCGGTTTTTCTAGTTACTTGTATATAAGAGCGAATCGGTTCTCTGTTCATTTGTGACGCTGAAGAAGAGTGATGGATGTCACTCGAAACGTCCGGAAATAAATCCGTTAACTGATCCAGTAGTAGAGTTTGAATTTTCTTACGAGTATCGTTTACCTGGATGTCTAACCTTCATCAACGTATTTGAGTAGTATTTTGCTGCTTAATCTCCATTGTCCTCTCCCAAATAGACTCAGCAGCTAAAATAGGTTTGGTGACCAGGCTAGAGTTACATGTGACACAATGTAGCAGTTGATATCACCAGGAATGTCACATTCATTGCCTGCACCTGTTTCTGTTCCGCAGCTACAACGGATGCAGGAGATGCTCGCCCGACTGCAGCAGCAGATGCAGCAGCAGCAGACCACGCAGGTGGCCGGTGCCAACAACGTCCAGTCGCACCACGTCTGAGCGCCGGACAACCGCCGTCACGTAGCACTCACGTCTCCGTACACTGCTGCAAAATTTCACTCAAACTCACATCTTTTGACCCACCGTAAATGCATTTAAAGTTTGCAGCACAAGAATTTTGCATTAAGGGTATACTGCTGCAAAACGTCACTCAAACATCTAGGACCTACTGTAAATGCAGTTTTAAGTTCGCAGCACTGGAATTTTGCGTTAGCTCTGGGTGTCTGCAGTTACATGTCTCTGTACACTGCTGCAAAACTCCACTCAAACTCACGTCTAGGACATACTGTAAATGTATTTTAAGTTTGCGGCGCTAGAATTTTGCGCTAAAGGTGAAAATCGGGGCTTTGCGCCGGTCTTTAAGTTCATAGTTAAGCCACAAGGCACAATGACAGGCAGATTACATGTTTGTGTTGTAATGGGTTGACATCTGCAAACTTTGAAAACAGCTAGAAAAATTACAACGTCACTACACAAACGTCTTATGCTTAGGTGTCAGTACAATGATTATACATCAAGTTAATAGTTATACATGTATTTTAGTCTTTTTTTTATTATTCTACTGATACAGCTTCCATTATATTGGACATCATTTATTGTAAGGCTGGTAAAAGAACTTAGGCTAGCTTCAATTTTGAAAAAGAAAAATGGTGAGATAATGGGTAATGGGCACATTTTCTGAAAATCTGGTTCAGATGCACATCTTCCTACCTTGCCTTTTAGTAAAAATGCTGTTATATTATTTGGATGTTTCTTGATGCAAATGATTAGTTTCAACCCACCTAAGCTACATGCTATGCAGGAATTTTCGCAAACAAAACGTTTCAGAGTTGACCCACTTGAGTGTGTAATGTTTGAGTTTTTAGAATTACTAAATTTCGGAGGCATAGGGGCCTGGGGGTTACATGCACCATTTTCATCATGACTGTATAGTTATATTCTTATCATCATCATAGGAAAAAGTAAGGCTTCCTTTATCAAATAATGAAATATAAAAAGAACAAAGTCATCTTCCTTTGCGACTAGCAGTTTATAGTCCACGGTCACCGAACAACTTACACTTGAAAATGCAACTGCAAGCTTGCTATACTGAAGAAGAAGAAGGTTAGATTATATTACCATAGCAAAGTGGGGAGTTCCTAATACTTACCATGGGATGGATAACTGTTAAACTCAGCAAACAAGTTATAGATATCAACTACTAGTACTTGCACAAGATTATTTTGCTCCAAAAATACAGTAAAGGCATAATTCTTTATCCCTACCCGGCACGAAACAAAACAGAACAAAGGTAGCATCATATTCGTTACCAACATAGTCTATTTATTACATGTACTTCATAATCACATATACACATTGCCTTTTATCCAGTACTGTTACAAAATTCAGATATTGTCTATAAACCTTTAAAATTAAGCCATTGTAGCACCTATTATAATTAAGGTATGTACCTGGGTATATTACTTTATAACGTCACAATCACACTCTACTGTTTATATGCCAATTGCATGTGTTTCATTCATTCATGAGACATAAACATAGCCCGGTATCCAGCTTTGATCTGCTTCCCAACAATTGCTACCAGTTTGCAAAAGTTGAGAAGGCAGAACAAACCTGAATACCAGGCTAACGTAAGCATGTTACAGGGTCACAATATGCTATGACCAAAGGCAACTGTTAGTATTGTCTTGACAAAATGACTGAACTATAGTTTCTATATATTCAAATATCTACACTGGAATGCATTCCTTTTTTATTCAACCTTGAATAGCTATGGACACATGGCAAGTAATGTCAAAAATGTTACGTGTATACAATGCTTTCTTGTCTGTTCAGGTAATTTTTGTGTGTGGATTGGTGATGACAAACTGTATTTTGACGTTTACAGCAGATATTACTGATTATATGCTGCTGAAACTAGTATTATTACTGCCAACAATTCTTTCATTTTAAGTGCCTTCATGTGCATAATGCTAAAATGGAGTTCAACAAAACTGTTACAACTCTTTCTGTTAGTGTACAGCCATTCGGTGTTCTCTACACTTATTTCTCGAACTAAAATGTTACAATGTACAATTAAAATCTACATTTAGTATTCCGAGGACCTATAGCAATGAATTAGTATTTCTATCAAGATGTTCAGCTTGCAAAGTTAGAAAATATAGTCAGTAGAGTTGTTCTTCACAATGCTTTAATGCAGGTATTCAGATTTCAGCCAGCTTTCTGCACATAGCATTAGATATCAAATGTTACTTCATGAAACTGTTGGTACTGGTCAGTCTACAAGTGATGTATAGTGGTGTATAGTCATCAATGTCCACATAGCATTTAGCTGCTATTAATATTCTAAAGCATATTTTCATCCACTGAGTAACAATGTACAGTACATAGTAGGGGTAGGCCTAGCTGTCCAGTGATAGCACTTTAGTTTTTTATGGGAAAGGTTTCGAATGGAGAATGCACACATCTTTGGGGCTGGTTCGTATTTTGTACACTAAGATGGGTGGTATTGTGTTTTTCCTCTTTTCGAACAACAGATCCCCCCCCACCGACCAAATAACTGTCTCCTCTTTGTGTATGCGTAGCTAAAGCTGTTGGGCAGTGTAGCTAATAAATGTTTTGGAAGAAAAAAAATGGTTTGGTTGTTTTATTTCATAGAGTGTCTTAGTCTCTACCAGGCTTCAGGAAGCGGCTGGAAAGAGTCAAAATTGTCAAGAAAGAGCAGAAAGTAGACATGATATTCCAGGGGAGTTGGTCTGTGCTAAGAAAACATTTTGCTACTCCTGAAACTGTTTTCTATGGTGGACCAACTCCCCTGGCATATCATTTGGCTCATTTCTACCCTTTCCAGCCACTACCTGAAGCCTGAACCCCAAAGGAACAAACATGGAAAAGCTAGTGTGTTTAAATGTTTAATGGGTTAAATTTTACTATAACATCCTTGACAAAGCAATACAACCTGTATTTCATTTAACAGAATATTGATACTGTTTCTCATCTTTCACAGTTCTTTTATGATAACAGCGTCAGCATTATACGGTACAATCCTCTTATAGCTGTACTTAGACAATAGAAGGGACTTCATAATAACATCTAAATTATTACTGTCATAATCAAAATACACACTTGTACATTTGAATCTTTCCTTAGAAGATTTTATCTACGGTGAAACATTCTTTTCCTTCAGCCACTGCTGGTACTCAGCCCAGGACACCTGTGATGCTCTGTTACTCGCTTTTTTGCTTATACTCAAGCGCATCATTGGCTCAGTCAAGTCTTGTCCTTTCCTCTCTCGCTCTGCTAGAATCATAGCCCTCAGGAGCGGAGGCACTGGCACTTCGTACGGTGCTTTTTTCTCGTCTGCGTACGTAGAATCTTCAGGGATGGTACAGAATTCTCCTTCCTTTTCTGGGGGCACGATCCACCAGCCGTGGGTCTTGTTCGCGTCGCTGATTTGTCGTTCTGCGTTCTCGCATATCCCGCGCCACGTCCGGACTCCCCACGCCTCCCCGAAGTCCCTTTCCTCGGCCAACTCGTCGGGAACCACCTTGGTAGACAAGAAGAACTTTATTGCACGACAATTGTAACAGGTACAACGTATGGGAATGTTACATACATAGCTGGTGATGCTAACAATATCTAACAGTTCTAAGAGGTGGCAGTTCTAACTCTTCTGAGAAGCTGATCTACTTTCACTAGTTACCATGGTGATAGATGGTCTGGTTCAGGTCATTGTCCAGGTCAGAGGTTACTGGAGAAGAAGAAACTAAGCAAAAACAATTTTTCTCCTTCCTTAAACCGTGGTTAAACCAAGGAGCTTTCATCATGGTTAAACATAACACGGACAACAACAAACCTTTGTGAGCCTCCAGTAGCACGGTTCGGGGTAGCGCGTCTGCCACAGCACACGAGTCACCAGCTTCCCGACCCCCCAGTCCGCCTCGTCCCTCAGGACCTCGAACAGACGCTTCTCTCCTCTCTTGACCGCCTCCTGGACGGGCACGGGGAGGGTCCTGGGTCGGAGACGTGCCTTCTCTCTGTCGGGGAGTTTCTGAAAGGCCGCCTCTCGCTCCTTTTTGATGCGAAGCGCCATCCTTCTTATTCCCATATAATCTTCGTAGAACGGTGTCCGCGGCATCTTTGGTGTCTTATAGTGTCACAGATTGTTAAAGAAATGTGACACTGCCCTAAAATGTTTTTAAAAAGCTGAAAGTCTGGCAAAAAGATGCCCCAAGTTCACGCCTTGCTCACGACATGGGCGCCGCCATCTTGGAAATGAATTGTGGGTACCTCTTTGACGCCACGTAGCGGCGAAAAGGTGCATTGCACTTAACTGCGCGTAATGCGACCAGTCAGAAATACTGCACACCAGGAAAGTTGTGGCAGACATTTCTTTTATCGCGTTCTTGAAAAGAAAAGAAAATAACACGAAAACTCATAAAAGTAAAGTTAAATAACTCCAGTGGCAATTAGAAATAACGCTTCTACTAAGTTATAGTCCTACTCTCCAAGCAGAGGTTTGGGCTCTGCTTGGAGATTATTATAGTCCATCATCTATGCATCTTCCAGAGTTGTTTTGGCCAATTCATCCCAGACTTTTGTAGGCTGTTACTTTCCCTTCCGGCGGTTCCAGACAATTCTCAAACGGAAAAGGTGGAAGTTTTCGGCTTTCAAGCCTCCTTCGTCAATTCTAACACCTTCCAGGTTTTACTCCAAGATCCAAGAACTCACGTCAAGGTCGGAGGTTGACCATTACTCCATCATACCCGTGTAAGTTTCCACCTGTGTCAACGACGTGTTCAAGCTTAGGCCACACCAAGTAAGTTTTATGGATGACGTCCTCTGGAGACCCTATTTAAAAAATCTAATGCCAGAGCATGAAAACAAAAGAAGAAGGCAGAAGAAAAACAAGATGCCAATATTTAAAATATACTAAGAGGCGACAAATGTTACTAATTGTTAGTATACAAATTGAATGAGAGAACACACTGTGTACCAACCAAAAAGTCTTTTATTCGTCATGAACAACAGTTGTCATCCTGTCCTGTTTCATTCCTTTCATCACATCTTCCAATCTTGCCATTTCATTGTCATGACTCTTTGGTCATAGTTACAGGAAGCAGAATTTCTTCTTCAGTTTTTTTTCTGGGAACAGATCAAAATCAATGCGCGCGTGGACGTCATCCATAAAAGTTACTTGGTGTGGCCGTATATACCCCTAACACCCCCCCCCCGAGGTTGCCGCGGTTTTTGTGTGGGAAAACTTTGTTTCCCGAACCTCTAACCCAGGTGTCACGTACAGACCACAACCGAGATGTAATTTGTAGCGAGTGGGGATTAAGTAGACCTTACCCAAACATCTGTAACAACACTCACTAAAGTCAGGACTAGAACTCTCGCAGTAGGAGCGCTGCACCTTAGACCTTAGACCTACAAAGCCGATAGAAGTAAGATCAGTCGTGTCACCGACTTGGAAGAGATACAGACCGTTTTTAGAACCGAAGAACGTGACTTAAGAAGACACCGGAAATCTTCAATCTATCCGACAGGCCGGAGTGTAGTTTCCCATGACCTATCGAAGCAGTGGTCTTTTTCACGACTTGGCGTCTACACTTAATTTCACTTCTAGAGGTTGTCTTTGTTGAGGTAAGGAGATTTCTTGCTTTACTGGGAAAAGTTTCATCTCCAAGCAGATCATACGGTGGCAAGGCAGTATCCATTCAGAGGAGTGTCTAATAGATAGCCTCTACCAGGCTTCGGGAGACGGCTGGAAAGAGTAGAAATATCGCTTGCGGCAAAATGTACTCTCTAGCGGACCAACTCCCTCGGCATGTTATCTCTATTTGACCGATTTCTACTCTTTCCAGCCGCCTCCCGAAGCCTGGTAGAGGCTAGATAATACATGGACACTCCTCCGGCCAATGGATACTATGCCACCGTATGATCTGCTTGGACTGGAGAGTGTATAAGAAGGATACCACCTTGAAATGTTTCTTATCAGTACTATGATAGCGACTTACGACGTGTTTTTCAGTTCCGACTTTGCCTTGCCTGTTGACGCTTCCTTTCTCCGGTTGTATATTTTCTGTATGTCAGAAGTTGGCGTTGAGAGTTCACAAATCATGGCAAGTTGTTTTGGCAAGTTCGCGTCCCGAAACGTTTCCTTGCATGCACGAAAATAATTCTGAGTGGCGAATATTTTCAACGTTATGAATATGTATTTCGGACACCTGTTGTATTTTTAGCACAAGTTTAAGACAGACGGTCAAGTTCCGTGCGTGGTTTCCTCTTCTTTCTTATCTTCTTTCCTTGCCATCCTTCCTCTATCCAGTCATTCATTCATTCATTCATTCATTCATTCATTTCATCTCTTTATTTCCTCCATCTTTGGAGAGCCTCGTAAAATCAGTACAATACAAAATAGAATCTCATTCTTTGACATTTACAAGAGGTTAAATAAAATACTTTTGCAATGTTACACTGTCCCACTGACAGATCCGAGTGTGCACTGCTAAATACTGTGGTCTTATTTCTACGTATTGCACTTGGTCTTAAAAGGACTCATTCATTCAAAAGGATTCATTCATTCATTCATTCCATCTTTAATTCCTTATCTTTTGCGCGAGTCTCGTGCTTACAGTGCTCAATGGTTTCTCAGATAGTAAGAAGAACCCCCCCAAGCAAAATCCAGGCTACGTGCTTGGATTAATTGCGTGTGCAGACCACGCTACCATATCAGTGACACAGGAATGCCAAGCTTTAGCAGATCAGACCTCAAGGTAGCCCAGATCGGTTTGCGGTATGCGTTTCACGCGAAAGTAGTGGCATTTTCTCCTGCTCAGCTATCCTGTTCGCAGTCTAAGCCCTTGAAATTTAAGTGGTTATTCGGACAGCCGTAGTTTTCTGTCTGTAAAAAAAGATGAGTACAAACAAGAAGGGCCAATTAAAACGCATAAAACGCGTCAAAAAATAAGTCTAAGCCGCTTGGAGAGCAGAAAAATAGTAAAAATTGACTATATAGACCAAGACTGAATAATTACCCAAATAGTAAGCCGACCATTCACACATTAACTCTTTGTAAATTTAGTTAGGAAATTTTTGCTATAGATCTATTATTCTAGCGACTCAACGAACCTGGTACATGTAGGTACTATACTTGAAACTAGCCGATGATACCTTTTCAAGCGTAGGCGACTTTTGCATATTGTGGACATTTAAAGGGACACCTGCCCCTCAACCGAACCGTTTAAAGCACCCCGTGCTGAGTCGCTGTAACTATAGAATGTCCCGGCCATTGTTATGACGCGGAGTTAGTCCCATGACAAATCCCGAGTTGGCCTCGCTCCAGATGCGAACACCACAGAGATAGAGGGCCCTTTCGCTGTATTTTCCAAGCAGATGTTTGGGTTTTGGCTTATTTTTGGCGTGCTTCTTAATAGGCTTTTTTTAAATCGTGCTTTCTTTGTTGTACTGGTATCTATTTTGTGCCCCCCCCCCAAAAAAAACCCGACACCAGTACAAAAAACGCACAATAAAAAAAAAAGCCTAAAAATACACCAAAACGTCATTAAAATCTACGCCTGGCTACAATCTATTTTGTGCCACCCCCAAAAAGACACCAGTACAAAAGAAAGCCCGATAAAATAGCCTAAAAGTTAAAACACCAAAACATTGCCAAAGCCAAAACCCCAAACCTCTGCTTGGAAAGCTCCAGCTGTGAACACCAGAGGGGCCTTTTCTGCGCTCTAGCTTCATACATACCCATTGTTTAGTCCCTATTAGCTAATTTTGGCCACGCGCCCGGCTAATAGGATTCTGTTCACCTTGAATTTTCCACGCTTGTTAGACCAAGGACGTTGTTAGGTGGGGGGTTCTCTGCTACCAGCGGCGCCGAATTCACATCTGTTCTCTTTTCAAGACGGAATTTTAAAGGCATCCAGTGCAATTTGAGGATGACAAAACTGGATTTTCAAAGTCAGTTTTCTGTGCATTCTTTGAATGGACTATATATTTAAGTTCCCTTACCATATCTGTGAAGTAAAAATGCGATGTCGCTGACGGAAAAAACATCGGCTTATTTATTCATTGTGTCGTAGGCTGGTTCTAGGTTGTACTTCTCATGTTACTTAATTGCTTTGGTGACATAAATGTGCTAAGAAATGGCAGTAAATGTTAATATCATACAGATTTCTTCATCCAGAATACATTTTTGTTATGCTGCCCTGAAATTGCACTGGGTGCCTTTAAAGCGGAAGTTTCGCCGGCTTCACAAATCAGCACACACTAAACTTGACTAAGTAGCAGGTCCTTGACTCTGTGTAAGATTTAGGCCGACTTTAGACTGACGACGGTATACGATCGCACGACAATCGTTGTTGGCGACGGCTGGCTTTAGACACATGACCAGAATGTGTGGGGACACCCGCAGCGCAGGATGGCACGCCGCGCGCCAATTCAAAATGGCGAGAGAACCCCTTTTTTCGGCATGCTGCAGCAGATTGTTTTTATTCTGCTTTTAACTCGTTGTCCTGTTGATGAGACGCCGAGTTTGTGCCAAGCAAAGAAGGGGTATATGGCACATGTACCGAGCGGGGAAATACTCCGGGTTTGAACCCGGCGTTCGGTGCTGACGTCGGCCTGGCTACATTGGCCGGGAAATGTGGATCGGCGGATTGGTTCACACAGGAAAAGTAGCGATTGGTGGCAGGGGATTGTACTAGACACGTATGACGATATAAAGTCTTTGGTTTGACGACATTTAATGATACAGGCGATGTGCTTGGACATGAAATAACGCTTGCAGGCTTATTTGCATAAGGCTAATGACCTCCCACTTCCGTCGCCGGCGACGGTTCACTTTAGGGACTGTACGATATTTACCGGGGGGGAGGGCCGGTCGTCTGAGGGGGGAGGGCCTAGGAAAAAAAATTTGAGCCGGGGGAGGGTCTAGGAAAAAATATTTTAATTTGGGGGAGGGCCTAGGTAAAAAAATTTTCCAAGATCCCTTCAACTCTACAACGTTTTTATACACTTTCAAAACAAGATTAACGTCTGTCCCATACATATCGTAGCGATTTGCCGGTCATTGGAATCGGCAGAATTTTACGTTCCAATAATATCCATCCCTATTATTATAAATGTATTCGCCCAAATCTCCCACAGTCCTCTTCAAAATCTTGTATTTTCGCCAGAATCGGCGAAACTGGACTACACAGCCAAATTACATGATGGATTAAAGTCATGTCAATCGCGGCTATCGAAAGGATACCGATCAAAAATGTAGGGAAGGCTTGTCGGAAGATTTTGAAAATTAATTTTCGCCGTTCAACGCACCCTTCCCAGTGGTGTGCGTGCGTCGGCAAAGGTGACCCGCTGGTCCCGCCTCGCAACTCGCTCAAACTTCTCGGCGTGGATGTCGGATGTCGACGGATTAATTTGGTATTTTTTTAAACCAAGGACTATTCTAACATTTATATCTATGTCCCTCCAAAGTTAATTGAAAACAACACGTAACTTGGCAATATTGTTTCCTGTTTGCAATAAAATTGACGCGGAAGAAGTTCGTGAACGAAAGGTAGGCTAGATTTATTTCGATTACACTGACTGACCGTAACGTTGCTGACTTTAATAGCTCGATGTACCAGCGAAATTTGTGCTGCCAAATTTGCCCCTCACGGCATGCAAAACATGGGTTGAAATTCAAAATTTTTCCGGGGGGCCATGCCCCCCCCCCCGCCCAAAAGCCGGGCCTACTCGGGCTCTAGTGGCGCCTGCGGCGCGATGGCTCGCGTCTTCGGCGCTTCATGCGGGGAAAATTTTCAATCAAAATCTCGCCCTCCCCATACGAAATTTCACTCTCTATGATTCACGCCGAGGGGAGGGCCTAGGAAAAATTTTTTGAGGCGGGGGGAGGGCCTAGGAAAATTTTTTTTGACCTGGGGGGAGGGCCTAGGAAAAATTTTTTTACGCTACCCCCGGACGACCGGCCCCCCCTCCCCGGTAAATATCGTACAGTCCCTTAGACGGTGGAAAATCCTCCTCGGACCCCCCGCTGAAGGATCGCACGATAGGGTCCGAGGTGGTAGTGACGACGATTCGAGGGTTACCGTCGTGCGACTAATTTTGATCGTGTTTAGACGGTGGTAAAATACCGTCGCCGGCAACATCTTGACGATAAACATTCGTACGACTATCGAACCGTCGTCAGTCTAAAGTGCCCCTAAGAACCACCGCCCGCCCACGCAACGTCCACCGGCGGTTCGGTGATATATGGACTTGAACTTCCAGTCAACCGCACAACTTAAAAACAGGTTATCCACTTTTTCAGTCATTTAAGTTTGATCAAACCCACATGGAACCCACTACACCACTTCAAAAGTTAAAGCACAACATTTGAATTTACTGCGATACTTGTAGATAGAGACATGAAAGACATTGTAGAAAAGGTAGTATAACGTTATATATTATTCCTGTCTTGGTTTTAAGTGTTTTATCACTTTTTCGAGTCCATAGTTTGATCAATCCCACATGGAACCCACTACACAAATTGAACTTGAGCACGCCACTTGAATTTACTGGGATACTTGTAGATAAAGACATGAAAGACATTGTAGAAAAGGTAGTATAACGTTATATATTATTCCTGTCTTGGTTTTAAGTGTTTTATCACTTTTTTGAGTCATTTAAGTTATCAAACCCACATGGAACACACTACACAACTTGGACTTGATCACGACACTTGAATTTACTGGGATACTTGTAGATAAAGCCATTTTGGAAACGTAGTAGAACTTTATATATCATTCCTGTCTGGGTTTTAAGTGTTTTATCACACCAGGATAACACAACTTGAGTTTACCATAAATATCTCAACGCGCCTCGGAAATCTGCGTACTACTGCGGTTGAAGTGCCGCGGTCGTAAACAACATGTCCAAGGCCAAGTCGAAAGTCGATGCTACTGATACATCTGGATTTTTAAGTACTTTATCACATGCACACCGGGATAACACAAGTTGAATTTGCCATAAATATCCCAAACGCGACGGAAAATCTGGGCCCTATTACGCGTATGTATACGTGTGAAGTGTGGCAGTCGTAAACAACTTGTCCAAGGCCAAGTTGAAAGTCGATACTACTGATACATCTGGATTTTTAAGTGCTTTATCACACCAGGATAACACAAGTTGAGTTTGCCATAAATATCCCAAACGCGACGGAAAGTCTGGGCCCTATTACGCGTATGTATACGTGTGAAGTGTGGCAGTCGTAAACAACATGTCCAAGGCCAAGTTGAAAGTCGATACTACTGATACATCTGGATTTTTAAGTGCTTTATCACACCGGGATAACACAACTTGAATTTGCCATAAATATCCCACCACGCGAAATCTGGGCCCTATTACGCGTATGTATATATACGTGTGAAGTGTGGCAGTCGTAAACAACATGTCCAAGGCCAAGTTGGAAGTCGATACTAGCGCTAAGACCAACTCAAGTTTGGTTTACAACATCTTTGTTCTTCTTACGTTTTGTACTTCATTTGTATTGGATTTTCTTGTATCAATCTATGTGTACTTTTGTTACTTAGTGTTATACGTCCTTGTCACTTGAGTGCGCTACCACTTTGTGTTGTATAACGTTCCTCAATGTATGAATAAAAAGGTTGTTTTGAGGTAAATTTTGTCACACAGATTGCACTTTTGACCTCTCGTTCAGGCGTTGACTTGTGTCGGTGTTGTCAGCCCTGACAAGTGTATTTAGAAGTGTAGCGGGCGTGACCGAAGCGGTGTGTTGTGGGGCGGCACGTGCTTTCCTTTGTTGTCCGTGTGTTGGTGTACACTTCAAAGCATCGCGTCCATTCTTCAGTGCGCCAGCCCGGGCTACGGACCGCTTTCGCCGTGGCTGTGCAGCGCAGGGAGCTAGCTAGTGGACTTTGTACCGGCTTCGTTTGTTGTATGTTTTACCTCGGTTTTACAGTGTTTTTACTGCGTTTGGTCGTGGGTTACACCGTATAATACTCTACCCGTGATATACAGTATACTGTGACGTTGCACTGAAATCTGAGGGCTTGCTATCGCGTTGTTCCAGACCGTTATACGCTACTGCGGAGGAGATATACCGCATCGAACGGGCTGTGCCGCAAGCTACCATATCTGCGTTCACGGAATAATTTGTGCACAGCACAGTCAGCCTCCCACCGGAAGTACAGAGCCAGGGATTCCGGAAGCACAAGCGGGCTGACAAAATTTTCATCTCATTTCAGTCAGAGCAAAGCGAGAGCTGTCAAGTCAATTTTCCATCCGGGCCACCGTGCTGAAATCTACCGCCTAGTACACAGACAGACGCCCGCCCGCCCGGCCTTTTAAATTCCCAGCGGACTTCCATTGAACCACAACAACAACCGTACGTCGAGCAAAAAGATGAGCTCCCGGCTTCGCAATCCTTTCCGTAGCGCACAGGGTAAGTCCCCTCCCTTCAATACTAGTAAATTATTTCCAGCATCTATTTCTGGCTTGCAGTGTAAATCACCATAATCAAATGGCTACGTATAGCCATGCAGGAGATGCGTCGTTCGATAGTATCAATGACAAGGGTTAGGCTTACTAAAATTGACAGGCTGTCAGAGCTAACGTTATAAGCGGGTGACTCGCTGCTAGCTACTAGCTGACTGCTTTGTGTTTTATCTGTATCTACAGACCGCATCCCCGATCCTGATGCAGCTATGGCGCATCTTCGACCCGCTGTGCCGCCCAAACCGAAACAGGTATTTCCATTTTAGTAGTATTTAAAAACCTTCTAGTAGTAACCGTTATGGTATAATCTGTACTGTAAAGGGATGCTGGACTCGGTAGTGCGAAGGATGTCTATTTTTAGCGGGACAGGGAGAAGGACATGATATAGGTTCTGTTACCTCCCCCGGCATGCATATGGGTCGTCCGCACCATTACTCTAGCATCGTGTGTCCTCCTTTGATGCCTGCTGCATGTTGTGAATATCCTATATGTAGTCAGCCGGTAGAATTCCCAAGCTTGTGTCTCTGTGTTACAAGCAGTCACAGTAAATACAACTCGTGACAACATACCTACATTGTACCTACCTAGTCCCATGACCGACACTGCTGGTGACAAAATACAGGATCATACAGCGGTCAACGAAAGCTAGACCGAACAGTCAGAAATAACATTCGCTTAGCTGTGTGTGTGTAAATCTTCCCTCCCTCTTCTCAACCAACAGAAAGATCCTTTCAAAGCTTAAAGAATTCAATCACTGACTGTTTGCCGGTAAACAACAAGCGCAGAGTACTGACAGCCACCAAGTGCAGACCTTAGCCTTAAGGCTTGCGCTAGACGTACAGATATTTTCCCAACATTTTTGTGGGGCCGCGGGATTTGTTACCGACCGTGTTATCCTGTGTGAAAACCTGCTTCCCCCTGTACTTAGTGATTGGCGAGTGATTGATCCCAAAAGGTAGAAAATACGGTAGGAAGAACCAGGGCTCGAAATACTGGGTGCATGTGCACCTTAGTGCACCCAAATTTGGAGCTGTGCCCCAATTATTTTCTGTGGGTGCACCAGTGCACCCAAATATTTTCTTAGCTTTAATGTATGTAAAGATGTTAAATGTATATTAGTATTATTCTTTTATTAAAATATCTGTATCAGAAAAAATGATACAATCATTGTTATAGTACTTTTCTTGAAATAAAGCATAATATTATTATATTTTTTTGCAGGCATTCTACTTATATTATCTTTAATATCTTATAAGTTATATGGCCAAGGTGCACCTAAAACATTTTTTGTGCACCCAGTTTTTTTAGGTTGGGTGCACCAGTGCACCTACTTTCCCAAAAAATGAATTTCGAGCCCTGCTGGTAGAAGGTATGTTAATGCAAACCAGAACCGTACAGTGTTAGCTTACAGCAGTGTAGTGTAGTAGTGGTTGTGGAAATGGACAAGTGGAAACCAGCCGTGAAAATAACAACCCAATCCTGTCAAAAATACAGGACATCCAATTATACCGTTCAGTTCTTATCACACACTCCAGCAAAATCAGTACTAACCATATATAGATGGCCTGTGTCTTCTGCATAATTGGTTCAATATGCATAGAGATCTATGGGTTGATTTTAAACCATATAGAACACATGCAGGGAACACATGGGAAAGCGATAGGTCCAAAATGAAACGTTTTTAAATGAAACCAATTTAATTTGTCAGGCTTTCTCTTAGTGCTAGATTCTCCAACTGCAAGATGGCTCCTGTTTTTCTGTATTTTCTCAATTTCTGCATGATTGGTTCAGTATGCAAACCACAGAGAATCCCTTGGTAGACTGATAGGTTCAGAATGAAATGTCCAATTTAATTTGTAAGGCTCTCTCTTACTACTAGTATTAGGTCCTCCATTGCAGTAACCATAATAGTCAGACGCTCTGTGGTTTCTGCATAGATTCTAAACCATACAGAACACATGGCAAAGCGATAGGTTCAGAATGAATCGTCCAATTTAATTTCTTACCACTAGTGCTAGATTCTTCATTGCAAGATGGCTATCACCTATTTTTCTGTGTTTTCTGCATGCAATGTAGCTTAATATATATAGGTTTGGGTTGATTTTAAACCACAGAGAATGCCTGGGAAAGCGATAGGTTCAGATTGAAATGTCCAATTTAATTTGTCAGGGTCTCTCCTCCTACTAGTACTAGTAGTACTATTAGATCCTCCATTGCAAGATGACTATCACAAACCATATATAGACAGACGCTCTGTGCCTTCTGCATAATTGTTCAGTATGAACATACATGTAGAACCCCCGGGAAAGCAATAGGTTCAGAATGAAATGTCCAATTTAATTTGTCAGCCTCTCTCCTCCTACTAGTACTATTACTAGTATCAGATCCTTCATTGCAAGATGGCTATCGCTAGTTTTTCTGGGCCATCTGGGATGTGTTTATGTGCTGTGAGAAAGGGCCCACTTGGGTTAATGACATTAGTATGTAAACCATGGTGGAAGTTCTGGAACCATTAAACGTTAGGCATGAAATATACAGGATGTCAGGTCGGATCCTTTGTTTAGGTTTTCTGCTGCATATGGAGAATAGGGATGGTTCATTTTTATACAGGGGTGGGTCTGGCCTTGGTGCTAATATTAAAATCTGCACGGTACAACCATTGTGATGAAAGGTACTGCAATATTTCACATTTTTTGTTTGTTTTTTGTTCAAACAGACAGCGCACAAACGACAGCGCACAAACAGCATATACTTTAGGTATCGTAAATACCATACAGGAGAGCCGAGATGTCCTAGTTTCCACGCATAAATTAGAGGGTTATTTTATTGTGCACCTACCAATGTACAGCTAGAAGGGTATGTAGAGGCTTTTATTGGGAGTTCAATTGCGAACTTGCCTCTTTTACAGTGATTGACATAAAACATATAAAAAACCAAATACTGTATACCAACTATCGTATAAGAGACTTTTCTTCCTAACAGAAACACATGACTTGTGTATTCTACCCCAAGACAGATAAAATTCCAGGTAGCAACTGGTGTTTGTTACAATGTATCGCCCTGCCTATGGGACGACATGAGTATCATATTACAGTATGTCGGTATCCGTCTATCGTGACAGACAGCGCTATATGTAGCGAAACAAAATCAGGGTCAAGTGGACAGTCGTGCCTGGAAGGGGGTCGATATGTCAGCTATTTATTTATAGTTATGTTGCCTATTTATTCGTAAACAACCAGTTTATGAATAATAGAAGATGGTTGTCATTGTATTTTTGCCCCAAGAAAAGTCACTTTTCTGATTATGCAAATTCATAGTACTTAATATAATTCTTTGATGTTGTTCTCTGTGTCTTATACTTTATGAAGTTCAAGGCTGAACTAGGTTAGACTGGGTAGACTACTTCTCGTGTCTTGTTTCATTTGATCCACCCATTCACCTGTTTAATGGTTCATCCCCACAACAGGATGTCAGTGAGGAGTCTGTCAGCAGATGAGATCTGCTGGAAATGGGATTATACTCCAGGCTGGCTGGGAGTGGGCCAGGGGTGATACACAGCTTTGTGTGGTTTATTTTTAATGGGATGTACGGGAAGGGCCGGAAAATACCTGATAAGACTCTGAGCCTTGTCAGCAGTGGTAAGAGTTTATGTGGAAAAGCTTGAGAGGGTCACCAACCATCTGTGATTTGTTGCCTAGAATCCTTGGAGTCGAACAATAATTTTATAATAATAGCAGATTGATATGGTGGATTATTATTAATCTCACCAACCATACATGTACAGTGCTTCCTCCCCCCAAAATAAATGCCTCCGCACCTAGAGGGTCTGCATATGATGTTAACATTACTCTCCAAGCAGAGGTTGGTGGTGAAGACATTTTCTGTTTCTACATTGGTCGGGGTTAGTGTCAGAAAATGGGGAATATGATAAAAAGGTCAGAGTCTTCCCCACCAACCTTTGCTTGGAGAGTACTACGTAGTAGCTACACTAACATCCCCGGGACAGACTACTACTGACCTGCCCCCTGTATGGGCCCTATGGGAGTTTCCAGTAGGCCCCTGTATGGGGCCAGACTGTGGGTTGTACCTACAGTATATTCCCTCATGTAGGGCCTGGCCCAGCTGATGTCCCATTCCCAGGGTATCACAGCCATCTCATTCCCAGGGTATTCCAGTTACCATGGCAACAAAGCCCCCCTTGATTCCACTTTATACAAATATTACCTCATCAGGTATGGTACATGTACCTGGTCTGTGTATTGGTTGTCACTGCTGTGACATACGCAATATGGGAGAGATTTAGACATTGGAAAAATGCATTGTCTTGGCGGGGTTTGCCCCACTATGATGAAATCGATAATAAAACAGTATGTCTCTTTGTTACATGTGATATTATTAAAGGCAATTCTTTGTCTGGCGTAGGGTTAGCTAAGGACAAAGACAGCCATGATGTATGCAGCAAAAATTATTAGGTTTAATGGTTTGCATTTTGAAGCAATCATAAAAAAAACGAGATTTCATTTTCAACCAATCGTTTACATCACACTCATTCAATTGAATCATGAAAATATGAAAATATCATTTACCAATGACACATGGTGACCTATGATATTGACCTTGTTTTAGCATACAAATTATGTTAGAAGCTGTATATTGAGTTTGCATTTTCTGGAAGTGAATCACATGTTACATGATGTTTATGAGTGATTCATAATATCTATTGTTTTTACTAGTATTTTAGATACTGTACCTTTCTTTTTCATCTCTTTCATTGTGTATGATTTTCCTTACATTCTCGATGGCCATTTTTTGTGTGTTCCGCAAGATTTACAACCTTAATTAAAACATACAGAAACATCTTTTGGTGACCTTTTGTCCTTGAATTTTACTACTTGAGCTCCGACTTGGCTTTATCTCTTTAACTTCCTGCTTGATTTCCCCAGTGACCTTCCTAACTCCAAATGAATTGACCTTGAATCCAGACCTAAATTGAAATTTTGCTTTGCTTGCACTAAGATCTATACTAATGAAATTACGTTTCTCTTTCTTGCCTTTTAGGTAAATTATGTATTCCTGCATAACATTGCATTATGTCAGCTTAAAGCTTAAAAGGTAAAGAAGATTTTTAAAGACCTATATGTACATGTACTTTGTCAAATAACTCATTACTTTTCTTGCCTTGAGGTAGATTATGCATTTATATGTAATGTTGCATAAGTTGACTGGAAAGGTAAAGAAGAAATTTAAAGGCCTCTCTGCCTACTTTGTCAATTACGTTAAGTTGACTGGGAAAAAAATTAAAGGCATCTCTTTCTACTATTAAAAAATCAGTTCAGTTGATAACAGTACCTTTGCTAGGAATGTATTGGCCTTTCCTCTACTGACAAATTAATCAAACCAGGAGATTGTCTGGAAACCATTCAGTGGTAATCAATTAAGGCATGGGTCAGTTGGAAATATCTAGACTTGATACCTGCCAGATGTGTAATAATGTAAGCTGTTGTTTGGAGGTTCCAATGAGCCTTGTCTGTCTGTTTTCTATCAGGATCATGTTGTGTTGTGGGCCACAGAGAACTATTACACTGTTATCACAATACCAGAACATTGAAGTGATAATTTATAAGACATGAGGCCATGTTTAGTTAATTCTTTGGTTTGATGGCCGCCTATCTTTGTCCTGAGAAAATATTGTTGACAGAGTTTCCAATGAGCCTTGTCTGTCTGTTTTGTATCAGGATCATGTTGTGTTGTGGGCCACAGAGAACTATTACACTGTTATCAGCATGTGTAAGTGATAATTTAGAAGACATTAGGCCACATCTAGTTAATTCTTTGGTTTAATAGCTGCCTATCTTTGTCTTCAGAGAAAATGTTTGTTTAAGGATATATTTACTAGTATGTAAACAATGATGGTAAATTACTAGTAGATAATGTTGAGCATTGGTCATTAAAATGTTCTCTCCAAGGTCCAAGCAGAGGTTGGTGGAGAAGATTTTGACCTTTCTCTCATATGCCCTGAAAACGAGTAAAAAAAACCCCTCTGGACATTATATGAGACTTGGCCAACATTGCTGTGCCGGCATAAATTAATAACTATCCTCACAATTTTCGTCTAGTATTGCTTCAAGTTTGGTCATGTAATTACCTTCGCCAAGAATTGGAGAAGGTTATGTTTTCCTGGCCGTGTGTCTGTCTGTCTGTCTGTCTGTCAACAGCATAACTCGAGAAAGCTTAGATGGATTATCTTGATATTTGGTAGGTGGGTAGGTCTTGATGAGAGCTCGAACTGATTAGATTTTGGGCCCCCTGGCGGCTTGTCATGGTACTGCAGCTGAACTTCCGGTTTTGATATCTCATGATCTAGACAAGCTAGGGTGACGAAATTTGGATAGCAGGTAGCTCTTGTGCTGGGGAAGAAGTGACGTGAGTTTGGGCCCCCTAGCAGCTTGCTCTGGAACTACAGGGGGGTTTAAAGGACAAATGTTTAAAGGAGGATAACTCAAGAACCGATTGATGGATCATCATGATTTTTGGTATGTAGGTAGCTTGAGTAATGCTTGACATAATGATATTACAATTATGCAAATATGGATGTAATTTGCATAATTAATGAGGAAATTCTATTAATCAGCTGCATTCCATGATAGGAAGTTCAAGCTTGCGACATATGTTATTAACAACGAGAGAAACACAGGCAGATATCGATTATGCAAATGAAGACTTAATTTGCATAATTAATGAGAAAATGTTATAATTGCATAGTGGTAACTGCCTGGAATTTTATACTTGGGGTGTTTGAAGTTTAGTGAAGGTGAACATAATTTAACATAACTTATTCAAATAAGGACCACATTTGCATAATATACTAGTATGAGGAAATGCTATAATGGCATTCTTTGTTAAAATAAGACTGTTGGTGGAGATTATGATCAACAGATATAATTCATGCAATTGCGGATCCTATTTGCATAATCAGGGGGATTAATACATTGTATATAAGTTCTTATTCATAAAAGCTAACATCATTTGGCGAAGGTATGAGATCGTGGAACTCTAGTTTGACCTTTGATAACAATTCTAAAGAATCGTCACAGTGGTATACTACAAGTTAAACACTTCCACATCTTGTCTTCTGTTCTAAAATCGGTGTTTTTATTTGAAGCCCTGCTGTCTGTGCATGCACAAAAGTTGAGTTAATTCACTTTTGGGCATTACTTCTTAAGACAGTTTCACAGTTAGATACTTCTACATTCTGTCTTCTGACTTTGTCTTGAAATTGGTGTTTTCGTTTGTAGCTCTGCTGTCAGTGTTGAGTAGTTCACTCTTGGAGATCGGGCTCTGGTTTAGATGAAGTGGGTGTTAGAACATCTGGTTTTACACTTGGAAGTGAACTTCTCTCTGAACAGGCCAAGGGGGTCATGTGGGGTCAAGGGGCTGAAAGGTTTACTACTAATACCAGGGAAGTCTGGTTTTCATGGGCTGGGGCCAGTAAATTTCTAAGTAAGTGGAAAGAAATGTGCCCTTTTTTATTCTCTTGAGTTAAAGAGCTTGGTGTGTTATAAAATTAAGCAGAAGGTTATGTCAGCTAAACAAATACGAATACAGACACAGCAAGGGTTGGCACAAGAGGAAAATATGTTGTCATGTGAAATATGTCTCACTGGTTAGTCTTAAAAGTCTGACATATGCTTTTATTTTAGTTTTAGTACAAATTTTAGACTTAGGAATGTTTACCATCATAATTATAAATCATCATCAATGACAACCAGTTTTTCATTATTATTGCCTTCAATGTGTACAAAACTTATATCGAAGGTTGGAAACATAAATTCCTTGACATGTCCTTTACACTGTTTTTGTGTGTTTGGTTTGGCAAAACAAACTGTTTAGACTGTAAGATATGGACAGCTTGCATTGTTTTCTTCTCAAATGTTCCGCTGTATTAGTTTCCCCTACATGTAACATTATACTACCCAAATAAGGGATGGACCTCCCAGAATTTCCAGTTTCCACAAGTTAGGCCACACCAATTTAATTTGTTGGCTCTCGGATTTGTTTCAGAAAAAATATGAAGCGACAGGGCAAAAAAAAAAAAAATAAGAATAGGTCTAGGCATCCTATTATAGGCTTAAATGCTACAAAATGAGCCATGAAGTCAACACAAAAGGCTGGGTTAAAATTTGAACATTGAATTTTGAACTTTTAATCAAACCACTGCAATGATACTTAATAGATGGGAAAACTGTAACAACTAGGAAGAAAAGGACTTTCCTCAACTGTTGGGGGGCAAAACATGAGCATTTTTCAGTTGATTCAGGACCAGAATCAATTTTTTTTTTTTTGCAAATCAGAAAAAAACGAATAGGCGAATTCGAGAACCAACAAATTAAATTGGTGTGGCCTTAAATGTCTCATCAGTTGACAGCCCTCACCTGGAAGTCACTGAAGTATTTCCTGTCGTTACTCCAACTCAGGAAGGCGATTCTTAAACATACCATTTGGGAACGACAAGAAAGTGCTACACAGGGCAGTTGTGGTTCTTGTTGAGGCCTTTTTCAACAAGAAGCACCATATATGGCATGTCTTGAAAGTTATTGAGGGCTGGATATACTGTAAATTACAGTTTTTTCACGGTACTTTTATATTTGTGGTTTTCGCGGTCATTTCTGTACCGCAAACTTATCATTACTGTGAAAAATAGTTTGCCGACTTTATTTTTGTTGCACCTACCGCCACTGCGAACATAACGTTATAGTTCTGGAAACATTTTTCTCAGACTGTGAACTTTTGCAGATTGCTACTATGAACATAATGTGATTTACAGTATATTCCTCCTCACACTCACAGCAAAAGGTTTGCCAATTTCGGTAAGACAAAAAAATACCTGACATTTATCAAGAGTAAGAAATATTAAGGTATAGCCTTGTGATCTCCATTCCTGATCACATTTTTTAAAAGTTTTTTCCATTCCTGTCGTAGTGATGATTTAAATGCCTTCCATGGACAAATATGTACTGATGGGCCCCATGCAAATATCCCACCTTCTTCTAATGTGATAATTGGTTGTTGAGAGGGTTGGCAAATACTTGCTGGTAGCCCGATGATGACCTGTGTAAATGTTTAACGGCGATATATTTGGCCAAGGGTTGGGGAGGGCTTGCTTGGGTTACTCTGTGTTGGTGTGTTACTTACAATATTGTCTCTGTTGTGAGAAACCCACTGTAACACCAGCTTTCTTGTTATAAGTAGATATATTTCCTATATATGTCAGTCAGTCTCTAGAGACTATGACTAACTGCGCAGGTCGAACAGGATGGCTCATTCCTATATACATGTACAAGACAAAACAGATTTGAGCCTGAAGTCATGTTACAAAAGTCTATATACATTGTATATTATATCGGCCTAGAGTTATTAAATTACAATAAATATTGTTTATGATAGTCAAGATACAATGTATATTGCAATTAGAGTTTCTTTTCTGAACACGGAGTAAATGATTTAAAGTTTATCTAAAGTTTATGTATCATTGCTAATAAATACAAATACAAAGTTGATGGTAGTAATGATAGTTTACAGTAATTTTCTCTACTCTTGAAGCTTTTTGTCTGCTGATTTCTGGAAAGTTACTCAAGTTGGTATTAAAGTTACCAGTGCCTACCCAACCATGTACTGCCATGCCTTGTTGACCAACCAAAACATTTTGACAGTTCTGGTTGACCTGTTATGTCATTCCACTGAAGACAAGTCCAGCTGACACAGAAATGTCAGAAGAAGAAAATTTGCTAATTTCCAAACTTTAGCATCTACAGAAAGAAATATTTGAAGTTTCGTTTTGATTTTCGTCCAGCATATTGTGAGAAATAGTGACAAGTTGCTGCACAGGTGCAGCTTCTCTCTGTCATTTCTGTAACTGCCCCCTGGCCTTAATGTTTGTTTTGATAGCTACAACACCCTACATGGGAGAAGACAGTAAAAGGACCTAGGGTCAGGCTCAGGGCAGGCAAGACTAGAAGGAGAAGGGTGGGGGTATGGGCTGTATATATTCTACCTCTAGCTATTGTGGTTTATGCTATCCTTGTTCAAAACCCTCCTCATATTAAAATTGAAAAGTGTCAAATATTGCTTTATTGCTAATCCTTTGTTAAAAAGCAGTTAGTTTTAATACCTGATGATCCTATTTCCCACTTCAAATGGAGACAAGATTCATTCAAACCACAAGCATAACAGGGGCATCTTCACTAGACACTGCCTGGAGTTATATGTGCAAAGGTTAGGTGTGTCAGGTCGTAAAATATGATATAACCAGCTGCCACAGCATGCTGGCATACTCGCTATACTCTCAAAGCAGAGGTTTGGGTTTTGGCTTATTTTTGGTGTGTTTTTTAGGCTTTTTTATCAGACTTTCTTTTTTTTGCACTGTTTTTGGGGGGTTGGCGTACAAAAGAACACAAAAGCAAAAAAGAAATTGTGATAAAAAAGCCTAAAAACACGCCAAAAATAAGCCAAAACCCAAACCTCTGCTTGGAGAGTAACTTGCTATACAATACAGAACCTCAGCCCTGTAAAGTGAAAGTGGTTCCCTAAACCAGGCTTTGTGGAGATTTAAATCATAGTCTATTACAGCAACAGGTGATGTCATGTGCCCCTTTGTTTTGACTACACTGCTATGCTAGTCTACAGTGTGATGAACTCAATTAACTCTCTGATAAGTAACTCCCTGTTGATGTATAACATTTCACTTTCTAGCCTCTAGTTAATATATTTCCAGGGAATACATGTCTCAAACAATTATCCTCACAGATAAGGTTTAGCACTCAACTAATAATGTTTTATAAAACATTTTCTTCAGACGGATAAAAGTTAAATCCCTTGCACCTTTTGAAAACTTGATTGATCTTGTTATGAGAAAACAGGGTTATCTTGTAGATACTGCTTCAATAAAACAAATTTTACCTCTTCACTAATAATGTTTTATAAAACATTTTCTTCAGACGGATGAAAGTTAAATCCCTTACCCCTTTTGAAAACTTGATTGATCTTGTTATGAGAAAACAGGGTTATCTTGTAGATACTCTTTAATGAAAAATATTGATATCCCAGTAAGCCAAAAACACCATAGCAAATGTCCAGACAGATCATAAACCTGTTCTACCTGTTCTGTAAATAAAAAATTGGCTGTCATCTAATGAAAAAAGAGGTTTAAATCTACACCACGGAAGCCTGACCTCTAGCTTTACCCAGGGATTTAACTAGTCGGGAGGTATTATAGTAGGTGGTTAATGATTAGTTATTATACACTGGGAACTTAGCAACCAACTGCAGGTCTTGGCTGGGCCAACGAGTTATTAATAGTTGGTGAGAAGGATGACCTCTCTAACCTTGGGTAAAACTAGGACAGGGCTTGTAATGCTGTACCTACAGGGTAAAACTGCTGTTCCAGTTTTGATACTACAGATCCTTTGTCCATTTTCAAGACAGTAGCTTTGGAATACGAGAACTTTTGCATCATGTACTGTGGAAACTACTTGAGTTATAGGATGCTGGTATGTGCATGTATAGTTGAGTTAAGTTTGGAACAACTGGGGTATGACTAGGGAGGAAAATTTAAATGGTGGTTTGAATTACAATGTATTTGATATGTGTAATGTTATAGCTCTTTACATGTGAGGTATGTCATGTATCTGTATCATGTTGCAACTGTTATGGATCATTGTATAATAGTTGTCATGTTTTTTAGCGGTACAATATATTAAATGTGTATTTTCCTTGTATTGATTGTATGTAGATCTAAAGTCTTTAATTGCAGTCTCAGTGTCTAAATAGTTCAATGCACACATACTTACTTTCGCTAGCCTGAATGTCAGCCTTTTTACTTTAAGACACTCAGGCTATTTTTTTGCACCTTCTGAGTTCTCTATTTCAGAAAAGATGGCTGACCTAAGGTGACTTTTAATAGTTTTATCCAGTTATCTTGTATATGTTTGTCTTAACCACAATAATGATCATTTTAACTCTCTGTTGTTTTTTGTATAATTATACAGGATCATACAGAGCAGGCAGGCCAGCTGATAGGGTTTGCCACCCTCCCCGACCAGGTCCACCGCAAATCCATCAAGAAAGGCTTTGAGTTCACACTGATTGTTGTAGGTGGGTGTGGCTTTAATACCATATGAAAAGCACCTAAAGTTATTTCAGGAAAGTAGAACTGAATTTGTAAAGTCAATTTTCTGGTCACTTTTTTTGGTAGTAAGTTGCAGTTGAAATGTGCTGTGAAATGGCAGTAAATGTCAATATCAGACAGATTCCTTTTCCAGAATATTGTTTTGTTTTTTGTAACCACCCTGCAATTACATTGGATGCCTTTAACTCCCAAACTATTGCTGCTGAACATTTGGTGAATCTTTGTATGTTTTCCAACTGCCATTGCCAAGTGCTTCAGGCAATACATACACTACCTTTTACTGGGAGAAAAAAGGAGCTGCAGCATCATTCATGGAATTCTGTGGTTTGTTTATGTCAAGCTGTGTCCTGCTGTGCTGGTTTGTCTGATGTGGCTTCGGGTTTTTAACCTGGTATGTTCTGGGTACTTAGCGAAGGCTCAATGATACCACCACATGTGAAGTATACGTTCTCAGTTTGGGATCAAAGCATTTCTTTAAAGTGATCACTTTACAAAGTGATTCTGAGAAAAAAAAGAATAGTAGTATAACATAAAAAATTAAAAATAACGAGTATCAGCCTAGCTGACTGTAAGTCGGTGTAATGTTCTGTTGCATTTGAAATAAGTAAATAGAAAGTTGAAAACAGATACAGAGAATTGAATATTATTATTATTGTATGTTAAGGTATGTTAAGTTCTATTTGAAAAGCTGTATCAGCATCTATTGTGCTAGGGAAAAATAGCAGTGCCTGTCATTGTTGAACATTGCTTGATACATGTAAGTTCGACAAAAGAGCCCAGGTGTAGAACACACTAGCACACCTGGCGTTATCTGTAGTGTACCTTAAGTCTACCTTAAGACAAACAGAGCACATGTACCGAATTCCTGAGCCAGTCTGTCACACTTCAAAGTTCAACTATGAACGTCTACTGTGTACCTATTGTTTACCTGTATAGTCTCTGCATAGAGCTGTGTACCGGTAAGCAGTACCTATTCTGTACCGGAAAAATTGATTAGGTATAGGTCCAAAATACCTAATCCCTCAGTACCGGTACTGTACCTAAACAATTTCACACCAATTTTATGCCTATTTGTGACCTCAAATGTGTAAATAGCTGGTTAACAATGGGTCCCTGTGTAAGGACAGTGTGTTCATGAAAACAAAAACACCTATATTTTATCTGAGCATTCGCCATAAACAAAGAATAAACCTTAACTATCAAGTTTATTTATGTTTTTTTTTGTTATTGAAGGAGTTCAGAAGAGCATATAAATTGGTCGAATTGTTCAGGTACAGGTTCAGGTCCGGACCTGTACCTAAACCTGTGTACCTGTACCTGTACCTGTACCTAAAATTTGTTTAGGTACACAGCTCTATCTCTGCAACTAAGTAACAGTGAAAACTATAGGTGTAACTATTTGACTAAGTAAAGAGGAATGCAGGACTTGCAACAAACACTAACATTGTTCTAAATGCCCCACATTCCTGAAGGCCATTACCCTTGTATAATTATGTCATACACAAACACACAATGACTTTGCTGATTTATAAGTAACATATTATACCTGGCAGAAACAGTTTGAAAGAAACATTGTTTAGTAAAAAAATCTATAGTAAGGTAATGATGAATGGTTTATTCAATATTTGACAGAAAAGCAAATGACAGTGTCACCAGCAACTTTTGGTCATCTGAATTCCACTGGAAATTACATTCAGTTTTTCTAAAATTCTTACAGGAAGTGTCTTAATTAAATCTATGTGTCATTTACGTAATGTTATTGTCTTTATTGTTCTAAGCTATAAATAATGACAACGTCAAATACTTCTGGGTCTACCAAACAAGGAACTCAAACTGCATTTTCATCATTAGAAAATCACAATCTGATTTTTGACCCTTTTTTTCTGAATGACGAAAACGACAATAGCACGCATTATACAGACGATTGGGACCCTGACGTAAACTTCTTAAGAAGCTTAGCAAACACTTCATGTCAGTACTATACAGAAAATTCATTTAATACTTTGTGCAACACGCTAACCCAGAGTGCATTTTCAATTCTACATTTAAATATTAGAAGCCTACCACGTCATCACGACCACTTCGTACATTACCTGTCCACCCTCCACCATGAATTTACAATTATTGGTCTCACTGAGACATGGCTGCAAGACACTACCGCATACTTGTACGATGTACCAAACTACACTTCATTACACAAATGTAGATCAGCTCGAATGGGTGGGGGGGTGTCAATACTGATACATGAGAGCCAAAAATTTATTGAGAGAAATGACCTTACAGTACAAGTTGAAAAAGAAGTTGAATCAATATTTATAGAACTCCCACCGTCACCATTAACAAAACAAAAAGGCGTTATAATAGGCTGCATATACCGGCCTCCAAACTCGGATATAAAAAACTTTATAACTTACCTTACACCAATCTTAGATGCTATTGATAAAGAAGGAAAAAACTGTTACCTAGTTGGTGATTTTAATCTTGATCTTTTAAAAAACGAAAGTCATTCATTAACTTCAGACTTCCTAAATAGTCTGTACTCGGTAAGCTTCTATCCAACTATCACCAAACCCTCAAGAATAACAGACAAAACAGCAACTCTAATAGACAATATTATGACTAACTCCTTATCTAATACACACACATCGGGTCTACTTGTCACGGACTTATCTGATCACCTTCCAATATTTTACATTATAAATTTTGAACACAACAGAGATGTAAACAAAGAAAATGAAAAACGCAAATGCAGAAAATTTACCAGGAGTAATATCGACAGATTTAAACAGGCATTATCAGATGAAACCTGGGACAGTGTGTATTGTACAGATACAAATGTTGCCTACACAAATTTCCTAAAAATCTTTTCTTCACATTTTGACAAATGTTTTCCACTTACGGCAATCTCAACAAAGCGTCACCTTGGCATCGACAAACCTTGGTTTACAACAGGGCTGCGTAAGTCATCCATTAGGAAAAATAGGCTATATAAGAAATATGTAAGGAATCCTACACCATTAATATTACAAAGATATAAAACGTACAGAAACAAATTCAATTGTCTGATTCGTATGTCAAAGAGAAAATATTACCAAGACCAATTCACAGCGGCATCAAATAATATAAGAAAGACTTGGAAAGTAATTAATGAAATTCTCAACCGGAAAAAAGGAACAAATAATCTTCCTACCAAATTCAGAGATATCTGATCCTAAAGATATAGTGGAAAAACTTAATGATTTCTTTGTCAACATTGGCCCGTCCTTAGCGAAAGAAATCGATATAACTGACCATTCACCCTTATCATATCTCCAAGACTCTAGATCCTATCCTCCTGTAAGTTCTTTTGAGGCTCCTACATCGACAGAAATTTACGACATAATCACCAATTTAAAAAATGCAGCGCCAGGACAAGATGAAATCAGTGCCAGTCTTTTAAAACAGATCGCTACAGAAATTTTAAATCCAGTAACACATGTATTCAAGACTTCTTTGGAAAGTGGTAAGGTTCCCTCTGAGTTAAAGTCGGCAAAGGTTATTCCATTACATAAAGCAGGGGATCCGTCCGTATTCACTAACTATCGCCCAATATCACTATTACCAGTCTTTTCAAAAATCCTAGAAAAAATCGTATATAAACGGATAGTGAGCCACATGGAAACTAATAATATCTTATACACCCACCAGTATGGATTTAGAAAAAAACACTCAACATATATGGCACTCTTGCAGCTCATCAACAAAATCACCGCAGCCCTTGAAAAGAATGAATACACCATTGGTATATTCCTTGACCTATCTAAGGCATTTGATACGGTAGATCATAACATACTTCATGAAAAACTTTTAAATTATGGGTTTGATGGGTCCGTCCTGTGTTGGCTGAAAGATTATTTAAGTAACAGAAAACAATTCGTCTCTAATGGAAACATCAATTCTTCTCAGAAACCCTTAACTTGTGGAGTTCCGCAAGGCTCCATATTAGGCCCCCTTTTACTCTTAATATATGTTAATGACTTAGCATTAGTATCAGATAAATTTTTTACTTTGTTGTTCGCAGATGATACAAACTTATTTACGTCACACAGTAATTTTGATACTCTATTGACAACGGTAAATGCAGAATTAGAAAAGGTCAGTCAATGGTTCAAGGCGAATAAGTTATCCCTTAATATAAAGAAGACAAGTTTTATTATTTTTTCTGGACCAAAAAAGAAGTATGATAAAGAAAAAGCCCACATATATATAAATAATAAACGTATCAATCAAGTAAACCACACTCGCTTTTTAGGAATACTTATAGATGAAAAACTTAATTGGAAGATACATATAGATTTGATTTGCAATAAGATTCATAAGAACATAGGCATCATTAGAAAAATAAAGACCCTCCTCCCACGAAGAATATTCATAACATTATACTACAGTCTAATATATCTGTATCTATCATACTGCAATTTCATTTGGGCGAGCACTTACACAACTTCAATTAAACCACTCTATCAACTACAAAAACACTTTGTTAGAATTGCAGCTAATACACACTTCACAGCACACTCAGCACCTCTGTTTCGTGAACTAAAAATCATAAGTGTATATGACTTAAACAAATTACAAATAGCCATTTTTGTTCATAAAATCGTTCATAATACCAATAGTTTACCAGATCAATTCAACACTTTTTTTACATTCAACTCAGACATTCACCAGCACAATACGAGACAACATAACCATTTAAGGCCGATCAAGACTAAATCTACACAAAAACAATTCTCAATAGCGTATAGAGGCCCCATTGTCTGGAATAAGTTAAGCCAACTGTTACAAAACTGCCAGTCAACTCCTGTATTTAAAAAACTTCTTAAAAACTTTTTCCTACAAAATCCCAGTACATCCACAATCTGATTTGTTTGTTTTCCTTGTTATTGTTAATATTTTGTTTTAATCGTTAATTCTTATGTTAATTATTTAATCAGTTTAATCTGTAACATGTACCTGAATTACAGGTATAAGACTTTTGTTTAATTTCGTTTTAGTTAGTTTATACACCTCAGTTATTATTTCTGTGTCTTGATTTTGTTTAATTAATCATTGTTTAATTATTTCATTGTTTAATTTTGATGTTTAATTTAAATATGTTTTGTCATAAGTTATCTTTGCTTGGGGTAGGCCTCTAGAAAAACCACCCAGGTTTCTGGCCTACCCCGCACATTCTTTGATTATTATTATTTGATTGTGTAATTGTTTTTAATATACGTGCAAATGGTAAATAAACAATAAACAAACAAACTGGATGACTTATTATACTATAACCAAAAATAACCAAATCTGTACAAAAGGTGGATTGTATATCATTGGTATCAAGGTGTAGCAATAAGGTATAGCAATATGGTATAGTAACTGATATTATATTTTTTTTTCTGTGTGTTGTATAGGAGAGACAGGTTTGGGAAAGTCGACCTTGATCAACAGTCTGTTCCTCACAGACCTGTACAAGGACAAGGTGGTGCCAACTGCTGAAGGTAAGACGTCTTCAGGTCATGGTTTCCATGGTTCTTAGATTCTACACTGCAGTAACCATTCTACTAATGTCCTGTAAGTCATATATTAGATATTGGATTTCTAAGAATTGATTGATAACTTCCAAAGACTAGTATCCCAATTAAGAGACTCTTTTTACACAACCAAGTGTTGTATTCAGCCGACGTTTCGGTGACCGTCTGTCACCTTCCTCAGGGCAATTCTGACTGGCTCACATTGCACAGCAGCACAGGTGTCGCTGCTATAGATGCATTCCCAAACATAAAAAAAGAGTCTCTTTATTCAGTGACTTACCAACCTTATGAAACTATTCACGAATACTGATGAAAGTATCACTTGTGAATTATGCTTTCTGTTTACTTTATTTTTCAGAGAGAATAAGCAAGACGGTAGAGATAAAGAAGTCGACAGTAGAGATTGAGGAGAAGGGAGTGAAGCTAAAACTGAACGTGATCGACACACCAGGGTTTGGGGACTCACTTGACTGTTCTGACTGGTGAGTTACCTTTATTACTGTTCTATGTATTCAGTAAGAGTTCAAAGTGTCTAATGTATTACTGCTGTGTCTTCCAGTAATGCATTTCAGTAACCTGTCTTAGCTGGAAAGTTAATCTATGTTGGTACAAGGACATCTGTATAATCTCCTCGGTGGGTAGAAGTTTTCATGAAACAAGTTTGAACTTTGTGTTGGAACGTTGAATTCTTCAACTATGGATTCTACCAACAGAAATAAGGTTTCATTTGAAATTTGAACTGTGATTCCCAACGCAATTTCATTTTTGTGTCGGAAGACTTGTCTCATACTAATCTGTCTGTCACTCATTTTCATAATTGAAATTCAGCCTGTTCAGCCAAAGATTTTACCATGGTCAATATTGACGGAAGGAGGCCATATGAGGATTGATAACTGTATTAAGCAGCTGACTTTCTTCTTTTGCCTGCAGCTGGAAGCAGGTGGCAGACTTCATCGAGGCGCAGTTTGAGCAGTATTTCCGAGACGAGAGCGGTCTGAACCGTAAGAACATCACCGACAACAGGGTCCACTGCTGCTTGTACTTCATACCTCCCTATGGACATGGGTCAGTATGCAGTTTTCACACATTTCTACCTGATTAACTGTCTGCCTGCTAGTGTTATGATGTTAGTACTTTTGTTCAACACAATCGACCGTTGCTCACCTAGAGTCTTCAGTCGCACATTCCTCAACCTTCTTCAACACCTTCAGGAGTGAAGTGATTTAACTACTCTAACAAGCACAGGATATGTGACATGAATCGTAATATCGGCCCCCGTCCCGGTTGAGTGTTGGCTGGTGGGTGATGGCTGTGCAACTGAAAATTTGATTGTGTTTAGTGGAAGTACTGACTTCATCTGATGAGCTTTCATGCTAATTTTCTGCCTGATTAACTACCTGTACCTGTACCCCATCCCATCCTCATGTTTAAGGGTCAGTGACCATGGAAGCCCTCATACAGTGTCCTACATTTGTATGAGCTTGACTATGCCACACAAATTCGATGTTACATTGTATGAGGGCATCTTTGTAAGCATTGACTTGAACCTGTCCCTTCCCCCCTGAAAAAACTTCTTCTGTCAAATGATGGGCACAATATTGAGCAGTTATGTAAAAGGAGATGGCATCTGGGATATTCTGTGAGATGTTGAACATCATGTATAAATACAGCTGTATATACTGTATTACTTAGTATTATTGTTGGAACAAAAGAAAAATAACTGTTGGTTGTTGTAGTAAAGTATCTGTGAGAAAAGTGCCCCTCCCCATGCCTGTTCTTCTAGCAGGGTCAGCGAGTGTCAAAGACCTTTCAAGTTACAAATATTTACCAAAGTTATACAGTTTCACGTGAGCGAACTCGAAAAGGGTAACAACTGACAACCTGCCTTAAACAAAGTCAAAAGTGACACGAAGACTTGACAAAGTGTCTTTCAGCGAGCCACAGTGTGTTGTGGTTTTGGGGCAGGCTGACATTTGAGCTGATTTAGTGGGAGCCAGTTGGTCTCTATGGCTGTTTTCCAAAGAACAGGGAACAGTGGCTTAAACGTAATACTTCAAGAAAGCCGAGGTGATGGAATTTGTGTCAAAGGCTCACTTTACTCCCTATGTTAGTCTAAAGCGTAAGCAGAGACAAATCTAGGCATTATGTTTCTGAGAAACCCTGGCAAAGCTTGTTAGTAAACACAAGACACCAAGGATCCGTGACTTGGAAACAGTGGGAGCATTTACGGATTCTTGATGTGCCAGCGGCTTTTCTGTTATTTCAAACTATGTGAATTATTTCAAGTGCATTGGTGAAGGTTAGACATCTAGGTAATATATGTAAGATACCCAAAAAACAGTTACCCAAGCAAATGGATATGATTCTGGAAACGGTCAGACATTTCAGGTAGCATCCACTACCTTTTGTCGGTGACACTGGAGAGTTGTCCCTAACTTAATTGCTTTTCTGGCCGTTTCCAAAATCACATCCAGTTGATTGAGTAACTGTTTTTGGTGTATTTCAGGTGCGGTTTTATGTGTTCTCCACCTTCAAAAACAAATTAAAATGTGTGGTTGTTTTTTTTCTCCAGGTTGAGACCGTTGGACAGAGAGTTCATGAAGCGGCTTCAGGACAAGGTCAACATCGTCCCTGTCATTGCCAAGGCCGACACCCTCACTCCCGCAGAGGTTAAAAAGCTCAAGGCAAAGGTAAATCATTTACAGCATACTTTACCTTTACCTAGCCCCATCCTAATGCCTGAGGGACTATGGTGGCATCCAGTGTCAGTCTCTTCCATTATTATGCCGAGGGGCAGCTACCTGTATACCAACTATGCCTGTAGATAAAAGTCTTTCAGTAGATTCCCAAGGTTTTGTTAGTCTACCTCCTTTATATCATTTTCAGATTGCAAGCAAAAGTATTTCAGGTCTACCAATTCCATGATCAGGAGATTCAATGAGAAAGAATGCCCCCTGTATATGAGTTGCAGTACTGCAACTAATCGTTGACTAACTAGAACACTTCATTGTGGTTGTGTAATAAGAATCTCCTTATTCAGTGACTTCCCAACCTGATAAAACTATTTACGGATGAGTTACCTATATTATAACGATTGTACCTTCGTTAATTTCCAGATTAATGAGGAGATAGAGAAGTGTGAGATAAAGATTTACCAGTTTCCAGACTGTGACTCAGATGAGGATGAGGAGTTCAAGCAGCAGGACGATGCTCTCAAGGTCAGACACGGTATTCTTTGTTTCAACAAAAAAAGACTGATATTATAGACTGCCGTAAAGCTACGGCCCCTATGTCCTGAATTGGCAAGATATTGTGAAAATTTTGGTGAAGTTTTTTCCGTGATCAAGAAGTTCTTCTTTAGCCATTGTACCTTTTCTTTCTGTCAGCTGTCATGTTGTCTGACTTCTCTGAATGATCTTAGGCAGTTTCTTCTATTTGTAACACAGTTTTGTTTCTCTGTGTGTTTTTGACCAGTGGGAGTACAGGGATCAGGTAAAATTTATTGGGAAGGATTGGCTGAACGATTGGCTTCATTCGGTTGACAATCTTTGGCTGGTGCACATAGAAAAAGCTACAAAATTGTGTTTGCATTCATATAATCAAATGCTTACCTGCAAAAATAGATGTGCTCTGTGCATGTATTGTCATGAGTTCCATAGAAGATGCATTTAGTAAATTACGTAGCAGTAGTCCATAGAAAGCAGCAGGAAACCAGAAGCGCAAAAGAAAAACCACAAGCACAACATATCTCTGAGTCAACTTTCTTGTGTCCCAACTGTGGCCGAGACTGCCATGCAAAGATCGGGCTGATTAGCCACACTAGACGCTGCTACCATCATCTTTTGAGATGGAAGGATGCCCACACAGTCCATAGACATAAAATTTAAGTGTTGAATTATCTTCATAAAGAATTGTTGTTTGTTGCAGGCGTGCATTCCATTTGCAGTGATTGGCAGTAACACAGTGATTGAGGTGAAGGGAAGACGGGTGAGAGGTCGCGTGTATCCATGGGGGGTGGTTGAAGGTAAGAACTTTATCATAACATAAACTTTACACTTTACTGAGCAGTCAGCTTTGCAGTCTTCGAGACTGAATTGTGTTGATTTGGCACAGTATATATTCAAACAGTGTCTTTTTGTCCTTTTTCACGACAGTGGAAAATCAGGATCACTGTGACTTTGTCAAGCTGAGAAACATGCTTGTAAGGTAAGGTCAATCATTACTGCGTGTAAGGTAAGGTTAATCATTGATGCATGTTATTATGAATATACTGGGAATGCTAAAAGGACAGCAGTGACTTCATACTGTCATAGGTCCTTGGTTGCAACTGGTGTGTGTGGTACAAAGAAGTGGAGGTGGAAAGGAGTGCCAAGCAATTCTTTGTCCTTGGTGCTGAATTGGTCATCCGCTGTTACATGTGCGATATTGTGTCAATTTTAGATAACTGTTAACTCATTAATACCATTATTGTTGCTAAAGGTTGATAACTTTCTTTGGGGCTGGCATTTGGCCAATTGTCTCTCTTACTTATAAGAGACTTGTCTTGTAAGTAAAAGTGCTGTCTCTCTGTCCACAGAACCCACATGCAGGACCTGAAGGACGTGACCAGAGATGTCCACTATGAGAACTACAGAGCACAGACACTGCAGAGAATGAACAAGGCTGTGTTCCAGAGAAAGTAAGTACAAGTTAGAACTGTAATGATAGTAACTGTTCCAAAGCTACATAGCCAGAAATCCATAGAAAGAAATTGGCATTGCTAAAATGTTGATGAAGGTTAGACATCCAGGTAATGAGATACAAAAGGAAATTGTTACTCATCGACAAGCTACTGGATAGATTTGAAAATTGTCAACTGAGAATTTCCTTGTGTATGCTATTACTACATGTAGTACTTTCATTGTGGTTTTGCCTTATTTCCACAATTCTAGGAGTCTTTCACAAAACTCATCTTTCCTGTAAGATATGTGTCAAACTAGCCTTTTCAAAATTGTTATCCATGCAAGTGATGAATGCTTTATTTCTTGTTCCCAGTAAACTGAAGCGAGACTCCAGCCCAGACTTTGCCAACGTCCAGGAGACAGACAGGATCATCCAGGAGAAGGATGAGGAGGTAGGGACTGTCAACAGAACAAACAAAAATTATTTCAGAGAATCAATGTACAGTCAAAACTGCAGAAGGCCACTGTGGGGATCAATAGGGACTGTCAAGAGAACAAATATTTTTTCAGAGCATCAATGTTCAGTCAAAACTGCCCTAGAACACCACTGGTCTACGTGGACAGGCATTCATTATAGACAGGAGTCTTTATTGCTTGTTTCATTGGCACCAAAAAGGTGGTCATATTGGTTAGGTAGGTCCATATGTAGAGGTGTTCATTTGTGTAGGTTTGACTTTATATCAATGGCTAGGTGGTTCATATGTAGAGGCAGCCACCTGTACATATTTCACTGTATTGCAGATGTAGCCAGGGTGCCATCATCCTCCATAGTTTCCACCGGCTCCCTACCATGGTAGCCATCAAGGCATTAGGGAGCTGTCCGAAACCACAGAGGATGGCACCCAGGCTAGGCTAACATTGTAACACTGAAACCCTGTTCCTGTCCATTTGTTGCAGCTGCGGCGTATGCAGGAGATGTTGGCCCGTATGGAGCAGCAGCTCGAGGAGCAGAAACGTCAGTCCACTCAGACCACTCCTAAACACCAGCTCGTCATCTAGGCACGCTGTACAATGTAGGTAACATCTGCTTCTCTGTCAGCTAAAGTGGAACATACTTCGGATATTTTAAAATCAAACACACTAAAAAAAGAGTTTGCTACTCAAGGGAGCACTCCTAAACAACACCTGGTCATCTAGGCACTACATACGTAACATCCGTCGCTTCTGTCAGCTAGAGAATATACGGTCATGTACTTCTGATGAATATACTATATTATAGTCAAAGACACAACAAAAAGAGTTTGCTACTCTGGGAGCTTTTGAGATGCACCCTGTCTCTTCATCAACCTGGTAAAGTCAGATCTTGTCTTGGAGTTCTCTTGTCATGTGACTTGATTATTTTGTTAAGGTAGTGATGCCTCCTGTCTCTTTTCAAGCTACTGCATCGTCTGTGGAACATCAGTGGAACATCATGCTCAAAGTAAAAAAATGTAACCTCAGTCAAAAAAAAAAGCTTCCTTCATGCTTCCCAAGCGACAAACTACCATCACTGCCCCCCTCCCCCTAACATGGATTTTGAGAGGAAAGTCTGGATGGAGATTGGAACAGGACAGGAAATGTACTATTTCTCTAGGAGACAGTGTTCATTTCACGCAACATAACCATGTAACCTATGTGTGATGCCATGTGTCTCATAAATGTAGGGTTTTAATGTGATAAAACTTGTTCATCAAGCCTATAGGTTGTATACATGTATGTATAGCACCATCTGTAGTTTAATGTCTAGAATAATTCAAGTAGTAACCCTCTGACTAGAGCCGGCTTTTACAATAAGGATTACACACACTGTGGTCCTGTTCTGTTTTTTTACTAGCAGTCTGAGACTGAAGATTGTCAGAACGTTTCGGGGAGTGTAACTGTCTATCTCTAACTGTGGCCAAGTTGTACATACTTACTAAAGGCAAGGCATGGTTTTCAGAAGTTTAACGTATTAGTTAGTATTTAGACTGTAAGGTATTAATAGTATATGCTGGGATGACTACTGTAGTGCAAGAATACAATGTGGAACAACATGCCATAAGAAACAGTATGATAATCGTATAGCTTGAAAATGCCTTTAAAAAATGCACAACATTCTAAGTGTCAAAATACAGGACTGGTACATGTATACATACATGTAACATAGTACATGTATACTACTATATACACCGCACAACGAATTCTGCACTTAGTCTAGTACTGGTGCATATACCTCCAAAGGTGCTTCCAATCCAGGTATGTAAAATAGATTAAAGCATGGCAGGCAAACCTTACTCTGTGTATTAGTCTTTGATTATACTGCTGTGGGGTCCCTGACACGGGTTGGCAGCAGCTGGCTAAACTTCACACTGCACCTCCAAGCAGCTCTATCCAGTGGGTCCACACTGGCGAGGCCACACTCTCTAGTTATTGGTGTATTATCAGGTCCCAAATGACGCCATTGTAACCCACACAGCTTTTACTTCCATTTTTATAACCAACCTTTTTTGTTTGTATTATACAGCTGGCAGTACATGTATGAGACATTTTACCTAAAATGTGACTTGTGCTTAGCCTATATGATCTTCATTTTATAGATACCAAGGAGGTTCAAAAAGGAACCTCCTTGTACATGTAGATACACTGTATTAGAGAACCCCTCGTGCTAGATACTTGGGAGTTAGTAAATAGGAACACATTATTAAAACAGTTAGTTGTGATGCTGTTTTCTTCTTGGTTGCAAATATTTTGTGGTTGTTTGTATCAAAACAGTTTTTACTCTAAAGACTAGTAATAATTAGCAGTGCCAATGATGGTGTAAACTATGTCAGGCAAAATTTGTACCATTTAATTTTCGTAGACTAAATGTTAGGAACATTAATGTTGCTTACTTTGTATTTGTGTCATGTTTTTAAGTATATATTATATATATATATCATCTATTTATTGTCTTGGCAATCATTTTGAACTTGTGTATAAAAAGTTCAGAGAAGAGTTTATTTCATCCATTGTAAGAACCAACTGCTGTATGTGAAGTTTATGTTTTATATGTAATGTGTCATGTTGATCCAGCATTTTTGACTTGTTCAATAAATACCATACAGAAAACTTTTTGTCCCGATAAAAACTTTACTCTGCAATATTCCCTGCAGTATTCAGCATATACATGTACATGTATTATATTATTTAACTACATCATAATATTTAAAAATAGACAAAGTCCTCTGCAGTAGTGTATGCAATGACTTGCAATTCTTGATTGTATGATGTAAACTCTCTATACATAACACTTCCAAACTGGATAATGAACAAAAATACACATTTTCTATACATAGCAGTAGCTACACTCAAGCCAAGACACTTCACGATAAAAAAAAACTTTGTACATCGTATAACACATCTGACACAAAAAAAGCTTAGTACCGCTTTTAGATACAAATCTGTCAAAGAATTCTATTCACAACAATGACAAAATACTGTACACTCAGTTTTGTTCCATGATACCCACATACTGGCAAAATGTTTTTGATTACAGGAAAATATCAAAAGCTATGACATCCTAATCGTGTCAGCCATGTTCCTCATAGGCAATACAGAATAGGTTTAAATACATCTAAACTTATCATAGAAACACAAATAGATTTCCAAGGCCCTGAAAATGAATATGCTTCTTCCAATAAATAGAATTTTTCTCCAAGTTTAATGTCAGTCAGCAGTTTTCAGGGTGGTCAAATTCAACTCAAATTTAACACAAATTCTATCCGATTCATATAGAAAGGTAGTTGTGGCCTAAATCTGGTCCCGATGTCAGCTGACCTTGGTCATAATCATAATGTTCAAAAAGACTAGAATTCATAAAAATGACAAATGTACTGTACAGCTTTGTTCCATGATAACTATACATGTACATACTGATAGAATGTTTTTTCATTACAAGAAAATATCAAAAGATATGACATCCTAATCATGCTCAGCTGGTGTTGGAATGTTCTAACGGGAATCAAACGAAACTTTCCCCGGCTGATCACTTGGCCAGATTGTCCGACTCTATCAGAGTCATATAGCAAGGTAGTATGGTCCCAAACTTAAGCCAACATTTGTCCGCTGGAACGTTTTGATTGTGTGGCAGGGTTTTTTAAAAGGAGAAACTTTCCCCTGCTGATCACTTGGCCAGGTCGTTCATCTCTCTGGTCAGCACCTGTGTGATGTGCACGGCCTGGTCTGCCTCGTCTCCACCAATCACACGCAGGGCTGCCTGCGCCGCCTCTCGGACGTGCGAGATTGGGTCGTTTCTCCTGCAGGGTAAGAGGGTCAAGGTCAGCTTCAAGTCAAGGTCAGCTATACTATTATGGTGCAGTGTATGCCAATATTGTCTTATATATACAGTATAGTTACTATAGCAAAGTTGGCTCTAACCTAGAACCCACCTGGGAAAATTCTCTTTTGGAAGAAGGTTCTCTTCTACTTCTACATCAGGTTGGTAAAGCATAGTAGGATACAGGAGTTTTCTTTTACATAACCAAACTTGTCTCACCTAGATTACATTTTGGTGTCTATAAGACACCTGAGGAGTCCAAACGCCAGTCTCTAAGTCTTTCTGGAGCAGTATCTTCTTTCCATTTTACATGAAAAATTTGGAATTCTCTCACTGACACAACTAGCTAAAAATAGTCAATGGAGAACAATGACAAACAGCTGCCTCAGTACCCGTACCTACTGACATTCGGCGACTATCATCATAGTCTGATATCCTGCTAGGCAGGCCAGGGGTGCAGACCTGTTCAGTTGAGATGTAAAGGACTGGAACTTCAGGAGATTACTCACCAGGCATTAATGACATGAGGCACAGCATCCTGAGCCTGTAGGTAACCCAGCGACACACAGGTACTCTCCCGTACCAGCCTGTCTTCATCCTTCAGCAGGTCCACCAGTGCTTGGACGATGTCTGGTGTACATGTACCTGTGGTGAGATAGATGTCATTCAGTAGTTATCAATCTCAAACCTTAGTTAGTAAAACTCCTAAGTTAGTAAAACTCCATGATGCCACCAGATGACACATAGGGCTGTGTCCATCCTCTTTCATTCATTAGATGTTACATAGGGCACCATGTCCCTGGTACTGTCCTTGGTGCTGAACTTCCTTAATTAAATAGATTTTGTTGAGTTACTTTCAAATAAGTTACACCATTAGACCCTGTCAGAGCATGGATAGTTGAAGTCCTTCCTGGTGCACAGGGCAATGCCCATCTCTGGTTCAGTAGCCCTTGGGCCACAGAGTTGTGCAATCACTACAGCATTAGGCTAGTCCACTGGTACTGGTGTGTGTTTAACTCCCATATTCTTTTTTGCAAATGCTTTAAAGTCTTTGGTATGACTCAGCCAGGGATCAAATTCACAACCTACCAAATGTCAAATGGCAATACCAAATACCAAAAGACGAATACTCTACCAACTTGGTCATTGCACTAGCACAGTCTGTGAATTAAAAGGCCAGCAAACTTTTGGTGGGCAAAGAAATATCTTTAGAGGCCACAAGATTGTCATTTTCATTGTTTACATTTATGTCTCAGCATAGAAGTGCCATCTAGCATGTTGCTGTAGAATGACAGGACATTCAGCCATACATAACTTCAGCTTTGTGTATGCTGTTACCTGTCTTGCCAAGAGCGATAGCTGCCACAGCCCGGATGTTGGGGTCTTCATCTGCCAGAAGCTTCTTCAGAGAAGATACCACACCAGGTGTCTTGAATTTACCTGTGATAAAAAGATACTGAAATGTTGAGTAACCACTTCATGTACAATCAAACAGGCTATTGTCTACCTGAAGCCCTTTAGGGAAAAGATAAGGAATATAGCATACTCAGTGCCGATATATGTAAAATGTATTCTTTCAAAAATTTGTACACAACCAGATCAGAATATCTACTAAAGGCATGAATTGTAACAATAATGGTTGGGATTCAAACTAAAATGTGCATATGTCTGGGACTGCATTCTTTGTACTGTAGTAGCAATAACTCTTGCTGCTGTACTAGTCAGTATTTAATTCTTATTTTAAGAGGATGACAATAAAAAGCTGTTACCCAGATTCTGTATTGCAGAGAGGCGAACTGTGGAGTCCATACCGAAGACCTCCCTCATCGCCTGTTTACTGCCACAGTACTCTTTAACTCTGCTGTAAAAACCGTGGGGTTCATTGACCTGTGTCCCACAAAAATTATCATACGCCTCACGATGAAATCTCTGGCTTCCCTCTAGAAGGTCCACGTTGATCAGTCTCATCAGAAATTCCTGCTGTTTTCCCGGAAAATGTTTGTCCAGCTTCCGCTGGTACTCCTCCAGGAATGCCCTCTTGAACTCGACCCACGGAATGTTCGTCCTCACGTTTCCAAACTTCCTCTCCCAGAATCCTGGCTGTTTCTCTTGGGTTTCCTCTGTCTTCACGTACAGTTGACTGACCTGTCACCGAAATGAAAAGAAACCTTCATCAAAAAAAAAAAAGACAAAGATAAACTGGAAAGGGTACAGAACCAAGATTGTGCACAAACAGCTATGAAAGGGGTGCTAGTGTCATGGAAATGAAAAGAAACCTACAGTGGGTGTCATTGGAAGACAGATGAAAAATGTCCAGACTATGCATGATGTACAAAAAACTTACTAATAAACTGGGGGAAGTACAAAGTACCAAATACCAGATCAGAAAAGAACAAGAAACAGTCATGCCTTCAAGTACCAGAGTTATCAACCAAGGATTGAGGTGTTCAAAAACTCATTCTTTCCTAGCACTATTGCAGAGTGGAACTTGCTGTCCACAAGTACAGTAGGGGCATTGTCATTAGATAGTTTAGAGTTAGATGTTCAAGAGTTAGGTATAACAAGTCGTTCGGTGTAATGTAGCCAGCTGCTGCCATGCCGTGTGCCTGCGAAGCTGGTGTGTTCCACTGAAGGGCGGCTATACAGATACAGAAGCTGGTGTGTTATGCCTAAGGGCGGTTATACCGGCTATACAGATACAGAAGCTGGTGTGTTACGCAGAAGGGTTATACCAGCTATACAGATTACAGATACCTACCTCGTATGTGGACACCACTCCTTCGGTTTTGGAGAGTTTGTTGAGAGAGGACCTGATGGTGGTGACCAGGGTGGGGAAACTCTTCTGACTCTCCTCATCACTAGTGAAAAACATCCAGTTCAGCTTGGCAAGAGTCAGCTTCCTGTTCAAGACATAGTAAATGTTTCATTTAACATGATTTGGGTTAAGATGCCAAAAGTAGAATTTTCTATTTCATATTGTGTTCTGTCGCAACTAGCAATTAAGTCAGCAATGGCAAGAATATGATACTGATACTGAACCAGAAAATGTCAGTGTCTGTAGATGGTGACTTTATCATGAAGCGTTGGTTGAACATGAACATAAATTGTGTTGCATGCAAGTTTAACCCAGCCTTTCAAAATTCTATTTCTGTCAATGGAAGTGATCCCTAGATGTACATGTAAGTCAGACCCTTGTACTACTAAGAATTGATGCAGCAGTCTCTTAGGGTCTATTTCCTAATGCCACAGTTTACTGATGGCTTCAGAAGCCACTGCTGTATATGGATACCTACATGTACATGCCAAAGGCTAGATCCTGGTAGATCTTACTGAAGGACTCCTTAGCGACAAGGAAGTTGGCTTTGTTACCATTTTAAGATTTTAAGAGTATCCAACAACGCATGCGATCCCTAGATGTAAGTCAGACCCTTGTACTACAGTTAGTACTTAGAACTGAATCTATTTCCTAATGCCACAGTTCAGTAGTACTGATGGCTTCAGAAGCCACTGCTGCTGTGTTGATACTTACATGCCAAACGCTAGATCCTTGTAGATCTTATCAAAGGGTTCCTTAGCGACCGGGAAGATGGCTTTGTTGGAGATGTAGGCCAGCGACACCTCGTCAGTGCAGTGCTGAGACTGGACCGCGTTGCTGCTCAACACTATGACGAAGACCTGAAGTACAAAATGGCAAAATGTGAGAACCTGTAGAGAAAACACAACATTATACTACTACTACTACGGAGGGGAATATAACAACACCCAGTTCAGCACCAAGATCAGGACAGGACTATAAAAAGGATGGAGTCAGCATTACTAGCTGTCTATGTACAGCAAAGAAGAACTGTGAAACCTTTGAATCTCTAATGCTTTTCTGTATCCACTGAGTGAATAAAGAAAAGGAAAAGTAACTAGGTCATACATATGAATAATGTTTTCATGAGTCGGAGACTTCATACCAAGCTAGACGAATCAAGCTGGATGAGTCCGACCTTCATTGCAAAATTTTGTACATGCATATGGCGGCACGTCGGCAGAATGCACTGCACCTGCGCAAAACCCGTAATGTATTGTACATAGCACTTCGACAGAACGTCTCATATAAGGTCGTACTAGCACATATAAGGTTAACATCCCATCTGTAGTTTCCAAATGTTATGTAGGAAAAGATATCCTTTGCAACATGCAAAATTCTGATGCAACATTGACCAAAAATCCACCGAAAATCATGAAAATACAGGGTTCTGCGCAGGCGCAGTACGTTCTGCCGACGTGCTGCATATGGCGTGTTTCTTTGGATGATTTCTTTCATAAATGGTGGCACATAGGACAGAAATTTAACCTTGCTGTTTCCGTAGCAAGATTTCTTTCATGTTTGCCTCTTCCGCAATCTGACTTCCTTGACATTAGTAGCGTGCCTCCTCCTTTTATTTCTCCCAGCACCTCATTCTGACTTTCTTTACGTCACCTTTTGATATATCCTTATCCTTATTAACACTAAATTTAATCAGATCTCATATCAAAGCATCTCTGCCGAAGGCTACCAGCAAAAGTATATTGCAAGCTTCAAACATACATGGAGGGCGCCTCAGGAAATTTGACATTTATATGCTGCTTGCTTCCAGCTATTTCACAGTAGGGCTACGCCATCTTAAATTTTTGGTCTAAAGTCTTCAAAGACTACGCTGATTTGAGAAATCAATGTAGGAACAGATCTGAAGGAATGGTTCAAAATTTTCAGGAAGTGAAAATAACGAGATTCAAGGTTTTCCTCCAGTCTTCTTCCTGTCTTTTTTGTTGCTCCATCAGAAAACTAAAATAAGTGCAGCTTTGATCACAAACAGACAAAAGCCTTGCAGGCATCTGTACTCCTAATTTACAGCATATTTCTTCCGTGGCCCTGAATTAAATTGAAGCCAGCAAGGTGCCAGATGCGACCGCTGCTGTAACCACTGAAATTAATTGGAATCCCTGTGTACGTTTCTTGTTCAATTTGGGAACTGACAGCACCTGACAAATTGAAGTGTCCTTCTTTACATTTCATTGGTTATTTTTATCTTTCCTTGGAGAGATTTTACTAAACTGATGACAGGAGCTTTCAGAAATCAACAATAAACAGTCTGCTTCATCTGTTATTTTTATCTTTTACCTTTTACTTGGAGAGACTTTACCACAGATGACAGGAGCTTTCAAAACTCAATCATAGGGAATCTGGTCTTATTGTAATGCAGTGACCTTTTCTGACTCTACTTATAATGGTCTCTATTGTGGGTATTTTCAATGTATACCAAATCAGCACTGTAAGCAGAATAAGTGTGAGGAGCTTCAATCAGTTGTGGGTATCAACTAAAATTACTGTCTGAAAGAAGATTACATACCGTACTGTTCCTAACCATATAGCAGAATGAACGTTAATGTTATAAAAATGTTTTTGGTATTACTTAGCTTGTTTTGGACAGGGGCATTATTGTCCTAACATAGATGTAATTTCCCTCAAACAAAAACAATTTCCATGCAACAGTTACTATTTTTTGTGTTTATACAATTCTAAGCAATGAAACCTTTCAAAACAAAACTTCATCATCTGCAAGACCTGATTTAGTAATTGAATATTACATGTATCACTTGGTAACAAATTGAGTATCACGTAAACAAATTCTCCTAATCTTTCATCTCAGCCCAACTCAATCTACGACCATACTGAATCAGCTTTGCTAAGAAGGTTAGCTTTATGCAGTGTGGCTTTGTTTGTGGGTGGACAGCTGACTCAAGAAGCTATGGATGGACATCAAAGATTATGTAAATCAAGTTCTGTTGCATAGTGATAAGAAAATGATAGCTAGCAAAGGTATGCAGCTGTAAAGCTCTAATGTAGCCAGCTAACCAAATAAGGGATTCAAGGCATGTTTTTAAGCACTGTAGCCTTCTCAAATTACATGTAGTGGATCTTTTAGTACCTTATATGGTGTTCTGCACCTATGACATAAAACAATTGACAGCATGTCGTGATCTATTCAAAGCGAAACTGCAATTTGCACAAAGCTTGAGGTATGGTTTCCAGAATCGTAAGTCATGTGTTCTGGTATTCAAGGTTGGCATTAACAGAACTTGAATATTTTGCCGTTACAATATAAGTAAGATTTTCAATGATTTACATTAAGTAGGTATGGTACAAAAAAGTTGTTAGAATCATAATTTTTGTGGGAAAGATTAGAAGCAAATTTGTTATTGAGACACAAGATATTGCTAAGATATTTCAGAGGACACTGTGTATAAGAAAAGAAAAGAGATGAAAGAGTAAATAAGTATTAGACATTTGTCATGCCTTTCTTTTGAGTCTGTGAGTCTAAAAAGAGAAGACTAGAACATTATAAGACAATTGTCATGCCTTTGCCTCTACTATGGCTTGTGCTCGCTGGGAAGGGTTGGAGTCTTTTGTTTCCTCATTCCACACCCTCAGCCCTTCTCTACTCAACTGGCCTATACACAAAACACACAACAGTCAATATACATACAAACAGAATATACCATCAATACACATATATACACAGAATACACACACCACTGTCAATACACATATACATGTACTGTGATGTACATACAGAATACACCACTGTCAATACATGCAAATATGCATACTAGTTATTAATTGATGTTCAAAATCTTTGGTGTCCTAAATTATGAAATCAAATTGTGTTCATCAGTTAGTATTTTTGCTTTGAACAAAAATAGTAAGGAAATAGTATAAGATTGTTAAAAAAATGCAATTTGGTAAAACATGAAAAATGATGTTATTCCATTATCAAGGAACAGTGAAATCTAGCATAATATACTAGGTGGAATAATGACTTACTGGACAAAAATTTGATGAAGTCCCGGTCATTTCCATCTCCACTTATCATGATGTCTGTGTCCTGTGATGACGCCATGTTGTCTTCCGGTTTGTTTGGTAAAAAAGACGTTGACGGGCTCGAATCCAGTAGCCTTTCCTTGGAAGTTGAACTTGAGGCCGTGTGTCTCTGTTGACTGTATTTGACGTTTAAGGAAAACTGGGTGTCTTGACTGTCACTTTGAGGTGCAGTGTCCGCAAATACACTGGTCGGCTCTATAACTGGAAAGTCAGAAGAAAAAATACATGTAAGATTTAAAAGGATTTGCCCAAGACCAGCAATGCCAAGTTGCTGAGTTAACAAAAATAGGCATCTGTATCAAACAAGATTAAAAAATACAGTATGACCTAAATATCATAGATCCCTAGCTAAGTCATAACAAAGACTTGGGATTTGGGAAAGAGTATGGTAGTTAAACGCACACCACTACCAGTGGACTAGCCCCCTACTGTACAACTGTGTGGCCCAAGGGCTAATTAACTAGAGATGGGCGCCCCCTACGCACCATCTGGTGCAAGGAAATTTAACTAACTATGCTCTGACATGGTCTAATGGCTTCTTTAGCAATTAAATAAGGAAGGAAAAAAGGAAAGGAACTCAACAGAATACAGAAGGTTCAGCACCAAGGACAGTACCCACACATTTCTCAGCTCATAAATTTTTTGTCTCCACTGGTTTCTGGATTGATACCAAAGATGGTGAAAATGATTCTGATCTCATCCAAAGTCTCTCAATTCATTGTTACTTTACACACTCAAACATTTTGTGAGAAATTGTATAATGTAGGTGTGGACCGAATACAGATCATACATATCTCAAAGTGAATGTACCTTGTACTATCAGGCATTATATTCTTTATAACTGAAACATGTATGTCATACATGTACTAATAACTGACACTAAATTGGCTGTGTGCAACCCTTTGTGAATTCTTTTTTGAAGGAAATCCAACACTTGTGTATCTGCTGGCAAAATTCAGAAGTACAATGTAGTAATAAGAAATGGAATATTGATGCACACCTGGCATATAATAAGGTCCTTGTAGTCACAGCATGTTTCTGATTACAGAGATACTTGGGGAAGGATCGAGTGACAGTTTTCTGCAGTAATTGGGTTATCTTAAGGTGTATTACACGTGGCACTAATACTCCTAACAAGAGCACGTCGGCAGAACGTACTGCACCTGCACGAAAATCGTAATGTATTGTGCATAGCAGTTCGGCAGAATGTCTCATATAAGGTTGTATTTGCACATATAAGGTTAACATCCTGTCTGTTGTTTTCAAATGCTATGTTGGAAAAAGATGTCGCCAGCAATATTGATAAAAAATCCAATGAAAACCATAAAAAATCATGCAGGGTTTTGTGCAGGTGCAGTTAGTTCTGCTGACGTGCTCCTAACAAGGACCTGCAAGATCTGCTTGGTTATAATTGGCCCTCAAGTTACTGTTAAAAACAAGTTCTGTCAAAATGTCTAAATTAGACTTGAAAACAAATTAGTTCCTGGCATGGCACATGTGCACAAATAGTTTTAAATTTTTTCAGCTAGTAATTCGTAGCAACTGTATCTTTTTGTTTTGTATCTGTTTCGCTCATTAATGTGGGATGTGACTTGCACTTTTCAGTCTTCCCAACTCAACCTCATCCAGCCATAGGGGAGGCCCTTGACAATTTACCATGTAATGTTAGCCTTGGCCTGCCTATATCTATCTCTGAGCTTTAATCTCTTAGTGTCCCTGAGTAAGATAATTAAATCCAGGCATCTAGATGTTTTGAATGCATTGACCTGAAGTAAGGCGTTAAAAACAACCACATCCTGTTGTTGGCAGACCATATGTGGTAGCTCGGGGTTGCAATTAACAATGGAAAAGCTTCCAACTCCATATTTACAAATCTGTTCACAAACAAGCTCCAAGGATTTTGTGTGCATTGGGTATTATACTCCTGTCTGAATAACAATACATAAAACATGTCCTGAGCTCCCTTGAAAAGCTGCTTGTCATTGTCAAGGGCTCACTCATCAATAATTAAACAGGTAAGGACTGTTAAGGTTAACGTTAGGTACAACAGTAGCAGCCGTCAACAAAGGAACAACAGAAGCAGCCATCAACGAAGATTCAATGGTGAGATATATGTAACGTTATATTAGTGAACCCAACAGCTTATGATAACCAGTATATCATGGATTGGACAGGTGCCCTTCGGCTGATGTGAGTTCTACGCCACTGGAGTTAATTATTGTGGAGGGCTAATTAAGTCCATCTGCATCACAGACTTCCAGAGAGTACTTTTTATGAGCCGGGCGGCAGAAAGCTCTTACAGCCCCGAATAGAGTCTGTCTAATCCACGATAGACTGGATACCAGGCTAACCTTAATTTCCAGGCATATCGTTTGGTGTCTGCTAGGCTAGTCAATATAAAGATACCATTTGCCACCAGTTTGACTGGCGTAAAAAATTATACCAGTACCAGTACAAACAAAAGAGAACGCCAAAAAAGCCATTCAACCCTAAACCTCTGCTTGAAGTCGGGCTTTGGATCTAACGTTAATTCTCCAAGCAGAGGTTTGGGTTTTGGCTTATTTTAGGCATTTTTATCGGGCTTTTTTTCTTGCACTCAGGTTGACGTAAAAAAAAAAACAGAAACCAGTGCATACAGGTAAAAGAAAGGCCGAAAAAACACCTAAATACGCCAAAAATACGCTAAAGTCTAAACCTTTTGCAGTAGTCGGGCTTTGAATCTAACAGGTGTGTGTATGATACTATAAACGTACCGTTGATCTGTACGGGCTTAGGCCACTGTATATAGAAGGAGCGAACAAAAGAAAGCCTGACAAAAACACTAAAACCACATCAAAAATACGCTGAACTCTAAACCTTGTCTTAGAGTCGGGCTTCGAATCTAACAGGTGTGTGTATAATACTATAAACGTACCGTTGATCTGTACGGGCTTAGGCGGCTGCACATAGAAGGAGCCCCCGCAGCCCATGCCTGGCCGTTCCCCTGTTGTAAGAAAGAACGGGCGCGAAAACCGCCCTGGGCAGCCCGCGACGCGACTGAAAGCATATCTGGAGTGATCTACGTGATATTATGAACCCCAGGAATACAGTGTTTTCGACATTACTTATTCAAATATGCTCAGACCTCCTACGCGAAACTAACCTATCAAGCTACGTGAGCTATGACATGAAGAACGAATTAGACTCTCCCACTAGTGTACTAGGGACATTCAAATATACTTGTTTTTCTAAATATTGCTATGTTGGATAAAAAATACAATATCATACATAAAACTGGCTTAAAAGTAACTAGAATGATTTTTACTAAGATATATTTACTTGGTATTGACAACAACATCAATATTGTTAATCTTTAGAAGAGTAAACAAGCCTGAACACCCCTCTAAATGTTTGGTTGGGTCAGAATCGTCGCCATATTTACAAAGCGCAGTGTCCTAGCATTCTGTCTTCGGCCATTCCATCGCTGGACAAAGGCATGGGAACAAAAGTAACGGTACGTAAGTCTTTTACGTCTTGTGCTTAAACTTAGGAAAGCCTGAACAACCCTAGATTCTTTTAGGTTAAGATATTGGGCTTGAGTTTGAGATTTAAGTGAGTAGAAGCCTTAGAATTTTAGTAGAAGTAGAAGAAGAGGGTGTAACCCCATGTGTTAAGGCCATGACATCAAGGTTCTGTTTATCCCCTTTGTTAAGATCGTAGTTAAGGGTGTCCGTTTACACGATGTCACCGTGACAGTGCATATTGGTGCTCCGGACTATTACAACTTTTTCTTCGTTTTTAATAGTTCCAAGTTGTCATGACTTGAAAGTCAGTCTGAGAATCTATATCAACTTGAAGATACCATTATATTTGTATAATGTCCTTGAAGATAGCAACACCATACTAAGTTGTTTTAAGTTACATACTGCCTTCTGTGAGAAATTGAGACGTGCAGACATAAGTTCATGGGTAACAACGCCCACCTCTATGATTTACGCCAACGTCCTGTCAAATACAACGCTAAGCTGACGACTGGAGCACAAACATAGAGAAAAGCATGCAAACACCTATTAAATCCTGGATTATTGAAGCATTATGTTAGTCTTCCTAAAGGATTTGCATGTAAAATCTCGTGTTTTTCTTCCTTGTAATGCTTTAAAGCTCAGAGTCTGTAGGTAACTGGTTCCATAGGGGCTCAGTGTGATTCAGGTTAATTGGCCATCAATAATTAAGATAAAAATAGTTAGATAAAAATTTGCAGATGTTAGGGCATGCCGAAATGTACTCCTTTAATACCTTCAAAGTTTCTCTGTATCTAATGTCGTCTAACTCTAGAGACCAGGATGAAAATATTCAACAAGAGGACCTTTAGGTGACTTCTTATTCATACCAACTAAACAGCTGAACTCAAGTCAAAGACAAATTACAACATTCAGATAACTGTACAAATTCTTAACTTGTTCCTTTTATTTGCAGGAGAAAATGCCTCGCTTGTAGAGATGACTGAGACCATCACATAACCACCACAATATGGGATCAGGACCGAGTAGTCAGAAGTCCCAGCCACCAACCCTACTGCCAATTCAGGTGGTGCACAACTTGGAGAATGAGAGGTTCAAGAATGGAAGTCTGGAGCCACTACAACCTCAAGCGGTGCAGAACACTGCGAATGAGCAACTAGAAGATGACACACATACTAGTACGTATCTAGAACAGATGCCAATTCAGGCTGTGCAAAACACTGCGAATGAGCAACTAGAAGATGATGACACGCATACTAGTACGCATCTAGATCTGATGCCAATTCAGGCGGTACAGAATGAGAAGATTCCTATCAGATCGCAAGCTGTACAGAATAGCCAGAATGAGAGGCTTCAGATCAGACCCCAAGCTGTACAGAATAGCCAGAATGAGAGGCTTCAGATCAGACCACAAGCTGTGCAGAATAGCCAGAATGAAAGGCTTCAGATCAGACCCCAAGCTGTACAGAATAGCCAGAATGAGAGGCTTCAGATCAGACCCCAGGCTGTACAGAACAACCGTAATGAGCAGCGAGAGAAGGGCTCCACAAAGAAACAAGGTAAATGGCCTTGAAAAGTAAATTTCCTCAACATATGATTTGGGCATTGTTTTTCTTCTATAACTGGTAATGTTATCCATTATAATCAATCAACCAATCAATCAATCAATAATCAATCAATCAATATTAATCAATCAACTAATCAATAATAATCAAGCAATAATAATCAATCAATCAATGATCAATCAATAATAACCAATCAATAATCAATCAACCAATCAATCAATCTTTATTCAAACAACTAGCAGACGAGAGTCTGAATTGAGTTGTTTTTACAGTTCATAAAATTTGACGTTAAACAATACTAATGGTTTAGAAATTACATAATTTACACGATAAATCGATAATCACACAAATTTGATATAATATTGCCTATTTACACTACATACAGCAGTAATGAGAAGCAGAACTCCTGAATCAGATGGACATCAAAATGTAAGCATGTGAGAAACATTACGGTTGTTTAAGAAGAAAATCCCAATATTCAAGGCAAATGTCTTTATAATACAGTTTCATACTCTTCTGTGGAATAGGGACCTACGAGTATAAAGAAAAGGGCAGGGCTATCAAGGAAGGGAGCAAGCTTAACTGACTACAACTTTAACTAAAACTAAATGTTTTTTATCATTCTGTGCTTTAACCCCAGGAGGTCAGAAGGACTTGAAAAGGCTGGAAAGTTCGTCGGAGTTTGGGCAGGATGTGATGATCAGCTACAGCCATCAGGACATGGACTTCATGAGGAAAATGAGAGGTGAGTAAAGAGACTCTTTTTACACAACCAAGTCTTTTATTCAGCTGACGTTTCGGTAACCGTCTGTCACCTTCCTCCGGGCAATTCTGACTGGTTCATATTGCACTGCAGCACTGGTGTCGCTGCTATAGCTAAAATGAGAGACTATAATCAACCATGATGTACCGAACAAACATAGATTGATAAGATTTTGCTGAAAAATAAAGTTGATTAAATCACTTTTCCAACACACACAGGGTCTTTGGAGTCAGCTGGCATCAGCGTGTGGGTGGATGAACAGGGACTAGGAGCAGGGGTGGACTTCCTCAACAAGATCGGTCATGCCATTGTGGAAGCAAAGGTGGATAATTATTTAGCTCACACGGAGTTCATTGTTTGACAGGGAAACCGTCGTTACCTTTGAAAGATGTATTTACATTTGACTCTGTGTACTTTGTAGTTCAGGCTCTGTGTACTCTGTAGTTCAGGATAAGTGTACTTTTTGTAGTTCAGGATTTGTGTACTTTGAAGTTCACTACACTAGCTAGGGTTAAAGTAGACTACTAGTTGCAGGGTTAGGTGTTGAATGGTACTTATGGCTTGTTGCTGTAAGATTGAAAGCTTAAAATTATCTAGACTTTGGAAATTGTACAACTTGGATTATGGTACGTACCTTTTGGGGTATAATAAATGTCTATACATGAGTGTATATTGAACAGAAAGGTACCAGTACTGCCTTCTCTAACCACCCTGCATTTTCTCCAGGTTTTCCTCTCCTTGCTCAGTCCCAACTCCGTCACCTCTAAGTACTGTAAGGACGAGCTTGCCCTGGCATACATCTCCAACAAACCCATCTTTCCTGTTGCCATGGCAACAAGAGACGGACTGCGGAAGGGCATGGACTTTGGGATGTGAGTTCTGCCTATGTTATCACATCAAGAAACCAATCAACACAACAAAATATACTATTAGATGTAATATCTGTGTACATCATATATAATGTACACTATATTATACTGTAACAGTAAACCGTCATACGTCATTTCCCCAGTCAAAACATGCCACCAAGCCAAGTGAATTATGTCTGCCAATGGGTATAATTGAGTTATGGTGTGAAACTAAATAAAGGCCATGTAATTTCTGTCTCCCTGGGAGTAGAGCTTGCCAACAAAGAAGGCATGACACTGCTAACAAGAGGCTGAGATAGAATTACCCGTGGCCATGACTCTAGGAGAAGGGTGCTAACCAGTTAGTAATTAGTTGGTGCTGTTAGTCAAGAGTACTGTAGTATATACTTCTTAGCAAACTGTTTCCTCAGCTTGAATAGTGGTTGAGCCATTTTAAACAGTTTTGGACTAAGGGCAGTATACTGTACATGTAGGTAGATATCTTGACTAGCTTTTACATATTGTGAGTTATTTGTTTTATAACTATAACTAACTATAACTATATATATATATAGCTTTTGTATACCCTCTCGTTTCACACTACAATATGAATGATTGAGTAGACATAATAGGGTTGTTTTGAGGTCCAAGTTTCTAATAAAATATGTTATTCATGCTTTGACTATCAGGAAAACCCACTCCTCATGTTTTTACTAATGATTTGCATAATTCTCCAGGCAGCTAACCCTGGCCCCCATGGAGTGGGTAGACTTCTCTGACAGAGACAAGTTTGACGTCAGTTTTGCTGCCCTGACACAGAAAATCAAGGCTGCAACCAACGATGGAGATGAGAGTAAAGGTTTGTTTTTCTGTTTGTTTGTTTGTTTGTTTGTTTGTTTGAACCATTCTTATATTTCATATATGAGAAGCTCAAATTGGCCTACAGGCCACTTTTTTATTGAGATCATAAAGGAAGAGGTAATGGTCAGAAAAAATATATAAAAAAGATTAAAAAAGTTTAAAGTCCAAAATTTAAAGTCCTTTTAAATCTATACACATATTTTACACATACATGGTATACTAAAAACATACATATATTACAAGAATGAGAATTTGTGTAATATGCAATATGTGTGGTGTCTGTTTGTTTTGGTCATTTCTGAGTGCTGTGGTTTTTGTAGTAATGCAGTGAAGTAATGAAGATACATTGTACATATTTTTCATGTTTTAACAGTTGCTGAAGTTGGCAAACCCAAGCTTGAGCGGCAACCTACCAGGCAAAACCTGAACAAAATGACACGGCTGAATTCCAACCCACTGGACGACGAGTCAGACTTCTGGGAGAGAGCCTTCAAAGATGCAAAGGACGTCCCATGGTCAAAGTGAGCACTTCTCTTACATACAGTCTCTTACAGCCCCTTTTGGCAGGTTCAAATATCCAAGGTAGCAAGGTTCTTTTTTACCTTATGTATATATACTTGTTTTCAACTGACCAAAATTGCCAATGTAAGGTTGTGAAATTGTTTGAAATTTTCAGATTGAACTCCCGATATAAATATTACACATATTCCAGATGCAATTATTATCATAGATATTTCAGATAAAATATACTCTCATACCCAGCCATCACGCTTTTATACAATTTTCAACATTAAAAAAAAAAAAATTTTATCCTGTTTTCTTTAACCAGGGTGACCCTCTCAGTGGCTATGCACTGCTTTACAGCGGGGCCCTGGACGGTAACATTGTGATACATTTATACCAGACATAAATGTATCTGTATCTGTATCTGTATAGCTGGTATAACTGCCCTTCGGTATAGTACACCAGCTAATGTGATTTCTATTTTCCAGGTTCAAAGAAGCTTTTGACAAACAGTACGGCTCCCTGCTGGATGGTATGCAGATCAGCAGTGATGCGGAGAACAAGGACTGGCTCATGACGGTGCTGAAGAGAGAAATGAACGTAGAGAACAACGTTTTAACAAGGGAAAACTATGATGGTGAGATATTAGACACTTCTGTAACAGTTGCTTTTTAGAGGGAGTTACTTTGGACTGTAAGATTCTTGAAAATTAGGACAGGACTGAAACTACAAATGTCAAAATTTGTGGCATAACGATGTTAGCTGAGGTTGTACTTAAGGTATGTGACACTACTTTTGCTTTGAATAACTCATACAGGTTTATTAAACCAGGGAAATTCACCTAGCTCTTTTTGACAAGCATAATAAACCATGGTTTAACATCCCGTCCTAAGGACAGCAACCCTTTCCAGTAGTGTGCATGTTGGGTGCACGACAACAGCCGGGATTTGAACTTCCAAGGCAGGGTTGTTAACTGACTGAACTATGCACATTTTAAACTTGACATTGCCACATTGTAACACCATGTGTTTGTTCCAGAGTTCCGGTTCATGGGTGGAGTGAAGCTCCCGTTCTGGCAGCGTGTCCACGAGCAGGCCGTGGAGTCCTACACCATGAGGGAGGTGTTCCAGATGGAGTCTTCTGTCAGACTCTCAGCTATTGAAGATTTAGGTAAGGCCTACTTGTAGGAAAAAAATGTTGTGTTTCTGGTTACCCGACCAACCCTAGTAAGAACCCCCCGACTCTTTTTTTTTAGGGTTGGCTGCCGATGAGAGACATAAAATTTTCAAGCTGGACTGACCAAACTCACTGGACCACATCAGAACTGGACCAACATTTTGGATCAAGCCTAATACTTAGTACTAGTGTACTGATGTATTTTAGTGTTACATTAACTGTATTTGTTGGATCACTTTGGATATCTTGGGTTTCCATTGGTATTTTCCTGGTACCCCTATATCCTCTGGCATTCTCTAGTCTTGCTGGCTTGAACTCATATTTTTCTTAGAAAGAAGCATCTGAGATGCGTCCAAACTAAGATTATATTCACATTTCAGCTAAGTATCGCAGTAAAGCCGTAGTGGATGCCCTGTTGGACCTGCTACAGGACGAAGACCCTAACGTGAGGGCCGTGGCTGCAGTTACACTGGCCAAGTCAGGCAACGCTGAGGACCAACAGGTTATCAACAGGTATGTTTATTTTTAACTCAGAATGTGTGAGAGTGAGTGAGTGAGTGAGTGAGTGAGTGAGTGAGTGAGTGAGTGAGTGAGTGAGTGAGTGAGTGAGACTGAGTGAGTGAGACTGAGTGAGTGAGTGAGACTGAGTGAGTGAGTGAGTGAGTGTGTGAGCGTGTGTGTGTGTGTGAGTGAGTGAGTGAGTGAGTGAGTAAGTGACTGAGTGACTGAGTGATTGACTGAGTGACTGAGTAAGTAAGTCAGTCAGAAAGTTGCCAGTTTTTACATGTATATGTGTGCCTGTCAGTCTTATGTTGTCCAAAGTATATGGCATGTAATTGAATGATCATAAATGCTTCTTGATGTTGTGTGATGTGCTCACATGGTTTGTGTAATTCATACAGTCCATTTGTCTTTCAGGTTACTTAAGACATTACAAGACAAGGACAGACTTGTGAGGGAGAGTGGCTGCATTGCCCTGGGTCACCTGAGGGTCAGGCAAGCTGTGCCACAGTTGGTGCATCTTTGGTGAGTTGTTCTTCAAGAATTGGACATATCTTCATCATTTGCCTCTCTCTCTTGTTGTTCCTTACTCTTTTGACTTAAATCTCTCTCTCTCTCTCTCTCTCTCTCCCCATGTCATTCTGTCATTCATCAAGAAACAGATTGATTTTATCACTTGCTTCTCTCTCTGTCTCTTTTGGTTTGTTTTTCTCTCTTCCCATCTCGCTATGTTCCCTCTACCTCTTTGGTGTAAAGTGACAGCAGAGCATACAAGCTAACAGTTATGTAGTATTAAGTGTAGGTGCAAACAGATCAAGGTGACATGCCACAATGTCCCCCGTCTCGGTTCAGTGTTGGCTGGTGGGCTCCTATGTAGATAGCCTCTTTAGGGGAGTATCAATCTTCATTATGCAAATCTGTGTTGGTAAATTGAACTTACCAACTTGAAGACAGATGAACTTAATGAAGCAAGTTTAAACTGTAATTTCCAACACAACAAATTGGACTCAAATTTTCGACTGTGCAACTCCAGTCTGTACAACTCTTTGTCAAGGAATGAACAATCCACTGAATGAACAATTCCGTGACGTCACGCAGATAACACATGTGACTCCGTGAGCAGTGGATCATAGGTTGCAGAAAAACGTCGATGAGCTTTGATGCTAATGTCTGCAGTAGAATGAGACTGTTGTATCTCATCCCTACAGGAGGAACGACACCATCTCTACGGTCCGCGAGGCAGCGTCCGTCTCCCTGGAGAAGATCGGTGGAGAGGAGGCAGAGAAGGCCATCCACATGACCAAGGTGCTGAGTGAAGAGATCAAACTACTCATGACACAGAGCATGCAGAAACAGGACAGGGACAAACGGTAGCAACAAGTGGACTGTGAGGGAAAAACATTTCAAGACCTGTCATAAAAGTTCATCTGTTTCATTTCTTTTTATTTGTTTACCCAGGGTTACATTTTGACATTACAATTTTCCCTGCAGAAACAGAACTGGGACAAACTCTAGCAACAAGTCACTCACTCACTAGCACCGAGTGAAAAGGGCAAAACAGTAATCTCCAAGAGACCTCATGTCTGTAACTCTCGTGGATTCAGAAGTGATTGGTCATTAATTATCCTGATGATTGAGCAAAGAGATGAAGCTACTCATGAAACAAAGCATGAAGAAACAGGACAGGGACAAACGGTAGACAGGGCAAAACAGTTATCTGTGACCGTGTGTCTGTAACTCTTGTGGGTTTATGTCGAAAGTGATTGGTCATTAATTACTGTCAATATTTGACTTTATTCTATCATGCTTTGTACATGATTCTATAATATAGTTTTTATACTTTTGTATCAGATGTGGTGCTTAATTCTGTACAATCAAATAGTCTTACATGTACATATATTTGTTTAGAATCATAAATGTTCAGATGTGTCAGATAAAATGAGATAATGCAGCACAACTGCTTTACTGATCATGAGATTTCTCTGTATTCCATAGAACAGATATTTATCTACACATAGTCAATACATGTAAACATTGTCTTTAAATGACTGATCAGATAGATCCAGATGATCAAGTATTTGTACTAAGAAAGTTGCTCTTCATGGAGAAGTAACATAATTTACATTGTACATATAAAAGTTTGTGCTTTGAGATCATGAAATATATATGTCTGTGAATAAATGTGTTACATGATTGTATAGTCTAAGTTTATAAAAAAATCCATCATTAGCATTATAGAGTTGAGCATTTCTAACTATTCCTCTCAGGAACCTAGCAACTATCATGCTTTTATTATGTGAGGAATTTCAAATGTCAAGCCTAAGAGTGACCAAATGCTGTTTAAAATTCTGTTTTTGTCTTTCCAAGTGTAGTGAAGATGGGGTTTTGTTTTGAATAATTCAGTATCATCAGATTGCTACAAAATCCTTATAAATGATGTTGTATCATGAATACTGCTTTAATAGGCCAGTGACTGTATCTTACCATTTTATGTGAATGTTAGCAGTTGTATGTCAGGAGCATATTGCTAACAACTACATGAGGTGCATTTTGATGACCATGTAAAGATTCAGGGCTTTCACATTAAGTCTTGAGGTTATTTTGTACTTAAAGCCACATATTTTGTTGTTTGCAAAGAAATTCTGAAAGCTGTCTGTATATTTTTTATATAATGTGAGAGGTTAGCTTGCTTGTACATATAAGTGAAAGTAGATCTAATCCTTTTATAATTATAAATATCTACATTTTTATTGAAACAGACTCTGAATGGTACTTTGTGTTGTGTCATCAATTCCAATTTGGATATTGAATGTGTTGAAAGTAAGCATTGTTCCATTTGTCCATAAACATCGTGGTCTAACTACCATCATTGTGAAGCTTTTATGCACTCTTGAGTTGCTCTCCAACCAGTGAGTCTGGGGTACTTAATTCTCCTCCATTTATCATACGTTTTGCTGTTTTGGGTGGCAACTCGTGAGTGGACCGATACTGAGCAAAGCTTTTTAAGTCCTGGTCACACATTCAGAACCTTCACCTTCCAAACACCAGCCAACCTTGGTGGGCTAAAATAAAGTTCAGGATTAGTCTGACCAGATTTAGACCACGCCTAGCTTTCTGTGTGAATCGAATCGAATTTGAGTCTAATTTGAGTCAAATCTAACTGCCAACCACTACCCAACCTATTTCTGAACACCAGCCAACCATGGCCGAACCTAGCCTCTACCAGGCTTGGGGAGGCAGCTGGAAAGAGTAGAAATCGGCCAAATAGAGAAATAAGCCTGCCAAGGGAGAACAGTTTGCCGCGGCGAACTGTTCTCCCAACGGACAAACTCCCTTGGCATGCTTATCTCTCTATTTGGCCGATTTCTACTCTTTCCAGCCGCCTCCCCAAGCCTGGTAGAGGCTAGGCCGAACCTCTTGTCCACACCCGAATGTCTTAAACATTTTCAAGGGACTTGGTAATCCTGAATAGGGGTATATTGCATTTCAAACATACAAACTGGCAAATGTTTCGTGAAACCCGTAGATGTCTTTAAACAATGCTTATAGTTAGATGTTCAAGGGCCAAGTGTACTAGTAAGTTGTTTGGTCTAATATAGCCAGCTACCACCACGAAGCTAGTGTGTTACGCCAAAGGGCAGTTATACGGGCTATACAGATACAGAAGCTAGTGTGTTACGCCAAATGGCAGTTATACCGGCTATACAGATACAGAAGCTAGTGTGTTACGCCAAAGGGCAGTTATACGGGCTATACAGATACAGAAGCTAGTGTGTTACGCCAAATGGCAGTTATACCGGCTATACAGATACAGAAGCTAGTGTGTTACGCCAAAGGGCAGTTATAGCGGCTATACAGATACAGAAGCTGGTGTGTTACGCCAAAGGGCAGTTATACCGACTATACAGATACAGAAGGTAGTGTGTTACGCCAAAGGGCAGTTATACCGGCTACGTATACAGATACAGAAGCTGGTGTGTTACGCCAAAGGGCAGTTATACCGGCTATACAGATACAGAAGCTGGTGTGTTATGCCGAAGGGCGGTTATACCGGCTATACAGATACAGAAGCTAGTGTGTTACGCCAAAGGGCAGTTATACCGGCTATACAGATACAGAAGCTGGTGTGTTACGCCAAAGGGCAGTTATACAGGCTATACAGATACAGAAGCTAGTGTGTTACGCCAAAGGGCGGTTATAGCGGCTATACAGATACAGAAGCTAGTGTGTTACGCCAAAGGGCAGTTATACCGGCTATACACTGATACAGAAGCTAGTGTGTTACGCCAAAGGGCAGTTATACCGGTATACACATACAGAAGCTAGTGTGTTACGCCAAAGGGCAGTTATACCGGCTATACAGATACAGAAGCTAGTGTGTTACGCCGAAGGGCAGTTATACCGGCTATACAGATACAGATATGCCGATTTAATGTTAGTAACAGCTGACAGTTGCTTCTCGCTATGTTGTTGCATCAAGTACTTTCCTCTTTGTGTCAGATGGACGTACAGCACGCGAAGTCAGTATCGTTTTCCTCTATAGCTTTTGACGAGGAACTTTTGCATGTAATGTCCATTGTGATGAAATTGGTGACGTGTCGTTATACTATACACAAAACGGTGTGTCATTTGTGCTGTTTGATACCACATGTATTGTACGAGTGTGTTAGTGTGTGGTGTAGTACAATCGTAGTATGAAAAATTAATAAGCCCCCCAAACATCGCTATTAATAATTCATAGGGTGTTTATCATGGCATGAATGACGATGAAGAAAAGGTGTTGGGATACGAGACACGCCTAAGGGAGGGTGCATTTCATTCAACAGGTGGTATGGCATAAAATGTATGGTTGGCCGGTAAGAACATGACATATCTTTTCATATTGGTCATGTCAGTGCGTTACAAACTAATTTTCAGTCAAATTTTACCTAAAACGTGTGTGTGAAATACTTAAATGTCGTTTAGTCATGTAACTGTTCACTGACTTCTACCCTGTTTTCGTAACATGTACTGTCCCTGTCGAGCAGTCAAGCGTTACAAGGTTGGAGTGAACAGAAAAAGCGAAGGCTGAAAGTGACAGACGTTATAACTTGCTGTGGGATACACACATCTGATCTGACGACGCTTTCCCTCAGAAAGGTAAGATAGTTTCCTTGTTTTGAATCGAAAATACTTTGCTTTCGAGGCTTTGTTGCAAGTTGGTGGGGAGTACGGAGCTTGTCCCTGGCGGGCTAACACTTTCCTTAGGCCTGGCCACTTTTCGTCCATCTGCCAAATTTTTAGATTCTTACTCTTCTTATGTTCGGGCATTTTGAGTATTCTTGTCATTCGCCAGATATTTGTTATAGATTATATTCAATAAAGACATTAAGGGCAATAACATTTTTCTCTAAAAGGATGCATAGACAATTTCCTGTAGGTAAATGTATCATATTTTGTACTGCCCTGTATTAAACTATCAAATGTCACCACAAAGAAGTCTTATCAAGTGGAAATGATGACCAGTCGTGGTTTACTACCTCATCTGTAATTACAGTAAGTGCACATAATGACCATACGAATAGTCGTGGTAATGTTGAACTACTAGTATATTGCTGACTTGCATCTTTTGGGTTCTATAACGTAGGATTCTCCTTATTTTTTGTCCTTTACATGACTACCACTCAATGTTTTTGTGTGACATATTATCACGCAAATGCCGATACTACAAAACATGTACATGTAGTTCTACACATGTAGATCTACACATGTAGATCTAGAGGGTTTCAAATGTTGGCTTTCTAGAATACAGAAACCATATTGTCCCAACGGTTGATCCATGCCGTATACGTACACAAACACACAATGGATGCAGATCCTTTAGAAGCAACAGACAGCTAGTTTTCAATGTTTGGGACGAGTGCGTCAGCACTATTAAAGGATTTTATGTCCATAAGGACGTAAAACCCTTTGACGTATCCATGGTTTTCAACAAAAGATCCACCGAACAGATCATAATCAATGGATCCTTTGACAAGCGAAGTACAAACTACATTTGACAGCAGATACTCTCCAAGCAGAGGTTGGTGGGGAAGATTATATCACATGCCCCGTTTTCTTCTGTAGGTGGGAGTATACATAGTCAAAAAACGGTGAAAATGTTGAAAAGGCAACACTATTCCCAACCAACCTCTGCTTGGACAGTTACATCAGATGCAGTTTTACGCCTAGAAAATTGAAGACTACTTTCCCTGTTTCGGAGTGGTCCGATCTCTGTCATTCTTGAGAAAGACGAATATAGTCGAAACCGGTCGAATTCCGTCTCATCTCTGTTATTTTCCAAACGCTACAAATAATACTTTTTCTTCTTTTGGTAGACAACCGACAATGGGCCAACAGACGATTTCAAAGATCAGTCCGTACCTAGTACACTACCTCCTGACGACGTACATCGTGTGGACAGCGGGACTTCATCACCTTGTCCAAGCCCAACCCACAGCCAAGGCCGATTCTGGGGTGATGTGTGTGAGTGGGTGTAGCTGTAACAGCGAAACGGCATCAGTCACCTGTATATGGCCATCTTTGGACGCGATAGCCGGGTAGGTATTGAAGGATACCCTAAGTGCTCCATAATGTGCACATTTACAATATAGAAGAATTTGCTCCTGACTCATTTGCATCAGAAGTATTGGGGCTGTTTTTTTTTATCAATTAATCATCACTCGGATGCCCAAGCACATAAATCACTTCAGCAAACCTAGAAAATACAATTTTCATAGAAACCTTTTTGGCTTAAGGAGGTCTTTCTCATAGGTGGTAGCTAAAGAGCTGGCACAAGAACATATAACATGATGTCACAATAAACCACACTTAATGGCAATTAGTCGTCATTCCATCTTTTCATTTAAAAGTGCACAGCCTGTACTATATTGTTAACATTACTGAAAATAACAGTTGGTTTCGTTCATTTTATACAGCAAGTAAATGTAAGTTTTCATTAGCTTCTACCAGGCTTCGGGACGTGGCTGGAAAGAGTGGGCAACTGTTCTCTTAGAGCGGAACAACTTACTTTGGCATATTATCTGACTATTTGGCCAATTTCTACTCTTTCCAGCCGCTTCCCGAAGCAATAGGATCTGCACTAATCACATCCATGGAGCCATGCGCCAGCTCTGTTTAGGTCAATTTTTCTTGATGGTGGAGTGAACCATGCATTTGTATTCATAGTGCGCATAGCTAGAAAAATGTCTACAATAGGCTAAGTTTTGTTTTCATAGTTGTCAAAGAAGCGTCAGATGATTGCAAATTTCTCCTCTTCGAACCTCAGCGTTCCCGGGAGCACCCGCGCGCTGAGCTTCCGTGGCGGGAAACTGACGAAGGTTCCACGGGGTGCGTTCTCCAGCTTCGGCAGCCTGAGGACTCTCCACCTGGACCAGAACAGGATCAAGACGCTCACGGACGGGTCCTTCTCCGGGCTGGCCAACCTGAGGAGGCTCTCGCTCAGCAGGAACGCGCTCTGGGTGGTACGATTCTTTTCTAGAACTATTGCATAGTGGAACTCGCTGTCACCAAGTACAGTAGGGGCATTGTCATTAGATAGCTTTAAACAAAGTCTAGAGCTAGAAGTTCAAGGGTTAGGTGTAACAAGTCGATCGGTGTAATATAGCCAGCTGTCGCCGCGCCGCGTGCCTGCGAAGCTGGTGTGTTACGCCGAAAGGCGGTTATACCGGCTATACAGATACAGATACGTACAGCACTGGGTGGCATGGCTTTTCCGATTCTCTCTCTCTCTCTCTCTCTCTCTCTCTCTCACCCCTCTCTCTCTTTCAGTCAGTCTAAAAAGACTATGACTTTTAAAGTGCTCAAGATATTCCGAAGTCTAAGTTTTCCGATTGTACAGCACTGTCAAGTATGATGCCGTGTCTTAAAACCAACTTTTTGTTTGAATCCTTTGGCACATCTTGGTGTGTCCTTTGATCTTCATATTGTGATTGAAGATGGTACCGTTTTGATATCTTTATACATTGTTGTAGGTCATTTGTAGCACCCCCAGGTACAGTTTTGTTCAGCAATTTACGTCAAAGATCTTTATGTATCGGGCTTGGATTTTAATATTTCCCTGGAACAGTTGAAGTGTCAATGTTTTGGATATGTATGCGTCTTTTCATCAAAACGTTTCCCCACAGAATAAAGAAAATCTTTTTCCACAACCAAGTCTTTTATTCAGCCTACTTTCGGTGACCGCCTGTTACCTTCTCTAGGGCAAATCTGACTGCACAGCACAGGTGTTACTGCATAAAACCCTTGGTTGCGTAAAAAGAGTTTCTTTATTCAGTGACTTTCCAACCTGATGAAACTATTCACGGACGTTTTCCCCACAGATTCCCCGCAACTCGTTCCGAGGCCTACAGCGCGTCTCCCGTCTGGACCTGAGTAAGAACCGGATTTCCGTCCTGTCCTCCTACATCTTCACGGGTCTGACGTCACTGCTGACGCTCGACCTGCGCGACAACCCCGTCAGTTACGTCACGGACAACGCGTTCGCCGGGGTGACGGGACTGAGACAGCTCTACCTGCGCGGCTGCCGCGTCACTAACATCGCTCACGTCACCAAACCACTCCGCACCCTCCTCTCACTCCAAACCCTGACCATGCAGTCCCTGCGAATCTCTTTTCTCCCCACGAAAGCCATTCCGTACCTTCCTAACCTGACTTCGGTTGATCTAAGCTACTGGAAGAGTCTGAGACGCATTCACTCTTTCGCTTTCAGCGGGTTAAATCTCAAAACTCTCAAACTGAATGGCGGCGCTCTCGCTAGTGTGCCTTCGCAGGCTATCTTAAAGATCCCTTCCTTAGTAAACCTTAGTCTGTCGGGAAATCCGATCCGATATATTCAGCCCTACGATTTTAACGGGTTGAAAAACCTCCAGAACCTTAATCTGAAGAGTCTTAACATCTTGGATGTTCTAGAGAGGGGGTTCATAGGATTAGACAGCCTAAAGTCTCTGGATTTAAGCGGGAATCCCCAGCTACAGCCTTTGAGGCGGACGGTTTTTGGCAGTCTAAAAACGGTCGTGTCTCTAAATGTCACCGGTTCTACGTGGAAGTGCGACTGCAACTTGAAATGGTTCGCAGCGAACCCGAACGTTGACATAAAAAGGATCACGTGTAACAGCCCCCCTCTCTGGAGAAACAAGAATCTGTTTTTCTACCTGAAGACTCAAGCGTATGATAACCTCATGACATGTGATGTTCCCACTGTGGTCGTCAGACCGTCAGTGTTGAACGCTTCCGTTGGCCAGACCGCTAAACTATCCTGCCTCGTGTCCAGCGGCGCTGCCTCTACCGTCAACTGGGTTGCTCCTAACAAAAGGGTGGTCCTCTCCGGCTTGCCCTGGGGCCGGCTTAGCATGAACCAAACCCAGCGCGCAGTCGGCATCTTGTCCATCAAAAACGTCTCCGTTGCCGACGCAGGAAAGTACGTCTGTTTGGCCTACAACGGTGGGGGGAACAGAACCGCAACGGTACAGCTGAAAGTAGTTCCTGCCGTCCCAACACCAGCGTCTTACCTGCAATTTACACACGGGTACACCACCGAGAATTTCATCCTGTCTTGCCTGATCGGCTCTCTGTTGTTTATGGGAGCTGTGGTGGGTTGTTACTCGCTTATCTTCCCCTGCAGTAGAATGTGCCAGGCGGAGACCATAGCCATTAAGATAGACATGCCGGAAACGACGCTGTCTCCTGAACAGACAGGGGGAAGGAAGGGTAATGTTAGCGCTAACCTTAACATCCAGAGGAGCACGTTATAAATACATGTGTGGCTAGATAGGACAAAATTCGTGTCTCTTTTGGAATTAGAGAAACTATGTATTATAAGCTCCATATGTTCATACATCTACAGCTGTCTTAAGAAGCGAGAAGAAGTTGAAACTGTATATAGTTGTTGAACATGTACATGAAATTTCACATTAATATGTATAGTAAGATATACTTTTGATCTATTCATGGCGTGTACTTAGCTTGTACGAACATCATTTTGTATAACAGTGTGTGTTGAAGACCAAATACTTGTAGCTATTGATATTATGTAGCTTGTCTATGATAGTTGATTTAGCTGTTGCTAGTTTATGTAATGATTATGTAAATAACTTATTTACCTATATATAATTTATCTATAAATGATTTACCTATATTTATAGAATCATTAAGGATACTATCTTAGCTTGTCTCATTGCGGTTTTTTGTGTTAGAGAATTATATATACTCGTGTTCACTTTTGAGTACTATAGATCTTCAGGATCCAGTCCTACATGTACCTGGTGTCTCTTGATATGTTAGTTTAATCAACAGTCCAGTGATGTATATTAAAATGTATAAACACAATCGTCGTATTTCATTTACTGTAAGTCACAAGGGTCCCTCCATCCATCCAAACTGAGGGATATCCCTTAATTAAGCAATACAGACACAAACCAGGCATGACACATATAGTCCACCCTCATCCATTGTATTGCGTTGTAAAATCTGGGTCGGAGTTACTTTCCAACAGTTTGAGGACGCCCACATATTTCATAAACTGGACGTTTAAAATCACAAGTAAAATGTCTATGTTCTGTATGTACACTGACGTATAAAAGTGCCATGAAAGACGCGATATACAGAATGAGTGGCATGTATTTGCTAGTGGTTCCAGATTTACTCTCAAAGGCACCACATATTTTAGCCACGCCTGCACGGCCTTTTACTGAATAAAGGATATACTAGTTGTTAACATTGGTATCTGGATGAGGGATCGAATTTCTTACTTTTCTCACATCTCCATAACTTAAAATAAAAAGATACATTCAGGGGGTAGACTGCTGTTCTACCACAATTTGGACGTCGTTGTCCAAATAAGTAAAATTCCACATCAAGAGTAGAATTTTCAATATATACATTTATCATTTCTACATCATATTCAGACTTCTTATCATAGATTCAAAACGTCTGTGATACTGTATTCATCTACCCCAGCAGCATGTGAACGCGTTGCGGCATCGGGACAGAGCAGAGGAGATTCTTCGCAACCGCTTCTTCACCCACTTCTTCACAGGATTGACCCGGCCCTGGCTGACGAAGTACTCGATGTGATCCTGATACGTGACGGGGGAGACCTACAAGATAGATACAAACCAACCTTAATGTGTACTTTACTATGTTGATAAGATAAGTTTTCCTGTAGTTAAACGTGTATGTAAATAATAGTTGTATTTCATGTAAAGGACTCCAGGAAGAATAGTGATGTATATATTATCACTAATGGGAGCTTCCTAAATGAACAAACAAACAAACAAACAAACAAACGAACCCTTGAAGCACTGGTAGTAATGTACATGCACAAGCTCAACTGTAACATTGTAATCTGAACTCCAATAAAACGATACTTATTTGTTGCGTGTTGCTATGTATTTGTTAATTGTTTTATGCTCTAGTTGTACCTTAACTGGTACAGTTGTATGCTAGTTGTCTTCGTCAGAAGGACTATGAAATTGTTTCACCGCATTGTGGGAACTGCGGATTTTGCGATATAACTCTGGCAGGCATGATTCGACGTCCATGATTTTTTTCAGGCAGATTACCGTTGTTGAGGCCGTTGTTGTCTCCGACCTCTAGTTATTAGTTGATTTAAGTGCTATTTTATCGTCTTCAAATTTGTAATCACGTATTATTTGCGAATTTCTTTGTATTTATGAATGTAGGAAGAATAGATTAGATGTCGATATCTAATCTAATGGATTTCAAATAAAACATCGAACCTGATCGCTGACCATCTCCTGGAGCACGGGCAGGGGGAAGTAGAGCGGCAGGATTTTTAGCCTCACTGACTCGGGGGATCTGTTGAAGATGTTGTATAGCTCTTCCGTCGTCTTGCCCTGGACTGGCAAGAAGTTGACGGCGAGGAGTCAGCCCACTGAGAGAAAGAACGAGAGAGAGAATGGTTTTTATTTCGCACGAAATATTTAAAAAATAAACCCAGTTTACAGTTGTCACAGTCAAGCAGCTATGTCGGTTTACAGTAGCTGAATTGAGTTGTGACAAAACATAGAAGCATACGTACGTTACAACAACAAAATTATCTCAGATACTTGCTAAACGTTGTATATTCTTACAATTTAAAAACTCTTCTTAAAATTGCATTGTGATAATCAGACTTCTTACTTTACACTTTAACGTTGTGATATCCTTACACACCTGGTAAGACATCGATGCTGTCGGCAGCCTGGAACACTATATGGACCCGTTCCAGGTCGGGCGTCAGCGTGGTGAGAAGGGAGAAGCCGAACTGCCCAAAGTTGTTTCTATACAACACGTATTCCTTGAACCTGTGAAATAATTCAGTTGTGTTCATTTCCAGTATAATGGTTCTGTAAAATTTACGTTGTATTTAACGACCTCCTTTGTTACACCGTCTAAATGTATTACATGTAGTTTCCTTTGCTAAATCTTTGTTAACGTTAATTCATTTTGAATACTATATTAATCTCATGATATCCACTTATCTGTATTAATTTCTTAGTTACATCTTTCGTTTACGTTAATTCTTTTTCAATTATCATATTAATTTCATGACTATCATTTGTTGATTAAGTTAGGAAGGAGGAGGGCCCTGTACAAGCCCCGAAGACTTCCTACCTCCTCCTGTTTTTCTTTTATATAATTTTATACTTATTCTACTTGTTTTTTTTAACATGTGCAAATTAAGAAATAAGTAAACAAACAAACAAACAAACCTGGACGGCTTGGTTGGAGGCTGGAGGACGGGCGTGCCTTCCGTGGCTCTTGCGGCTGCGTCGGCCAGCGGCTTGGTGGAGGCTGTGTCCACTTGCTGCCGTTTCCGTGTGATCCTGGCCTTTCCGGTTCCATCTCCCAGGCACAGGGTCTTCAGCAGGTCTGCTGGCTTTACTGGATTGACCCCCTTGCAGGCATCGATGCGGGTTACAGACAGGGACCTGGCCCTGGCCCGGCGGGACTGGACGACAGCGGGGACGGCTGCCAGTGAGCGGGCGCGGCCCGTCTTCTCTTTCTTCAGGATCACCGCATCGGTAGAGCCACGACCCATGCAGAGTGACCTCATGAGATGCTCTGGATTGACCCCCACATCGGGTGCCAGATCATCCATGTGGGATAGCGACAGAGCGCGTACAACTGCAGCTTCCCGTGGTTTGGAGGCTGAAGGCTTTCTTGCAGTGCGAGCGACGACTTCCAGAGATCTGGCGCGTGGCGGCTTCTTCGGCGCCAGACCAGCCCAGGCTTTTGCGGCGGAGGCAGCATCCAGGAGGGAGCTCAGGATCTCCTTAGTGCTCTCCACACCGACTTTTACATCATCTAGGCGCGTGAGCGATGCGGCCCGGACTTCTTTCCTCAGCTTGGAGGCTGCGGGCTGTCGTGGAGTGCGAGCGGCGTCAGCAGAGTGTGAGCGTACCGGCTTCCGCGGCGCCAGACCAGCCCAGACCTTTGCGGCGGAGGCAGCATCCAGGAGGGAGCTCAGGATATTCTGAGTGCTCACCACACCATCATCCAGGCGGGTGAGTGATGCGGCCCGGACCGTCGTCAGTGGTTTGGAGGCTGCGGGCTTTCGTGGAGCGCGAGCGGCGTCAGCAGAGTGTGCTCGGCCCGGCTTCTGCAGCTTCATAGTGGGGAGGACCGATGCCTTTCCAGCTTCAGCTTTATCCAGGAAGAGGGTAGGGAGCAGATCCGATTTCAGGAAATCGGCAGCCAGGTCGACGTCATCCAGGCGGCTAAGGGACCTTGAACGGCCCTCCTTCCGCGGCCCACCAGCCGACGCTCGTGAAGGAAGGGACCGGGAGCGGTACGGCTTCTCTGCCTTCAGGACGACTTTTTTGAGGGTAGGAAGGAGATCCGATTTCAGGAAATCATCGGTAACATCATCCAGTCGGCCCAGGGACCTTGAGCGGCCCTCTTTCTGCTGCTTGACACCAGCTGACTTTGGTGTTGGGGGGAGGGACCGTGCGCGGCGCGGCTTCTGCAGCTTCACACTGGGGTAGACCGATGGGGTAGACTTCCCAGCTACATCAGAGCGGGTAGGAAGCAGATCCGATTTCAGGAAATCGGCATCTAGGTCGACGTCATCCAGGCGGCCCAGGGACCTTGAACGACTCTCCTTCCGCAGCTTACCACCAGCCGACGCTCGTGAAGGAAGGGACCGGGAGCGGTACGGCTTCTCTGCCTTCAGGACGACTTTTTTGAGGTTAGGAAGCAGATCCGATTTCAAGAAATCGGCGGTAACATCATCCAGGCGGCCCAGGGACCTCGAACGGCCCTCTTCCCGCTGCTTGACACCAGCTGACTTTGGTGTTGGGGGGAGGGAGCTCGAGCGGGAACGGCCCGGCTTCTGTGCCTTCAGCATTACTTTGTCAACGACCTCACGCGGGAGATCCCCTGCAGCTGGATCCGTGGTCTCACCAGCACTGTCGCCAACAAGCTCGGGTTGGGCTGGTTGAATGGTACCAACCGTCTTCTGTGGTTTTCTGATAACCACACTACGGCCTGGAGGAGAGGGATTGGATCTCGCCTCAATCTTCAGCTTCATATCTCGGACGGAGCGTCTGTGTTTAGAAAGAAAAGACGAAAATTACAAACCATCCATGTGAACGCAATCTTTAACAGTCATTAAGTTTCCGGTAGACGAAAAAAAAAATCGTAATTATCAAATGCTTAAACTTATTCAACAACCCCAGTACATTTCCACACGTTTCAGAGCACATTAAGTTTTACTATACAGAATGTCTAGCACATGGCATGAACTGATGTTATAAGGCCTGGGGTAATTTTTTTTAGCTGATGTATGTGGTTTTGTGTTAAGTTGTCTTTTATTGCTCTTCCTTACGGTTACAATGTATGTAATAGTATGCTTTGTACATCTTCCTGTGTGCGATGTAGTGTGTATAAATGTAGGGCAACAGGAAGAATAACTACCACGTATTCTAAACTCAAACATAAATACATAGGCATCGAAAAATAGAAATACCTGCTCAACATCACATTATCCGGGTCGGGCAGAGCCAAGACGGGTGTCACACTGACAACCACACTAGGGTCAGATGGAGCGGGGCAAATCCTTGCCTCAATCGCTTCCTTCATATCTCGGACGGAGCGTCTGTGTTCAGAAAGGAAGACAAAAATTAAGAAAAAAACATCCATTTACAGTCACTGATTTTCCAACAGGAGAAAATATATGGTGGAAGTCGTGCAGTTATCAAATGCCTGAACAGACCAACAGGAAGAATAGCTACTATGTATGCTAAACTCAAACATCAATACATACTTGTAGACATCGAAAAATAGATCTACCTGCTCAACATCGATATCACTTGATCGGCGTCGGGAAGAGCCCGGACGGGTGTCATCACTGCGGCCGCAGCGTGTTCAGGACCTGTCCGGCTGGACAGAGCCTCGTAATCCTTTACAAGTCTGCTCACATGAGTAGACCTGTAGATGATAAAGGTGCAAAAAATGTATTCATACTATCCACAATGTCGATATCCACAAAAATATCTTCACCCTATCCACAATCTGATGTGGTTACTTGGTATTCGGAGTTGTTTTCCGCTATTTTCTGAGGATTGGAGTCCAACTAAGAAAAGTATACATACTACAAGAAATTCAGAAATTCTCATACGTTGTCTCGAACATAATTGCTGTGCATTAAAGTTATTATCGTAATGTACATAATGAAATAGCGAAGAAAAATGAGAGCAAATTTTTCTAGGCTTTCCGGAATCACCTGGAAGTACTGTCAACCTTTTGTGATATGAATAACAGTGTTAAAATACAGATTACAATTGCCTAATACTGTGCTGCGTTAAACACGACAAATAATAAACAGAAGAAGGACGCTAACATACCTTGCCAGGCGGTTTCTGCGAGAGTAGACACTAGTACTCTCGGAAATTAGTCGATCCATTTCAGAAATGCGATAAAACGCAGTGAATTAGCAAAACAAACAGCGATAACAGCGGGGAATGAAACGAACGATGCGTTCTGGTCCGCGGGAGATCTGTTTGTGCCGCTACGTTGCTACGGTAGCGGGAGCAAACCGAAGTCTTGTTCTGGAACATCGCTATTGTTGCGACTATTGTTGCTTCACGGAGTTCTTTAAAAAGCAATTTGTTTTGACGACATATAGACATTAGGAGTTGTTGAACCATCCTAAATTCTTGTCTTGTTGCGTTTTACAGTAAAATGTTGCATTTGAACTAAGTCGCTGTAGTTTTTCAGCAGTGAAAAAGTTTACGAGAAACTTTGTTCCCGCGCAAAGGCTCGTGGGACGGTTTGGTGACGTCAGGAACATGGCGGTCTTTTCAAGCGACGATAGTTTCAGCTAGGTCGGAGGGGGATTTTTTTCAATTTTCAGGTAAAGTTTATAATTTAGCACCTTAATTTCTGTCAGAATATCTTTCATAGACTACAATTGTTGTACACTTAGAAGAAGAAGCTTGTTGTTGCATTAGTTGACCCGCGCCGCGGCATTATTTGGGTAGTCGTATATTTTTGGTGAAAATGTCGTCTGAGATGCGCCATATTTGCAACAACAACAATACATCCAAAATTATATTGTCAGTCCCCGAGAGCAATATCTTTCTAGGTGGCTAAGGGTGTTACCTCTCTGACTTGAGTTCTATCCTTAGTGGCTGATATATGAAATTGCCTGACTTTCCATCCATTTATTTGGTGTAGTCAGTGTGTAACATGAAGAAGTGTGTGTTATCTAAGGCTGCATCTGTTTTCAGAACATGTAAAGATTACAAGATGCAGGACGACTTCATCGACACCTTCTTCTTTGGACAGAGTGATACAGATAAGACAGGTGAGAATTTTTTTTTTCAGAATATGGTAAAGGTGTTTCATATACACAAAGAGAGACAGACCTTCAACTTCAAGTTGAGAGCCTATGCTGAGCTCCAAAAATAAACAACACACTGTATTTTGTGTGCACTGTATCATCCCGTATGAGACATATATTTATCACATTCTTAGCAAGATATGAGAACAAGTTGCATTACCATCCTAGCAAGATATGAGAACTAACTTATAGTGGCATGAAAAAAAGTAACACAGCAAATACAACTATTGACAGGGAGAATGCAGAAGTACGCTACAGAGGCAGCTGCAGCATCCCCCTCCCCATCATCCATGGATGAGTTTCCATCCACACAACTGCTGCAGGCATCACAGGGTCCTCTGTCGCAGTTTGAGGACAGGCAGCAACATTCAGGTCAAAAATGGATAAATTATCATCATGAAAGTTTGTCCGCATTCAATGGTAGTTAATTAGTTTGTCTTAGAGTTGTGGTTGTTAAGAAAGCGAGTTGTCATTCCATGAGTGACTGGTCAAAAGCTCTAGGTTCTGTCTTCCCTATTACGACCAGTGGGAAATTAGTAGCTCTTTAGTAAGCTAAAACTGGTTTGAGATAACTTTACTTTTCATAAAAGAAGCATTAGCATAAAGCAAACTCAGAACTCTCGAGGAATGGCTGAACCTTTATTTGTACTTTCTCTTGGGTTTCCAGGTTCTACCTTGTTGTCTCAAATTACCTCAGTGGATGATGATATCATTCCTCCTAGTCAAGCCTCCATCCACAACGAGTTGACAACCTCACAGAGACCTCAGAGTCAGAGTGTTGCTGCTTACAGAACTGCACGGTACTCAAGGTTTCCTCTTTAACCTGTAGTGTCATCAACACAGTTTATTTGCATCTCTGAGAGTTAGAGGTCCATTTGGAAAAGCTAGTATGTAACTGGTTAGAAATTCTTCCAGTGATTGTAAAGGCTGATCATTCCCACCCACTCTTATATTAGGTAGGTTAGCCTTCTGGAATTGTAGATTTTTATCAGAAGATACCAACTTTGTACCCTGTACAATTGTTGTGCAGGTTATTATGTAACAGGTACACTACTACATGTATATGGAACATCATTTTCATGTTCTGCTTTGTAGGCCATTGTTCAAAACTCCATTCAGACCTGCCACCAATCCTAGTAGAACAGGTCACAATCCACCCTCCATTCAGCCAGAGTATGGCCAAGAGGAAAGACTCCCTAATGAGCCAAGACAGTACTCGCAGCCTGAGCATATCTTTCAACAAAGAGGTGTGCTACAGGGTAGACAGCCTACTCACATTAACGCAACACCTGCAAGACATGGTCCTTCACAACAGAGCCATCTTATGACACCTGATACAGAAGTGGAAGCGAATACACAACCCTTAAGAAACCGTACTGCCAGGCAACTCTATGGCAGCACACCAATGCCTCTTACTATTCCAAGTAAGGCCGCTTTCCATTTGTAAATTGGTGTTGTTGAGTTTCTTCCACTAAATGTTGCAGAATTTGAAATACTGACAGAATCTGAAAAGTTTGCAAATCCAACAGAATGGTGTCTGCTGCTGCTATATCTTGAGATTATTATACATGTTATAGTTTTTGATTTGATAGCTTCCAGGCTTATCCTTTACGTCATTTTTGGATGTAAAAGTACAGGAATAGTGTAATGAAATGTTGGCATTCTAGATGAAATTCATATTTCAGGTGTGACTCCAGGAGGGACGGTAACCGGAGAAACAAGACAACTGAGATCAGTCCAAGAGATTCGTATCCTTTCCCACATTTTTTAACTATCATTGTCAGCAACTGTTGATTTTAGACAATTTTGTGTGTATGGACCACTGGTAGAATAGCGAAGCTAAATGCTAAAGCTAAAGGTGGATCTGAATAAAGTCAAAGCCAAAGTTAAGTGTGTCTGTGTTGTGTACATTTGTGCGTTGTGTGTGTGTGTTTTGTGTTTGTGTAGTTTTTGTTGCAAATGATTGCATCCTTAATTGTTCCATAGCTGAACAGTTCCGGTCGGTCTTCAAGGAGTTCCCCTACTTCAACATTGTGCAGTCCAAAGTCTTGGATGATGTAAGTTTACTTGGAAATGAATCCCATATCATTTCTTTCATTATTTAAGTTGTTTGGTGTAATGTAGCCAGCTGCTGCTGCACCGCATGCCTGCAAAGCTGATGTGTTATGCCAAAGGGCAGTTATACCGGCTATACTGATACAGATTAAGACAGAAGAGGTCAGAAAATTAATAAGCCTAACACTGCATCAGTTATGCTACATGTACAGTGTTTCTTTGTCTAGGTATTGTACACAGACAAGCCCCTTGTTGTGTGTGCCCCAACTGGATCAGGGAAGACCGTCATCTTTGAGCTGGCCATCATCAGGCTACTAGTCAGGCTAGGCAACACCCCTGTCTACAATGCCAAGATTGTCTACAGTATGTAATGCTCAATTTCTTATCTATTGTTCATTTCTCAAGTCATCAATACACTAGCTAAGATTTAAAAAAATTTCCTTAATCTTTTGAATCCTTCTTTGGAGGAAACTGAATGACTGATGGGAAATTGATGATTAGTTGCTTCATTGTTTCGTCCACTGAGTGTACAACTGACCATTTCAAAGCTGCAAAATCCAAATACTATGTTTTTAAAAACTTGTTTACTTGTATGAAAATCTGAGGCTGATTTTGACCCATCTTTGTTGACCAGTGGCTCCTATGAAGGCCCTGTGTAGTGAGCGGTATCTAGACTGGAAAGAGAAGTTTGGTCCTCTCGGGCTCAAGTGCCAAGAACTGACCGGCGACTCCGAGATTGACGACTACTACCAGCTGAGAGACTGTCATGTAGTCCTGACAACTCCTGTAAGTAGAAAGTTTAACTTCATATTGATGCTTACCATGTTGTTGTCAATAAGTGCAATGGCCAAGTGGAAGAGTGCTTGCCTTGCAATCGGTAGGTCGTGAGTTCGATCCCCAGCCAAGTCATACAAAGACTGCTTTCTCTGCTTAGCACTCAGTATTTGGGCGCTAAACACACACCACTATGAATTGACTAGCCCCCTGCTGTAGTAATTGCACAACTGTGTGGCCCAAGGGCTATTGAACCATCACAGTAATTCTATAAGTATTCAGTAAAGGGGGGAAAACCAATTTGAAAGAAACTCAACAATCTATAAAGAGGTTCAGCACCAAGGACAGCACCAACACATTTCTAAGCTCCTGGTGCAGAAAGAAGTTCCATGTCTAAAAGGGATATACTCTCAGTCAGGCTGTTACATATTTTCCTGGGATTCTTGCGTGTGTATTTGGTGGTCAACAGGAAAAGTGGGACAGTATGACAAGGAAGTGGAGGGATAACAAGTCTCTGGTGCAGCTGGTCCGACTCTTTCTCATTGATGAGGTAAGAAAACTGATCACATTTTTCTCCCTTTCTTTGAACGTATCAATGTATCTACTAAATCAAATGCTTTTTGTAGCTTCTGTTAAGAAGTGTAATGTGTGTATTTATGGTAAGTGATCTTTACATGATATCCAAGTTAATATGACATTAAGCATGTTAACTAGGGAAGCTAGTGTACCAGCTTTGTTGGAGACATCAAAATGCAGTTCAATGACATTTATTGTGACTGATATCAACATAAATGTACTAACCAAACAGCTGACCACCCATAAATGCAATAATTTAATTCTAATAGCAGTTTTGTCTACTTTGGCTATTCGCTTGCTCATGATACTTACAAAGACTGTTTTAAGGTCCATCTCATTAGTGATGAGAACAGAGGTGCAACAATGGAGGCTGTGGTGAGCAGAATGAAGACCATCCAAGCTGTGGTGGGCAGGGAAAACGTCACCAACTCTGAGTATGAGTCAGCGAGGGCCCAGTCTGCAGCGTGCATCAGATTTGTGGCTGTGTCTGCCACCATACCCAATGTGGAGGATGTATGTATACATAGTATGTTGATCACATATTCGTTGTTGTTTCACAATCTTTTTTTCAGTATCATTTATTTGTAAACAGTAATTTCAATTAGGTTTGGTTTTAACCAACCCAGTAAGTACGTCTATTTATTAAGATACCTTTAGCCTCTCTATTTACTTCTATTCACAGGTTGCAGCATGGCTTGGGAAAGAAGATGCCACTGCAGTTTACCACAAGTATGTTGTTCGTAGTTTTCTTGTCTGTGTCCTTTTTGTAGATATTCACTTGACTGAATTGCCATTGTGTACCTGTGTCCCTATAATGATGTTAATTTGTTTCTGCAATCTAAAATACTTGACTGAGTGAATGAGTGAGTGAGAATCAAAGATATTGTTGATCAATTCTTGCAAAATTGATAAACTACATTTAGGTCATAGATGTTTGGGAGTTTAAACTTTGTTCCAACACAGGAAAGAAACTCACCATAAATTTTCAGTTGATCTCATCAACCTTCTTCAGATATATGGTCCACTCGCCAACTTTCCAGTCATGTCCTGTTGTTGTCTGTTTTCTTCTAGGATGGATGAGAGTTACCGTCCAGTGAAGTTGAGGAAGGTTATTTTGGGTTATCCCTGTTCCTCAGGCAGCTCTGAGTTTAGGTTTGATCTGTCCCTGAACTACAAGATCCCAGGTGTCATCCAAACCTACTCAGATCAGAAACCCACTCTAGTGGTAAGTTTCAACAAGGAAGCACTTTTAGCCCAACTCTTTGTACTGTAACATATGTTTTGTCATAGGCACTTCTTCAACAACGTGTACTAGTACAGTTGAATTACTATTGAAAAACAGAAATTTGTAAATTGTAAATTGAAATTTGTTGAGGCAATATAGCTCAAACAAGATTGTATTTGCATGTTTAGAATTTGATACATTTTGAACAGAGGAAAAATAAAGGGAATGTCCCTTTGAAGTTTAACACTATTAATCATGACGAGTAAGGTAACATTGTTTTGTTTCCAGTTCTGTGCAACTAGGAAAGGCTCAGTGCAGTGTGCGTCTATGCTGGTGAAAGATGCTAAGTTTGTCATGAATGCTGCACATAAACAAAGGTACAATCTTCCACTTGTATGCTGTTCACAACAAGTCTTCAAACACGCAAACCAGAATGACATTAATTTGTTCCAAAGAACTAGCAAAGAGCAACTTTTTGTTTTGTTTTTGTAAGATTTTCTCCCATGTTGTTTGATTTGTAGATTTCAGGTAACATACGCATGCTGGTAACTGAGAAATATTTCCTCCTTAGGCTGGCAAAAGTTGCAAACATGCTCAGAGACCACAAGTTGAGAGGTACATCATCTTATGTTAGTGTTGTCAGATTTTAAGTTAGCTTCTCTTAAACAATTTATACTGAATAATCAGCACCAAGGTCAGACCCAGGATTCTCTAGCGACTCAAATCATTGTTTATAGTTATTGAGTGATTGAGACTGTATTAATTAGCCTGTATTGTCCCCAGTTTGTTCAAGCACACTGTGTAAGCCCTATTCTTCTGGATAATTTTTGGTTTCTTTAATTCATGAACTACATGATTGTATGATATTCTATAACCATGTTTTACTCCACAAGTGGTGAGTGTACTGCCTCCTATCAAATTGGTATGGTACTGCATGAAGAAGAGTCATCGATGCAATGCTAGTTACATGTATGAAGCACAGAAAGAAACTGATCAACATCAACTTTCTGAATGATATTAAGCAATATAACTTCCAAATCAATTTATATATTTTAATTTGTGTTATAGTCTGAGGCAGTCTGCTTTATATGATTGTAGGGTGATGCAGTTTGCTCTATAGAACTCCAACCAGCAGTACTTAAAATAATATGCCAACATCTTGATTCAATACATGAAAAGAGGCTTATATTACTATGGGGTGATATTCACTGCATTTTACTATGTTTCAGATCTTGTTCTGTTTGGTGTTGCGTATCACCACGCTGGGCTGGAACCCACAGACAGAAAGGCCATCGAGACAGCCTTTACTCAAGGGGACATACCTGTGCTCAGTAAGTATTGAGACAGTAGCTCATCTTTTGGGCTGTTTGTTGTTAATGCAAATGATGTGGTTGTGTGCAGCATTTGGGAAATAGTATGGTAGCTAAATGCACACCACTACCGGTGGACTAAACCCTTTCTGCAGTGTGGCCCAAGGGCTATTGAACTGGAGATGGGAACTGCCCTATGCACCATGTGGTGTGGGAAGGACTTTTACTTTAATGGTTTTCCTGTGACCAGTATCAACAAAGTGATTGATTGATGCATGTTTTGTGCATGTATTGTATGTATGTTGCCCATCTGTTGCAAAACTGTCAGTGTCACTATGTGCGATGGATTATGTTATTTTGTACTTAAATGGCTATAAGGGGTTTCTTACCTTTACATTGTGACCAGTATCAACCAGTACTCTGGCCATGGGAGTGAACCTGCCAGCACACCTGGTTATTATCAAGTCCACCCTTCACTACACCTGTGGCATGTACGAGGAGTACTCTGAGCTGCAGGTGCTGCAGATGATCGGCAGGGCAGGCAGGCCACAGGTCAGTCAAGAAATGTTTGTCAGTGTGGCTTAATCATGCAAATTTGGTACATGTAACAAAAGCTTAGGCTTAGGGAAAAAATGTGTTTCCTGTTTCCCGAATGACCCTAGCAAAACCTGCCGACTAGTGATGTGTATTGCCACTATTGGTACACTGGACTTTACATCTAGGCCTTTCAGCAATGCAGAGCGATCCATCTGCAAAATCATGAGATAATATTGTTATAGTCTTCTTTTTTTAGACTAATGCTTCAACTGTGGTCCCTCACATACATGTATATGATTCTTGACACACAATCCTTTCTTTGTGAGGCCCCCTTCTGATGCATGAATGAAGTACATGTTTTGTAGAGATTTTCTGTCCTTATTTGCATTGATTGAATAACTGTGTAATACCCATGTAGAATTTCTTTGTTCTCCATTTGTACAACCAGTATGTTTACTCCAATTTTCACAGTTTGACCAAAGTGCTACAGCAGTTATCATGACAAGGAATCAAACAAAGGTATAACATGTACAGCTCTATACATTACTATTCTCTTCATAATGTGACAAACAATATTGAGATAAATATCTGTGTCCACAGATGGACCCGCAGTATAGAACGTCAAAATGTTAAGCCTTTTATTTCTTGGGGGTTAGAATATCTGCTTATCTATGCATTGCCATAATATGAAATGGACTGTACAAGACTGACTTTTAAAAGAGTCTGTGTGTGTCTGTACTACTGTAACAGTATCATTCAAAGTAGATCAAGCCTACAATGAAAAGTCATGCAGCACACAGATATTTATTTCTTCTTATCTCTCTTTATATAGGCCAAGTATGAAGCTTTGGTGAATGGAACACAAATCATTGAGAGCAGGTAGGTTTTTTGACACCTAACATTCGGCTGATGGTACTACTAAATGTCTTGTGAACTTGATGTATATCATTCTTCACGCACAGCATGGCAGTATACACTTAGAGGGCATTGACTTCACATTAAAGATTTTGATTTATCTGTCTTGTTCAGTGCTAGTCTGTTCCACAGTTCTAAAGTTGTGGGTAAAATGTTCTTGGGTGGCTTGTGGGTGAGACTAGAGTGTCTAGCTTATTCTTGTGCATGGAACTATGGTCTTGTCCGCTGTTAGCATGAAAGCCCATCTGTGTTGGTACATTCCATAATGAAATTAGTACTTTCATTCAACACAGTAGACTGTTGATAACCTCAAATTTCCATGTGCACATCTGTCTTGCCAGCTGTTTGTGTTCTGGAACTAGTGCATTAAACAGTTTATTAGACTAAGTACATTCAACAGATCAGGAGACTAGACATGCAGGGTTGTCCTTAATAATTTGTAGGAAGTCCGTAAAATTAATTGCACATGTTCCAACTTCATGGCCGTGGTGGAGTAGTCTAATTAGAAAGTCAACTAGGAAAAGGTTAATATCATACATAGTCAAGCTTGTGACATTGTTGACTATTTAAGTTATATGTGAT
>NW_017804531.1:497670-512952 GCF_001625305.1 Branchiostoma belcheri
AAAACCTGTTTGAAGTACATGTACACTATCTATTATCTAAGGCCACACCAATTTAATTCTTGGTTAACGGATTCGCCCGCTTCATTTTTTTCTGATTTGCAAATAAAATAAAAATTCAGAATCAACTGCAAAATGCTCATATTTTGCCCTGAACAGTTGAAAACAGTCCTTTTCATCCTAGTTGTTACAGTTATTCCATCTTTCAATGCTATGGGATCATTAAAAGTTCAAAATTCCTTATTTAAATTTTGAACCAGCCTGGTGTGTTGACTTCATGGCTCCTATCGTACCATTTTGGGCCATAATAGGATGCCTAGGCCTGTTTTTATTTTTATTTTTTTCCGCCCGCCCTCTCCATTATTTTTCTAGAAAAATCCGTTAACCAAGAAATTAAATTGGTGTGGCCTAGTAATCAATCAAAGTTTAGGGGAAATCCTTGGTTCATTAAAGGTGGTAGTGGAAATTATGGAATTCATATCCAGCTGTAAATGTGTTACTAGGATATAAAGTGGTAATGATACCATGCTGTTAACTTTTAATTTCACTTTAGCTAGCATAATCACTGTGATCATCTTAGGTGTTGAAAACAATTAATTGCAGCTGAGGATTATGAAGTTATATTTTCAATTATGTTCTACTGTGTCAGAGGGATGTCAGATCCAGGTCATTGACCTTATAATTAAGTGTTTGGAGAAGAAGAAGAAGAAAAGTCATTACCTTATAATTGTCTGTTTGAGAAGAAGAAGAAGAATCAGGGCAAAAACAATATATTTTCCTTCTATTGAGGTAAATATTAAGTCTAAATGCTCCAGAAAATGAACCATAAACTTGTTTTCCCCTTCAGATATCCCTGCTGGTCTGAGTAAGGAAGATATGGAGAGCAGACTGCAGGGTAAGGTACCTTTCCTTGGTGCTGAAATCTGTGTGAGTCTTCCAATGCAAGTAAATAGTGCAGACCGAGATTTGTGCATTACCACATGAATAGTTGTTCTCTCCTTGGTTCTGAAAGCTCTGTGAGGCTTTTCCACTGCAAGAAAAATGTTCAGACAGAGATATGTGCATTACAATATAAATGAAGCTGTTCTTTCCTTGGTACTGAAAGCCCTGTGATACTTTTCCACTACAAGAAAAAAGTTCAGACCGTGATTTGTGCATTGCCATATAAAGAGAGCTGTTCTCTCCTTGGTGCTGAAAGATCTGTGAGTTTTCCACTGCAACTAAAAGTTCATACAGAGATGTGTGCATTACCAAATGAATGGAGCTATTATCTCCTTGGTGCTGAAAGATCTGTAACTCTTCTCCACTTCAAGTAAAAAGTGCAGAGATTTGAGCATTGAGCAGCACCAAGGACTGTCCTGTCCTTGGTGCTGAAAGCTCTGTGAGTCTTCCACTGCGACTTAAAAGTGTAGACGATTCAAGTAAAGCTGTTCTCAATAGTGAGGATATATTGAATACACTTGGGTCCTTCCCCTGTGGATTTTGTTTTGCGTCCTTGACACTGAATTTGCCACTGATTCCTTATCTAGAATCGCTGCCTTCTCTCTTAGGAAATGATGTATTTCGTTGGATATCTAGTTGAGATAACAGTAGCCTACTCCATTCCTCTATTGGCTTTTAACTTGTGACTGTTATTTGTTGTTGTGCACTCGTGGAGAAAAATCTAAGCCCGCCATTCTTCACAGCAGTTGCGCTTGATACTTTTTGCTTTGCAGAAGTTCTAGCTAAGCTTTCAAAAAAGTTCCTTAACCAATCCTCTGTAAGGCAGTGTGCGTGAAATGAGGTTGACTTGCTTTGATCAAACTGGAATTCATTCTGCTGTGCTTCCAATGGTCCAGTAAACTTCCATGCAAACCATTTTTTACGCAATAGGTTAGCTTGATGATTTATAGGTTGGCTTTGCAGTACTTCTATACAAGGTTACAGAACCAATTTATCTTGACAAAACTTGCGTTCCTTGTAATTCTTTGCTCACTCAATACACGGAGATCATAAATCCACCCTTTCTTCATACCAGTGAGGCTGGGTGCTTTGAACGTATACTTTGAAGCGGAACTATGTTGCTTGCCTGGAGGAACTTTCTTCACAGCCACATGCTTTGTGTCAATGTATCAGTTGAAGCCATCCTCCAGATCTACAAAACTCCATTACCATGGCTTAATGTGATTAAGCAGGTTGTCATTGTGTGTAGCTCTCAAAGACAGAATTAAGTCCTACCCTCTTCTTGCCAGGGATTTAGTGGGATTTTGCTGATGCGTTCAATTCCAGCTATAGAAATAATCTTGTCAGTGCCTGTCAAAAGAATCAAGATTGAAGAGACAGCTATGAGAATCTGATGAAAGGAAAGCCTGTTTCAATGAGAACTCCCTTGAAGAAAAGTGTCACCATGCTGGATATAGTTTGTGTGAATTTCACAACAACTGTTTTGAATCTCTCCCCTCTAGTACCTTTTCCCAAGTGACATAATTCATTTGTATTTGCATAGCCTTATAACATGTAACTCTAAACATTGTTTAAAGCTATCTAGTAATGATGTCCCTACTGTACTTGGTGCATCCACCAGTTTATTAGTCATGATTTAGTCATAGTCTGGACATTTTTTGCCAGTGTTCCAGTGACCCCACTGTAGGTTTCTTTTTATTTCCTTCACAATAGCACCCCATTCATAGCTGTTTGTGCATAATCTTACAGCTTGATTCTGTACCCTTTCCAGCTTATCTTTGTCTATTTTGATGAAATGGATACATTACAGATTCATAGTTGTTCGTACAGAATCTTGCAGCTTGATTCTGTACCCTTTCCAGTTTATCTTTGTCTTTTTTTGATAAAATGGTTACATTACAGATATGTGCCTGAAGGATCTGAACCTGTTGTCCCGGATTGACCTGGTCAAAATGGATGAAGAGGGTTTTGACCTTCAAGCCCACAGGTGATCAAACATTTCCAAACAAATGCCAAAAATTCAGCATAGAAAAGTATATTTCTATAGACCATTTTACAATGAAATAGCATATCTTACATAACATGTACAACAATAGATGATAATAGAATGATACAATATAGTCAAAGAAAAGTATCTGACATGTTACCTTGAATTTGGGCAAATTACTTTTGTGAGCCAATCCATACACATGTATTTACCATAATATACATACAATACGCTGGTGAAGGTTAGACATCCAGGTAATAAGATATGCCCAAAAAACAGTTACTCAAGCAACTCGATATGATTTTGGAAACGGTCAGACGTTTTGTCAAACCTGCTTTTCTGAGAATTCTACATTTCACTGATGAATGGTAGTGTGCGCTACCTGAAACGTCTGGCCGTTTCCAAAATCATATCCAGTTGCATGAGTAACTGTTTTTGGCATACACATACAATAGATCAATAAGTAGAAATCCGTTGGAGTTATCCCTATAGTGCCACAATTAATCATCTTACTGTATGGTAATAATGACCTAAATACTGTTGATGTGAACATTCTTATTCCCCTGTAGAGGTTGGGAGGCTAATGGCGAGATACTGTATCACATATGACACCATGAACAAATTCAACAGCCTGGAAGGCACGGAGAGTCTAGGGGACCTGGTAAGCACTTTGTCCACGCTATATGTCATAGAGTTAAAACAGTCATCTTTCGTCAATGATGATAGATACTCAAGTTATTCCATTCTTGTCAAAAAGCCCACAGAATCAAATCAATCATTTGATTGATTGATGGAAGGGAAAGAGGGTCAACTGAATTTTCTGAAGAAGAGGCAATGTGGTGAAGAACTGGCACCTTGTAAATTTGTCTTGTGAGGACACATAATTTTTTTAGTAACTGTGATTGTGTACAGTATGTGTACATCTATTTTATTTTACTGTAGTAGAACAACCATATATATTCAGCCATCATATTGGTGCTATTTGTCATACTTCATCATATTGTGTGGAAAATCAAAACATGTCATGATTTTCAAACTCATGATAAAGAATCTTAAAAGGAAGTGAATGAATGGCTTTATTACAAAATATGACAGGCTGATCACTCTATTTCCTCAGCCACTATGCCTTTGTAATGGATGATCCATTCCTTTTCTGCACTACTTCCACTGATCACAATACCCACTACAGGGATTATGTTATAATACTGTCGATATCTGTCACTATAAGTGAGGTCATGTGGCGCAATGGCAGAGTGCTCGACTCAGAACCAAGAGGTCCTGGGTTTGGGTCTTGACATGTCACTGATCTTGTGCCCTTGGAAAAGGCTTTTTACACGACTTTCCTCAATTAACTCAAGTGAAAATGAGTATTGTCTTGTCCTTTCTATGTGTGGGCACAACACCAGCAACTGCTGCCTGTGTCCCAAATGTATTGTACTGTTACAGTTTCAATAAATCAAATCAAATCTGTTGTCGCAGGTCAATACTGTTTCTGGCTGTAAAGAGTTCCAGGATGTGACACTGCGGATCAATGAAAGGAAAACTCTGAACACCCTGAACAAGGACAAGCACAGGGCCACTGTCAGGTCAGGGCAAGATCTAGCACTTTCACAAAAATATCTGGGGATGAATGTGTTTACCCAAATCATCAATACTGTACTGCTGTTTGTGTTGATCATGTAGGAACTATGATATATCTGAAAAGCTCTGTGAATTTGTCTATGCAAAAGAGGAGAGACCTTGAAGATATATTATTAGACGTAATATAGTTGTGTAATTCTTTCTCTGTCAGGTCAGTGCAATTGATCTATCACTTTGAAAAAAAATATCTACATGTACTACGATGTAGGGATGAATGGGATACTATGTGTGGACCCAAATCATCAATAGTGTATGGCTCTTGTTCTGGACCATCTAGGTGATATGATATATCTGAAAAGCTCTGGAAATTTGTCTAATAGTATGCGTGTACATGTATGAAAAAGAGAGAAGAGACCTTGTAGATATAGACATTACATAATATACTAGTAATTCTTTCTCCTAAGTCAGTTACAATATATTTAACCTGGTGCATTTGGTCCATGTAGGGCGTGTATATGCTTCAATGTCATTGTCATTACTTTGTGACAGTGCCTTAATTCAGTAATACGATTTGACAAATTTGTTGCAAGTACAAAAGGCCTGTGATCTATCATAATATTACATAATAGCATATTTAGTTTTTGCATATGCTCTTTGATACTGACAGTAGTCATGAAGTCTAGAAGTTCAATCTTTGAAAATCTGTAAATTTCTAAGAAGTCCATATGAGGTTCTGAATTGCGTAAATCTTTCAAAAGGCAAGATCTTCTGTCTAATGAACTGCCTATTGTCTTTACATCAGCTTTGCAGCGTAGCCACGGAGTCTACAAGTTCAACCTTGGAATAATCTAGAAATAGCCAAGATGAAGGTGTCGTTAAATAAGCTTCTGATTTGTGGAAACATCGGTAATGGCAGAGGATTCTGTCTTAATGACTGTCTATTGTCTTTCTCCTAGGTTTGCAATGGATGGAAAGATAAAGACGGGACAAATGAAGGTCAATTGGTAAGCACTTAAAGTTCTTCACTTTGTCAGTTTAATGTCTTGATCAGTAAGAGTCTATCCTTAAACAGTGCCCTTCCTTGACCCCACTGTTGTGCCTTCAGCGTTGACAGATTGATAGTAATGCTGAACTGTGGGAACAGAAGGGCTCACGGTGTACAGAGATCAGAGAGCGCCGCACTTGAAACCATGCCAGGTCGTATTGACTTATGCGGACCGATCCCCCCTTTATTACTCAAACGCGACTCCTGATACCGTTTGCCGCCCGAATATCGACCAGGTGTCAAGTACGTTGTAATGTGATGTCAGAATTTGTACGGCTGCCAGGAGAGATCAAGGGGGCGTCCAGTAACCTGTAACGTCACCATGAGTGGTGATTCCACACTGCCACAGATAGTGCCAGGGGCAGGGGCTATCTCTGTGTTGATGAGTGAAGAAAAAAGCTTGAGGATTGGAAAAAGCCCTGGGACGTATTGGTTAAGTCCTTTGGCTAAGTGGGTTCTGTTTTTCAACTCGACGAAAATGAATTCTTTCAAACAGAACTTTGTTTCTCTGTTCTTAGAGCTGCTTGTTTTAGTAGATTCTTTATTGGCTTGACAAAAGAACAGGGACCTTCGTATGGTCTACTACAATGTGGATCGAACAAAGCTACAGTAAATACATGTACAATGTATGAATAAAGTCATCCTACTTACAGAATATACCTATATGGCAAACTATGTACAGAATATAAGTCAGTGGCAACATTAGATGATCAAGGGGGCGTCCAATAACCTGTAACGTCACCATGAGTGGTGATTCCACACTGCCACAGATAGTGCCAGGGGCAGGGGCTATCTCTGTGTTGATGAGTGAAGAAAAAAGCTTGAGGATTGGGAAAAAGCCCTGGGACGTATTGGTAAAGTCTAGCTAAGTGGGTTCTGTTTTTCGACTCGACGAAAATAAATTATTTCTAACAGTGCTGTCTTTCTCTGTTCTAAGAGTTGTTTTATTAGTTGTCAACTTAGGCTATTAGTCTGTTTTGAACCTTTTAAAGCTTTCTCTGTTATGGCTAGAAGTTTTCATGTACTGGACCAGGTGTAACTTTTGATTTTTACATTTTACGTGTTACAGCCTTATCCAAGCAGCTCTTGGCTGCCTTCCAATCCAAGACTTTGGTCTCAACCAAGACACCAACAAGATTTTCAGGGCAGGGACTAGGGTCTCCAAATGTATGTCTGAATTGATTCACATCTTAACACTTAGTAATGTAGATGCCAACTGGTGTACCTTTTATTTTGAAGCTTCATGACTTCAATCAGCTTCTGTGAAGAAAGATGTTAATTGATCCGCTTAAAGAGTTACAATAAGACCATTCAATACATGTACCTTGTATGATGATAACCTTTATGCACTATGTAGTAACCCTTCAGCAAAAAGTAAGAAATTGTCTTCTTCATAATTCGTTAAACATATTCGGCCCTCTAAATCTATTATTATAATAATAATAGTTTATTTTTTCAGTAGTTATATGTGTACTGTCTAATTTTCTGTTTTTATACCAAATCTTTCTTCTGTTCCTGCAATTAGCCCTGGGGCATGAATTTGCAATAAAACTTGTTATATAATTCTTACCTGAGGCTGATTCTAATTTTTACCAGATTCAGTGAATGTTTTGTGAAGATGTGGCCTTGGTGAGTTACCTTTTACTGTGTTGGATAATTTGTTTCAGGTTTAACAGAGTTCTTAATGCACAGACCAGGGTTCAGGGTGCTTCTCAATGCCACTCTTCTGTCAAAGTGCTTCAGGTCCAGACTGTGGGAAAACTCCAAGTTTGTTGCAAAGCAGTTAGACAAAATCGGTAAGGGGTTTTCCAGGAGAGGTATGGGGATGAAGAGGGCACTTTAGATCAAGCAGTCAACCATCAATCAATAAATCAATCAATCAAATAGAGAATATACACCATTTAGAATTGGCAATATCGGCCGCTAGCAATATGTACAATGTTCTTACTTACAGCCCTTAAGCCTCTGAATGTTTTAGTCAAAACAATGTGTAAAACTTTCTGTCTCAAACATAGTTATCTTTTTCTTTAAAACATGCCAGCCTGGGGCTTTCCGCTAATTTTCTCTTCATGATTTAGAAGAGAATTCTAAATCTATCTGCTAAAGTGCACTCAAACTATCTGATGGTTTACAAAATATTCTATGCCCAGGGCTACATACATATAGCCTCCTTCGCAGTCTTGTTGGGCGTGGGCGTTATTTTTGAGCGCGAAACCTTCTCTCCACGGCAAAAACTCCCTCTTCAGCAAATCGTCCCTCGGCATATTACTCGCGTCGCTCACAAAAATAATGCCCACGCCCAACAAGACTGCAAAGGAGGCTAACATACATATGCATATAATTGTAATAGTCTGCAAAGACTCAAATACACGCTGTGTCATTTAATTAATTTAGCAATCATGTTTACTTGTGCAAATCACCCTTAAGCATGATTGATAGGTGATCAAACATGTATATGTAATTATCCTCATTACCTCCTTATTGGTACTGAATGCTAGATTGTTGTAGTTTGCATTTCAGTCACATAATGAGTCTACGTTGATAATATTAGGGAAATTTTGAAAGAATCTTTTAGTCATTCATTGTTGAGTGACAAATGTTTAGTCTTTCAACATGTTGCATAATAATAATAATTATGTTTCAAGATGTTGCATAAAATTAAAGCTTCCTTTCCAGTTGAAAATCTCTTGCCATTAAGAAAACAGTCAGATTTCTAAAAGTTTTTCCAATCAGCATGCAACTGTGAGGGAAACTTAATATGAATTTGATATGCTTCCTCAGGTCTTACCCTGGCGACTGCACTGTTCAATGCTGGTCTGACAAGCTTCCAGAAGATTGAAGAAACAAACCCCAGGGAGATAGAACTGGTACAAAAACTGTACTAATTGTATACCATTAGCCAGTTTAAGTTCTCTTCATCACACAGCTTCACAGGCACACTACATCTGGTTACATAATGCACCAAATTGACTGTCAAATGTAGCCTTTGTACAGTCTAACTTAATGCATTCTGAATGTCAACTGTCTGGATTAATGTCAGTTCTGAAGGAATATTGATAATCATCATCAGGCACATTTAACCCCAAGGTTTACAATACATAATGTATGTTTCACATCCGTTAGTGTCAAACCTCTCTACTGGTGATGAATTGAACAGTGCACATTTGACACTAACTCATGTTCTGAAGCATAAGTCAAAAACTATCACAGTGACTATAGTCAGTGTAATGTGTATCAGTAACATTGTTAATCAGTATATAATATGAATCTAATCCAAATTGATATGATATGACCAGTACATTGTATTAAGCCACCAGTGAGAATATGAATGGAATGAGATAGACCACTCAGTAAGTGTCAGGCCAAACGATCATAACTGGGAACAGTATTATGCTGTTAAATTCAGCCCTAAGGAGATATTCCCTTTTGTATTGCCATTTCCATGCCTCATACTATTTGACCCATCATTTTAGACTTTATGACTCCATATAAACATCATCCACCATGCACTTTGACACTAAATTTGCTTTTAGCAACTTTTTGAAGTTTATACTAAAGATAAAAGCTTGTCCAGGTGAGCATGTCACTTCATTTTATGTCATAGGTCAAAGCTTAAAAGCACCATTAAGCGGTTGAGTTAAGGGTATTCCATTTCCTTTATGATGGATTGAGCTTTCAAATCATTTTGACGGGTCCCTTCTGCGTGATAATGTGCATCATGTTGTCAGTGTCAAGTTACAAGACATGTTTTGGTATTTGAATGAAAGCTCATCTGTGTTGGTAGAGGCCATAGTTATATATATAGTTCAAGCTTTGTTCCAACACAAGAAGTAGACCATAATTTTTTTGTCAATCTCGTCAAATGTGTAATGCTCTTGATGACTTTCTGGAAGCACGATGACATCAGAGGCGCATCAAAAGTGGCAGGAAGATGGAATCTCCCACCGTCATGGTTCTGAGAGGGTTGATGGGCCCTGATGTAAACTGCCCCCTTCACACCCCTCACAAAGTATCATGTTGGAACAAAGCTTGAACTCTATAACTATAGTGACATGTTATGATTTGTTTTTGACAGATCGTGAACAGGCACCCGCCGTTTGGAAACCAGGTTCACGAGGCGGTGTCCCACCTTCCTAAGTACGAGTTGGCTATAGAGCAGGTAAGTAAGAAAACATCATAACTAATGTCGCAGAATGGCAAAATCAATTCCAGAGGAAAAGAATAAAATGTGATGAAATGAAAATGAAGAGTCTGTTATTTGCCATACCAATACTCTTGCGTGTTTAAGTCATTTGTTCATTTCCTAATGAAGGCAACTTTTATTTGCCCAACTTCTTTAGTTGTATGCATCCTTCCCAAGCCCTGTTATTTTTTATCTAAGTATACAAACAGGGTGCCAGATACAGCTCCAAAGTGGCAGAGCTGACAATAGTATTCTCTCTCTCAATTAAATGTCTCATGCATACTTGGATGATTTTGGGTTTCTTGTTTTGCCAACAAGTATATCTCAAATCTAGAACCAATAATTTTTCCTAAACCTTAATTTTTTAAAATTTGTACAAACAGGGTGCCAGATACAGCCCCACAGTGGCAGAGCTGACAATAGTGATCTCTCTCAACAACTACCAAAGTCTGAAGGAGAAGGTGACTGCAGGGAGGAACCACATGTGTGTGCTGCTGATTGGGGATGCTGACAACAACATCATTTGTAAACAAAGACTCAGGTTTGTGTTCTGAATGTATGCAATGCCATGCCCCCCAAATTCCCAGTCAATTTTGGGATGATCAGTCTCTTAACCAGTAACCAATGCAGTAGTGTGTGGACTAAGAGGTTGGATGTTCAAATCCCAGCTGTTGCCGCACTTAGATTATTTACAGTTAATGAATTAATTGTTTATTCATCTTTGAATGTTGCAGTGATTCTACTCTGATGAACAGTGGGACTTGGACAAAGAAGGTGGAGGTGAAGAGAGCTAACAAGGGAGATGATCTGAGCATTAACTTCATCAGTCAAGATTATGGTAGGGTCTCTTACAAACTGCCCTACACATCCAATCAATACATATATTTTACTATTATTTTTAAGCATTACATACATGTATATGCTTGGATATGATCTACTTGTGCCTTGTACTTGTTACATGCAGCACAAAACAAATCACAATATTGACTCTGGGGAGTAAAATATATTACCAGAAATTTGTAGGAAAAGTAGAACTGTATGAAAAAATTTTTATATGGTAAAATGACTGTTTTCTTCACCAGTTGGCCTGGATGTTCAGAGCACCTACACTCCCTTCTACAGTGGTGCCAGAAGGCACCGTGCCACCAGCAAGAACTGGGACCACACTCCTAAACAAAAGGTACAATGTATATCCTACCGGTAATATCCTATCCAACCTTGAAACTTAATGTTACAGAAATATTCCTTTTTGAATACGAAAAGTGAGTGGGTGGGTGAGTGAGTGAGTGACGAGTGAGTGATGAGTGAGTAAGTGATGAGTGAGTGAGTGAGTGAGTGATGAGAGTGTTTGAGTGAGTGAGAGTGAGTGTGAGTGATGAGTGAGTGAGAGTGTGTCTACTGAGTGAGTATGATGCGTGAGTGAGTGATGAGTTACTGAGAGTGAGTGAGTAATGAGTGAATGATATTGATTCTAAACACAAGATTTTTAAAGCCATCATCATATGGACAGGTGTTGCTTTGCATTATATGTGATGTCAAGAATGAATTGAAATTATCAACTATGTTCTGCTGTGGTACCATTGGCATAGCTTTGTTGCATTTTTTTACTGCTACAGTAACTCTGCTACTAGTACTGGACCCATAAAAGTGACTGTTTCCTGGTTTCGATCTTGTATCTGTTGAAATATGTTGCATAAGATCAAGTTCATGGGTCATTTTTTTGCCTGTCAAAAAGATAATTAGATAGATACAGGTCCTCTTTTTGAGCTGTATCCCCCGTAACCTATCTGACTTCCCGAAAATTTTTTTGTGATATGAGTGTGTTTTGGAGATGTATCATGTATTATGAATGAATACATCTCCTCTTCTGACATGGAACTTGTTAATCACAATGATCTAAAATTAATGTAGAAGAGCCAACAAGAAGAAATGGACTGGGACGATTTGGGCACAGATATTGACTGGTCAGCCGAGGTGAATGAAAGTAAGTCAGATGTCCTTGCATGTGTGAAGTCTCAATATATAACTGTACAGTCATGTATTGATTAATGAATAACATGAAAAAAATGGAGGTATTGTCTGTCATAAATTGTCTTTCAAACTAGCATTACTACAAAAGTATAACATATTGTGATTGTGTGATAATTATAATGTTATTTTGAGGTAATATGAACTTTTCCAAATGTGTTCCATGAACAAAAGTTTCTTTTATTGTTTGTCCTCAAATTATAAATTGACATAGACAGTCACAATTGTATATAGAAGATGGGATTTGTTGTTTTATTTTATTGTATGCAGCTTCAGTTAACTTTTTTTGATATGCAATATGACATAACCAGCAATATATGATTTTGAATGTTGTATGAATGACATAACACATATTTGACACAGAACATATTTGATATTTGATAGATGACAGCATTGCAGTGACACATATAGAAGATGTGATTTGATTTGTTTTATTTTATTGTATGCTTGTTGTATGCTTGTATGTTATTGTATGCTTGTCTTTTATTATTTCAGTGACATCACTATGTCAATATATAATTTTGAATGTTGTACATGTATGAATGAACAATATATTTGATAGATGACAGCATTGCAGTGACACATATAGAAAATGTGATTTGTTGTAAAGTTTTAATTTATTGTAAGCTGTTTCAGTTAACATTTTTTGACATGCAACATGACATGACCAGCAATATAATTTGAATGAATGAATGAACACATTTGATATTTGATAGATGACAGCATTGCAGTGACACATAATAGAACATTGTGATATGTTGTTTTATTATATGCTGTTTCAGTTAATTTTTTTTTGATATGCAATATGACATGACCATGTCAATATATGATTTTAAATGAACAACATGTGATAGTTGATAGATGACATCTTGTGATGTGATTTCTTGTAAAGTTTTATTTTATTGTATGCTGTTTCAGTTACATTTTTTTATATGTAATATGACATGCCCTGCTATATAATAATAAATTATTGTGAATGTTGTACATGTATGAATGAACAATATATTTGATATCTGATAGATGACAACGTTCCAGTGACACCCAGAAGACTGCTGGGTCCTGACAGAAAACCCTGTAACCATCGCTGCATCAACAAGGATGCCTGTGCTCACGAGTGCTGCAAGTTCGGAGTCAAAACTTTCCCAAAGACAGCACGGCAAAGGACCAACAGAGACAACAACATGTCCTCCTACCTTCATCAACTACACAACAGAGCTCAAGCTCTGCCTCAGACTCCTGGCATGAAAAGACTCAAGGTTCTCAATTCCTTAAAACGTTGCTTGATCAAGTATAGTAATCAACAAATCTTTAATTGTATGTTAATGCCCATGGGGTGTGATGTTACATGTACATCATACTGAGTAACATGACACATACAATATGTAGGATACAAGGATAACAGAATAACGTAAATTTAAAGTTTTAACAACTACTAGGGAATAAACTCATCTAGGTCTTGAAGATTTAATAATAGCAGCCATATAGCCTATACATGTAGGTTGATGATACTGATGTAAAGCTTTAAATTTATGTTTCTATGTTAAAAATTACATCCAATTGGCATTCTCTTGATGATCTAACAGCTTATCCAGCAAGATCATTTTAACTTAATACTTGCCCAGAGGATAATTATAAACAAAAACACATTATGATGATATCACTTTCAATTAAGCTTAAGTGAGTGATTACTATTACTTATAGTAATCCTTCCATGGCTTTTTTCATACAATTCTATAGTACACTCAGTTTGTTTGTTCGTTTGATATATTCTTTATTCATAAGAAGCTCAAATTGGCCTTCAGGCCACTTTTCATTGAGGTCATGAGAGAAGAGGTAAGGGTGACTTACTTACTTAGACTTAGGGGCTCCCGCGTCTCGTGACGCATGAGGCAGTCAAAGCAGCCCAGCTTCCTCTGTCAGCAGCCAGCCTCAAGGCTTCCTTCCAGCTCATGCTGACTGCCTGAAGGTCCCTCTCCACTGTCTGTCGCCAGTTCATCTTCGGGCGCCCCCTCCTTCTCCGTCCTTCTGGGAACCACTGTAGGACTTGGTTGGCTAGTCTGACAGGTGGAAGTCTGACAGCGTGTCCTAACCAGCTGAGCCGGCGTTTGCAGATGGTGGAGGACACTGGTTGCTGCTTAGTTTGAAGTCTGATGTTATTATTCGAGATAAAGTCATCCCATCTAATGCCCAAGATTTTCCTTAGACACTTGCTGTCGAAGGCATCAAGTCTCCTTTCTTGACTTAGTTTCAGGTGCCAGGTTTCGCAGCCATACAAAAGTGTTGACAGGACGTTGCTGTTGTAAAAGCGCATCTTGGTCTTGAGGGACAGTTTCTTGTTTCTCCAGAGTTTGCCCAGCTGGTTAAATGCTGCTGAAGCCTTACCAACTCTGCAGTCAAGTTCTTTGTCCATGTCACCATTGCTATTGATGGAGCTTCCAAGATAAGTGAAGTTTTGAACTATTTCCACTTCCTTCCCATCAATGAACACAGATGTAGGTGGCGGATGAGATCCTGTCAGCATATTCTTGGTCTTCTTGCCACTGATGGTGAGGCCTATTCCTCCTGCTGTGGAACCAATCTGGCTCACTAGGGCCTGGAGGTCCTTTGTGGATTCTGCTAAGCCGGCAATATCGTCTGCGAAGTCAAGATCAGACAGTCTTTGTCCTTGCAGCCATGGTATTCCTTTATCCTTAGTTGACTGTTGCAGCACCCAATCTATGGCAAGGGCAAACAGAATTGGAGACAGCACACATCCCTGGCGGACCCCAGTCACTACCTCAAACCACCCGCTGAACCCATCATCTGTCCTTACACAGCATTTGGAGTCAGCATATATGTGTTTGATGGCTGAAATGACTTTGTTGGGTAGTCTGTACATTTGCATGATGTTCCATAATGAGGGCCTGTGAATGCTATCAAACGCTTTAGTAAAGTCAATAAAGCTGATAGCCAGTGTGGACTGAAACTCATTGCACTTCTCTATTATGCGTCTCAGGGTGAATATTTGTTCCGCACAAGATCGCTTGGGTCGGAATCCTGCCTGCTGCTCCCTCAGTTCTTCGTCAACTGCATCTCTTATGCGGTTCAGGATAGCATGGCAGTAGACCTTTCCTGGGATGGACAGGAGTGTAACCCCTCTCCAGTTGTCGCATTCTGCAAGGTTGCCTTTCTTGGGGATGCAAACCACTACTCCATTTCTCCAGTCCTCTGGTACTTCCCCCGGTTCCAGGCATTGTTGCAGAGCTGGCACATCCATTTGACAACGGATTCCCTTCCAGCTTTTAGCATTTCTGCAGTAATGCCGTCCATTCCTGGGGACTTGTTGTTCTTCAGGTTCTTTATGGCCTCATGTATTTCCGGCTCAGTAAAGTCACTGGTGTCAATCGGGAGGAGGTGAGAGGGTGGGTCGGTGACTGCTGGTGAGGTTGGGTCTGGTCTGTTTAGAACTTCCTTGAAGTGCTCTGCCCACCTGGCAAGCTTGTCCTCTCCTTTGGACAACAGGGTACCATCTTTGGCCTT
>NW_017804531.1:512972-584901 GCF_001625305.1 Branchiostoma belcheri
GGGCATCCTTTGACGTCGTCCTTCGGTTCGACGAACTACCCTTCCGTGAAGCCCACCGGGCCGAGAATAGGTGAGTTTTTTTATTCTTGACTATAATTCTTGACATTCACAACTGAACCTGCTGCTGTCTTCGGCGAATTCGGCAACCGCGTCGTGATTCTTTTAAGCATACGAAGTTGTATGCGCCTTGAAGTTGTAGGCTTTTCCCCCTGGACGTGACTCGCGGAAACGCCTTGAAAACCGGCAGTTACCGGCAGTCTAACCTCAACCAAGAAACGTCTGTCATCTTTGCCGTCCAATAAGATATAAAATCTCCACTTACGGCCCGGGTAAACTCATTTTTTTTAGCTACGTAGCGGGATTCGACACCCGCGCTCGCTGTGTCGCGGGGCGACGCGGTTTTGTTTATCTCTCAAAATGGCGGATATTACCCATCATGCATTTCGCGCCGGTAATGGCGAATAGGCTTATTTCTCCAGTCCTCTGGTACTTCCCCCCGGTTCCAGGCATTGTTGCAGAGCTGGCACATCCATTTGACAACGGATTCCCTTCCAGCTTTTAGCATTTCTGCAGTAATGCCGTCCATTCCTGGGGACTTGTTGTTCTTCAGGTTCTTTATGGCCTCATGTATTTCCGGCTCAGTAAAGTCACTGGTGTCAATCGGGAGGAGGTGAGAAGGTGGGTCGGTGACTGCTGGTGAGGTTGGGTCTGGTCTGTTTAGAACTTCCTTGAAGTGCTCTGCCCACCTGGCAAGCTTGTCCTCTCCTTTGGACAACAGGGTACCATCTTTGGCCTTGACAGGACCCATGCTAGCTTTTGAGTTGCCAGTGATCTTCTTAGCGATCTGATATACGGTACGCATATCATTCCGAGTTGCGGCTCGTTCTGCTTCATCAGCCTGACTCTCCAACCACTTGCGCTTGTCCCTTTGGGCGCTGCGCTTAACTTCACGGTCTTTATCGGAGTATTCCTGATATATACTACTACTTGCCGACTTGGCCTTATGTCTCCTCTGATGCAGTGTCTTCCTTTCGTTGATCAGCTTCCAAGTTTCGTCGCTGATCCACGCTTCCCTGAGGGATTTCTTGTAGCCGAGGACTTTCTCACCTGCTTCTTTCATTGCTTGCTTAAGTTCATCCCACCATTCCACAGTTCCCGGTGGGGGACTGCCAGGACAGAGAACCTGTTTCTCAGTAGAGATTCGAATTGGTTTTCCTTCACAGGGTCTTTTAGCTTGTTGGTGTCAAACCTTTTGGGCATGGAGGCTTTCTTCTTCTGTTTCTTTAACTTGACCTTGACTCTTGCAATGGACAGATAGTGGTCACTACCGGCATCGGCACCACGGTACACACGCACGTCTTGCAGGCATGGTACTCTCCATCCTGGTCCAATAGCTAGGTGGTCAATTTGTGTTTTAGTTGTGTGGTCATTGGATATCCATGTGATCTTATGTATGTCTTTGTGTTCGAAGTAAGGGTGAGACATAATATAAAGTTTACATCATTTAAAATCCTAATAAATCTATACAGTCACACACAAAATGTTTCTAAACATACATGGTAAAAACATACTAGTACAATTATTATAAGAGTGATAGCTTGTATATGCCATTTGGGTTTGTTTCACATTCTGTGAGTAACTGTTTTTGCTCAACCGTGAAACAATTTCCATCTTGCGGTTCTTCCCTATCTCCCAGGCGAGCCCGTCCCTCAGCACACCTACCCCAGACCTGCAGCAGTTTGCCTACAGTCCCGTGGCCAAGAGGAAGCTGCAACTGGAGAAGTATAACCAGCCACAAGTCCCCGCCACGCCGGCGAGGGGCTGGGACCACCTGGACTTCTATCACATAAATCGGGGGCAAGACAGCAAGATAGAGCCTGAGCATACAGCTGAGGATTGTTAGTGGGCTCAAAATACTTTTTCTGCATACCTTTTTGCTGTTGTTTACGTTTTGTGAAGTTTGCTTTTATTGTTGTTATGTGCGGATAATAAAATCAATGAAATCAGATATCTGGCTGCACTGGTGCAACATTGAAAATTACCTGCACCAGGCGAATTTTACCTGCACCACTCAAACATTGAGAATTATGGTACATTGTAACAGCAGTGAATGTAGCCAATAAATATCCAATACATACATTGTACACCAGTGCATTTATTGGTTAGGTGCAGGTAGACATCAGAAATACCTGCACAGCTCCAGTGTACCTGCACTTTTTAATGTCTAAGGTGCATATGCACCCAGTATTTCGAGCCCTGACTACAGGATTGTGTAGATAGTAAAGTTTACATGCTGGTGTAATACATGATTTTGTAGATGATATACATTACACATACATGTACATGGGTCACAGGCAATGTCAAGATACAGCATTCACCCACAGCCAGTGTGCCATACAAGTTTGGCTGATGATTAGATCAAGAAGGCCTGCAGAGAATTTGGAAACTGGTGATCATTCATTTCAAAGAGTTCAATGACTGCACTTAAGAGTTCAATGACTGCACTTGTTTGCAGCACCTCTAATTTCTCATGAATTTGTGATTGCATTTGTGGCAGCTATTTTATTTTAACTTAGTTGCTGTTGGTTAATCTTAATTGTGTGCACCTGCAGTCTCTGGCATTTCTGCAAGCAATGACCTTAAATTTCCATCAAAAAACTTATCCATAGTTAGTCTTAATTGTATACAGTAGTGTTGGTCTTGATGAAATCAACAGGAATAGCAACAGAAGATAAAGTTCACTTTATAATAAAGCTTTTTTTTAATGACAGATGAAGAATTCATGAATGATGACACCTTACCAGATTTGAGCACCGTGTGGACAGCAGACTTGGACATAGACCAGCAAGACTGGGATGTCTTACCTGAGGAACAAGGTTAGTCTGTTTCCCTGATTTTCTGTGTACACTTTTGTTTGTTTGTGCCTTTATTTATCCTCCAAAACTGCTCTATTCGGCTATCAGGACCATCAATCATAGAGTACATAGTTGAAGAGTTCAAACTTGTTCCAACACAAGGAAGAAACCATAAATCTAAAAAAGGTTGACGGGACCAGCCGAAAATTTATATCAAGTTTCTTCCTTGTGTTGGTCCAGGAACAAGTTTGAACTCTCTGTGTATGGATTCTACCAACACAGATGAGGTTTCATTCGAATCATAGAGTACATTCATCAATATACAACAAAACAGTAACAAGGATAGTGTGGCTCTGCACTCATTTAGTTTTAACAGCACCAAGTTTGGAGTTCAAGTTTAGAGGTGTGTCAAATACAACAGATGTTTGGTCAAAATGGACGACTTGAAATACCGGTAATCAATGATACAATGAATTACTAAATATTGATAATGAATAATAATTCATCAAATAATTAGGTCCATAAATCATTTGATAAGGATCAGTTACAGTGACAATACTAGTAGTCTTTCAAAGGTTGTAAGTTAAGATGCTGCTCTTTTATTGCATTATTTGATAGCCTAATGGTCCCTTGTGTATCCATGTAGTGTATCAAATATTTTTAGAAGCAGCGGAATGGTGTCTAAACTTCCATATGCCTGTTTGAACCCCATGATCAACCCATTACAGGCCACTGGGGAAGCCAGTCAATTTTCACGCATACTCTATGCAAATCTTCAAATGCCAATTGTTTTACTTGATTACTTACCGGAGTAGTCAACAAGGAAGAGATCAGCATAGTGTACTAGCGCTAGAATATTATCATGAATACCAGGCTAGGAGTAGCTTCCATAGCATGCCAAAAACTGGGGTTTGGGGGGTCTTCAGGGTCTTTGGAAGCTTTTATGTGCTATTTTCTGATTGCATATAGACAACCTTTACGGCCTAGACGGCCTGGTTGAATTACCCCCGTTAGAACTGGGCTAATCAGAAAACAGCCGAAGACCACCAAACCCCCAGTTCTATAAGCCTGCCACGGAGGCTAGCTAGGAGTTTGAGACTACATGATAAATGTTGATGACAGTGATGGAACTGTTACAATAGAAATTGTCTTCATTTAGGGACATCCTACATAATCCTACTACAGATCACTGCTGTATGGATTGCCAATCTTTAATAATCATGCATTGCCAACACATTAGGAATCAGAGCATATCCCTTGCTGCTGCAGCATACATATACCCAATATGAATCAAATCTACTGCACGACAAAGACAGATTGTCTTCTTGACCAGAATCTAAAGATTTCTTTGGTTCGCCGGCTTGCAAGTCCATTTTTGCCCAAGAAAACGGCTACCCGGTCTATCGTCCGCAACAAATGACCTACAAAATTGTCCGGCTTGCTTTACAAATGAGTGCAGGACCGATAATGTTTGAAACCGTTCCTGTTCTTCCCACCCTGCAGATTGCGTCCCCTGGTTGGCAGATGGCCAGAGATCTGGTGTGGATTTCTCAACTTCCAAGACCAGGCTGCAGACCAGCGATACCGACGTGTATCAGCTGCTGCAAAATGAAGCCACTTCTCCTTTGCAGTGGGAAGACCAGAATGCAAAGGAGAAGTCAAGTAGATTCAACTTTAAGCAGAAGTTGTCATCTTCTCATAGGTGATTTCCTGCATTCATTCATCGATGCTTTAAACAATGTTTAGAGTTAGATGTTCAAGGGTTAGGTGTAACAAGTTGTTTGTTGTAATGTAGCCAGCAGCTGCCATGCCACATGCCTGCAAAACTCGTTGTGCAGAAGGTTGGTTATATCAGCTATATTGATACAGATACAGAAGCGTGTTTGTCATCCAACTTTGCAGTACTGAATTTTCATCAATTGATTAAGTTGATCCCTAAATGCCAAACCGGCTGTAATCAAAAGATGCATCTGCCAATTAAGCATGACAGAGGATATATAAAAAACATTGAAATATGGTGTGTCCTATTTGACTCTAAGACTTGTATGTGGTGTTCATTTGAATCACTACTGATTGAATGTATAATTGCATTGCGTTTTAATGATCTTCCTCCACCCTTTGATAAATAGGAGCCCAGTCATTCAGAACCAGGTGGCAGCAAGAGGTGCCAAGAGGCAGACTTCTGTCAGCTCAAGCATGCAAGGAAGAGCTCCCCTGAGGCCGTGCCAAGATCCTGTTTGGTTAATATATTTCTTAGTTTCAGTTTCAGTTTATTCATTTTACCAGAAGGTTACAGTCAGGTCGTTTGACCTGTTTTTCAGGTACTTCTGGGACCAAACAATACACAAATCCATACATACAATCCATACAAATCCAATAGTGCATAATCATAACGATACAGTATAATGCACAATAATAATCATACAACTGTGCTCACTGAATCTTAGGAAATATCAGGTCCAATTACAAGTACAATGAGTTTTTGAAGGCCGTTAAAGTTGTTAGTTTTCTCTGTTCTTTGGTGAGCTGATTCCACAACACTGGACCCTGGTACTGCAGGCTCCCTTTGTATGCTTGTTTGATTGATTTGTATCCTTCTGCGTTTGATGTTTGATTGTTCCCTTACATAATTTCATTAGCCAGTCTTTTGATTTTTTTGGCACTTGTTCAAGTTCGAAATTGATAATGTTGATGTCTAAATTTGCATTCTGAAAATCTTGTTTGGTTAATTCATTTCTTAAGTCTCTGCACTGTTTATTTGATTGATTTCCTTCCACGTTAGATGCAAATTGTCCCCAATATGATAGGTAGTAATTTCATTAGACAGTCTTTTGATTTCTTGGCACGTGTTCAAGTTCAAAATTGATAGCGTCAATGTCTGAATTTGCATTCTGAAAATTATGTTTAGTTCATTTATTTCTTAGTCTTCACTGTTTGTGTGATTGATTAATAATTTCCGTCCATGTGTAATGTTTGGTTGTTCCCTTACATAATTTCATTAGCCAGTCTTTTGATTTTTTGGCACGTGTTCAAGTTCGAAATTGATAATGTTGATGTCTAAATTTGCATTCTGAAAATCTTGTTTGGTGAATTCATTTCTTAAGTCTCTGCACTGCTTGTTTGATTGATTAATTTCCTTCCACTATATACATGTACTCGGTAGTAATTTCATTAGCCAGTCTTCTGATTTTTTGGCACATATTCAAGTTCGAAATTGATTATGTCGATGTCTGAATTTGAGTTTTGAGATAAATCTACTTAATGAAGCTTTTGGCAAAGGACATGTTCATTGCCATCTGTTCTATAAAGATATGTATTACAGTTTGCAAGTAGATATGAACATAGATGAAGATTGAAACTGATCTCCTGATTTCTAATTTCTTATACATGATACATATTCATTTTACGTAGACAAGGATATAAATAAGTTGCATTGTATCTTATTACATACCATTAGTTAATGCTTGAAGTTCTCAGTCCTTGAATGATAAAATATGGCTTGAATGGAAATCTATGGCGTAAGCAGTTTATAAAAATACCGGCAGCAGAATTGAAACAGTTCTTACTTATAAATCAATGATAGTCTTAACTAACTTCTGAGTGTGAGATATTTAGATATGCTGGATAAATTCTGATATTGAGCAAATTCCTGAAACCAATATCTATGGAGCCACCGAGTGATCAAATTATTCTGCCCTATTCTGAAACTAGGCGTAATGATATCCAGGCAAAGAGGGAAGTCACTGAAACCACCTGGGAGGATGATGATGACGATCTTTTCGGAATCGCTGAAGCAGCAATACCTGGTTCGTCCTTGGGTACATATGTGTCAGCCTCAATTAGTTAGTCATTGATTACTGCATTAGGAACACAACTCTTGCATGTTGATATGTTGGGGTGCCGTCTCACTCTGTTCACAGTTGAGGTGTCAACCGTAATGCTTGATTTGATTTATTGAAATTATTGTAACAATACAATACATGTGGGACAAAGGCAGCTGTTGCTGGTGTTGTGTCCCACACATAGAAACTAATACAGGACAGACAATACTCATTTTCACTTGAGTTAAGTGGGGAAAGTCGTGTTATGCTAAGATTTATAAGAAAAATGCACTTCCATAGTGGCACCACAACAATTACTCTTCATTACTTTCTTGTTGCCAGTGATATTAACAGTTAATTCCTGGGTTGGAGTACATTTGAAATGTATATTACCTACGAGAGGGGATTTGTCATTTGGTGCCTTTTTATAATTGCCAAGGTGGATGAAAATGTTTCCCATTATGTGTTGGTATGTTTCTTGGTCTATTGTTAAAAGGAATGTCCAGAAAATAAGGATTTTCTTTTACACAATGTGTACTTCTCTCACCTTGCTGACATTTCAAGGAAAGTCCAGAAATTATACACTTACATTAGCCACTGTATTGACAACTTTCAGAGTCTGTGGAAACTCAAGAGGACTCACCACACAGAGAAGCTCATCCTCCATCACAGCACCCAAGGACACCAGAAACTGGATCCATCAGGAGGCAGGGGAAGGTGTTTGCATGGAAAACTCCGTCTGCCTCTAACCTTCCTAGTGCCAGGACATTCGCGTACCCAAAGCCAACTGTAAAGGCCCCTGCATATACAGTTTCTTTTCCACATTCTGCACAGAAGGAACACTCTGATGATGAGCATGATACAGGGTGAGCTTCATAACGAAGTATTCATTTTTTTTGATAACCAGTAAAATCCTTTAGGCATAGCACACCAGTACGTACAAGCTGCATAGGACTGTAATGTTTGAACCACACAAACTGGGAAAGGCCCCCTACTCTTTTCAGTAAGTTTCAATGGCATTTTGCTGTAAAGAAATTGAACTTTGAATTCACATACCACCATTTCATTTTGTCTGAGGAAACAAGCACAAGTAATATGAAATGTTTTAATCCTGACTACCCTTGTGTAATGTATTGAGGACCCTAGCATTTCATGGCACCAAGCCTTCGGACTTAACAGCATAGACTTGATTGATTAATTGAATGGCTGATTGACACCTTAAATAAAATGGCAGCTTGAAGAGAGGAAACCATGATGCTAATGATGTGTGGTGTCTACAGATGTGTCCTTGACCATCAAAATGAAGTGTTATTATTCTCTTGTGAGTAATTTCTGATTTATTATCCATTAGGTTGACTGCTGTTGGAACCCCCACGACAGGGAGATACAGGACTTCTGTGCCCCCTCCTTTTACCCCAGGGGCAGACGACTTCTGTTCTGCAAGGGAAATTCACGAGTCTCAAATGTCACAAACCACCAGGTGGTAACCATTTTTTCAGAGGGCACTTATCCATCATTATTGTTCATACCAAAGTGGGGATTATAAAATAACATGTCTGGCCTACGTATGTGATGATGATGACGATGTGGCAAGTGTGTTTTATGTATCTTCCTTCTTTCACAACTCTTTGTATCCCTGTATCACATGAAATACTAGAATATAGTATTGGCATGAAATACTAGAATTAAGTATTTCATGGCCTGTTACCGGTAGTGCATCTTTTCTTTCCTTTCTTGAGGCAGACGTATAAGCTTGAAAGTTTGATCGAATTGCTTCTTCTGATACTAGTAGCAGTCGTAGCTTGTGAATTCTGATCCTATTACACTGTAAATGATACTCCTTGATACTTTTTTTAGTGCTAACAAAGAAAAGAAAAATCAGTACCATACAAGAGGAGAGTAAAGTTGAATAGTACAGTAGAGAAGAAGAGTAGAGTACAGGTCACGTTGTGAGGATTTCAGCTGGTAATTCACTTCCACAGACAGAAACATTATTGACTACCTCATTTAAGAAGACTTTGTAGCATCTGAAAAGAATCATAAGCCTGTGTGCATAATTAGCTAATTTGTATTCCTCCATAGGGACAAGAGGGATGGCTGCAGGGGAAAATGGGCAAAGGGTGCGTCTGAGGTCAAGGAGGTCAACAGCAATAAAATCAGCACCAAGGAGAGAGCCTTCGCTTCTACTAGGCAGCTTGCAGAGGAACATTTTCCTTTGAAAGAGCACCTTTATCCAGTGGGTATTTCCTCCTAACCTACATTTTTGATTACTCTTCTCATTTTTGTACAACACAAGTAGATAATATTGCCCCAAATATGCAATAAAATCAGCACCAAGGACAGAGGCTTTGCTTCTGGTTAACAGCTTCAAAGGAGGACCTTTATCTAGTGGGTATTTCCCCTTACATTTCATTTTTGATTACTCTCCTCATTTTTGCACAACATTAGAAGCTAATATTGCCCCAAATATGCTGTTTCCCATAAATTTAGATGGTTTCTTATTCACCTTGGTGAAGGTTAGACATCCAGGAAATAAGATACGCCAAAAAACAGTTACTCATTGACAAGCAACTGGATATGTTTTTGGAAATGGTCTTTACGGACTGTTTCCAAAATCATATGCAGTTGCTTGAGTAATGGTTTTGTTTTGGGGTTTTCGTATTTAGGTCTTAAGATGTGTAGTTATTTGCAATATATATGATGATTTCTACAATGGAAAAGATGTTTTTGTCTTCTCCATGTACTCTCCAAACAGAGGTTGGTGGGAAGATTATTACCTTTCTAATATGCCCCATTTTTTTTCTTTCGCCACCCCCACCAACCAACAGGGCATTACTATTATTTGTAACGTAACAATCTACCCCACTAACACTGCTTGGAGAGTATTTTCCATTCAGTGGAAAATTAACATGCTTGTACATGTAGATGTTAGCAAGGGAACAACTATGATTCCCTTGAAAATAAAGATAAATATTCCGCACAGCATCCGACAGTCTATAAATAAGGATTAGAGAAACCTTTGCTACGGGTCAACTTAGAATTTCGGAAGCATGAATAGCAGATAAATTAGGTCCATTTCTCTTCTAGGACTCTGAAAGTTATCTGTGTCTGTGCAGATCTGAGCCTCCATGCGGCATATATTAATACTTGACATTTCACAATGGGGCGTCACAATCCTGCAGGCCACACGAAGATACACCGTAATACTGCTGTGGAGCGTAACCTTTGATATACTCCAGTAATGACACCTTCCTTGGGTGGGCATGAAAGCAGAGCTCGGGAATCACTGCATTGATATCTGCATTTTGCAGGCAGGGAGGGGGTTTCACTTTCTGTGGTCATAGTGGTACTTTGCATTTAGAATAGTCTTGAGTATTTTCACATCAGGTGTGCTGGACAGCATTACAGTAAATGACAGAGAGGTTTAACTGGACAAAATGTAGAAATTGAGAAAAAGATTACCACATAAGCTGCAATGGCCAAGCGGATAAAGTCGCCACCTTGCAATCGGTAGATTGTAAGTTCGATCCCCAACCGAGTCATACCAAAGGCTTTAAAAATGGTGCATACTGCTTTCTCTGCTCAGCACTCAGTGTTTGAGACAGAGTATGGAAGTTAAACAAACACCCACCACTACCAGTGGACTGGCTCCCCACTGTAGTGATTGCACAACTGTGTGACTCAAGGGCTATGAAACAGATGGGCACCACCATATGCGACCATACTCATGATGACAGAGGGCTTTAACTTTAACACAAGCTGTGTACAAGAGGACAGATAAGGGTGTCTTTTACAGAGTGTTTACATTGATTGTTAAATGTGTTGCAGGGTGGCACTAGTACTTCTGAAGATCCAGTGAAGTCTCCTCCAGAGGCTTTTACAGTGGACAGTTTTCTGACCAATGATGAGCCACGCTCCATACTGAAGAACTCGGGACCAGTGTTATCCAAGAGAGACTCTCCTGAAGTGGTGGCTTTCAACAAATCACTGCCATCTTTCTTCACAAATGCAGACACAAGGTTAAAATGTTTTGCCATCAAAGTTCACCTGTGTTGGTAGTTACATGTTTAACTTAAAACTTTTGATCCAACACCAGAGACTGTTCTCACTTAGAGCTTTCATGCATACAGTCATTCTGGTCTTTTTCAATTGACTCGGACCCAGTGATACTTTTCACATGGCTTCTCTGAAGTGTGACATAAACACTGGGTCAATATGTTAACATGTTTCATTTTTCATGATTCTTTGAATGTATAGCTGTAACAATGATTTTAAAACCATACTTGCTGGAGAAAATTTACAATGATTTTAGGACACTTAAGTACATAAATCATCAGTACATAAAAAACATGATGATCTTCTATTTCAGGTTGGAGGATGCTGCAGCTGAGGCTCAGGACACTTTCAACAGCATCTTTGCTGGGATATTTTAAGGTACAGGCTGCAGAGTCCTTAGTTTCCCATACCACCTGAGTCACCATCCGTATCTTGTTCACTTCCAACACAGATGAACTTTCATGCCAATTCATCACCCACTTGGTTACATATCACATATCATAGTTGTGGGGAACATAATCAAAATTAAATACCAACGAAGGCATTCCCTAGGAGATGCATGGAAGAGCACAGAGTTGAAAGTTTATGAGAATGAATGAGGAATTTGGCATGTGACAGTATTTAAAGAATTGAATGTGAATGTTTCTGCTTTGTCCTACCTTAAAATGAATGTTGCAGTAGGTTCATGAAAACTACATTCTCCTCAGCTAACCTTTAGCACAAATGTCCTTCATCTTTCTTTATGCAAGGAGGGAGCAACTATCCATGATTGCATTTCATTTGATATTGATAGCGCACGGGATACAATAGTTTACGATAACAATCCATCAATTATCGGTGACATTTCTGGGTAATTTCCCAGGGTGAAAGAACCTACCATGGCATTTTCAGTTTGCACCACCGTTGATACTATCACCAATGTATTTCCTGGTACAGTTTTTATGACCAGCAATGAAGATGAATTACAAAATGCTTCAGCAAATCTCTTTTAAGTTAAAGAAGATAACTATTTCCACACAGCCATCCCATGGGTGCGAATTATAACAAGGCTGTTAGGAAATTTTGCTTTTAATATTTTTTTCATAATATTGAATGCATGAGAGATCTTTGTGACACAAACTAACAAAATTTCCGGGTCGGAGAGTTTGAAACAAAAAGGGAGAAAGATGACTGCTTTATGTCCTTGCAGGAAGGTCATATACATGTAGCAGAATTTGAGGAACAACTTAAAGTCACAAATGGAGTATGCTGATTAGTCTTGGGTATCAAATTTTGTTCATAATAGCGTGCAACGTGCCTGTAGATATTGCAGACATCTTCCAAGAATACTGACAAGCGTATACTAGTATATTACACTAAGTCTAACTAACTATACCTGTACGTGCCCACACGCCTGCTTCTCTGATTGTGTTTGATGATGTTATTAGCTCTCACCATGTTATTGCCTGTTTCCTTGATAAGTCTGCCATCCTGGGGACTCGGTTACGTCTTGCACAATGTTTTACAGAGTATTAGGGGCGACTCCAATTTGTCAATCCTCTGCCCTTCCATTGACCGTGACACTGTATTCATGTGTCACATCAAGACATAATATATACTAATATGGTTCGTGTTACTATCTATACATAATACTATGTTACTATCGTATAAATAATACATTTTTCTATACAATTTAGTGTGTGGAAGCTGTTAAGAGAAACATACAAGAGGTTTATGGTTGAAGTATGAATGGTAGATATAGTATGATTAATTCACATACCTTGTATTGAGATTGTCAGTGCTTCAGTTATGTTGAGGTTATGTGCAGATTTTATGGTTTGCTGTACTAGAAAATATGATGTTGAATGGATTTTAGATTTCTACAATACATTTCTCTATGGTAGATCAGATAGACCTATTTTGGTTCATAATGCCTTGCAAATGTTTGTTTCTTCAGTGGTTTTAAAAAGATAAATTTAGAAGTCAATTTAGAGTTTTATTTTAGTTTTTAATATCATATCATCCACTTATACTTTTGACCATACATTTATTATGTGATATATTACAATCACCTTTTTACAATCAACATAAATTTTAGAGCGTGGAAGTATCAAATGATATATTATATGGTGTTCACATACCTGACTTAAATAAGGTTGTAAATATTGAAAATTCAAAGGTTGCAGTTTGTGTAAAAGTTGTAAAGCATACTTTGAAATTTACGTTGTGATTTTATATATATTGTGACAGTTGTTGTTGTTCCTGCAGACTTTATTGAGCGCTGACATTTCCAGAACTCGTTAAAATAATCACAATCATAAAGTACATTCTCCCGTAATAGTCGGCTTTATATGCCTCATTACATAGCATGTGAGTGAAAAGACCAGGCACTGTGGAAATCATGATTCTTACCACTCGTCAATTTACCTGATAACTGTAGCAAAGGTCATGTAGGTAGGAACCCTCGTAACTTTTCATCAGGCCATGTTGGTTTGATTATGTGGAAGGCATCCTCCTGGAAACCCAAAACTGATGCCAGTGTGCGAATAAAAAAAGTTGCCTTCATTATGAAATCTACCCAATTTGAACAAATGATAATATATGAGGAATAATAGACTCATCATTTTCATTCATTAACATTTTATTCTTTTCCTTTGGATTGATTTTGACATTGTACCATTTATAGTATCATTTTCCATCATATTTTTTTCACTTTACGGCATAAAGTTTTGGCATTTGCAGTTTTGGCATTTACGGCATTTGCTTTGTACGGTTTACATAGAGTATGGTTGAAAATTGTATGTAAATTTGTACAAAGTAGCTGTAAAATGCCCGTTCCAAAAATATAGCTTTTAACTTGAAAACTTGTTTTTTTGGAAGCGGGAAAAATTCATGCATGTGCAGGGATGTCATCCATATAATCAAATCAACATGGCCTTAAGGAATAATGATGTGTAAGCGGCTGTAAACGCCCACAAGGCAGATGATGTATAGGAAGCTCATAAACTCCAGGAGAGGTGGCAATGTACCGATCTATCGCAGCACGTGCGTAGCTCGGGTGAGGTTACTTCCTCCATCAGTTATCACCGAGGATCCATCAGCCAGACAAATCAGGCGGATATCTAAGCAACTACGTTACCCTCCGCGACCCGCATTTCCATCTTTTTAATCCGCGTGATCCTGCTCCGGGCGATCCTGGGTCTCGGAAGGCCGTTTGCAACAAATTAACGCCGCATTATACAGTCACCTTCCTGCCCTGCCGGCTTGATTATACTGGGGAGGCGGCTTGTTGTGTTGGCAATGATGTTCACACCGGTCATAATCTGGAAACTTCTAGATCCACACACGATGAGGTGAACGTGAGGGTCCCGTTGTGCATGGTACGAGTAGTTAAAATGTGCTTGATATGACGAGGGGGACACTCAATATTCTTTCATGTCTAATGCCATCCATCAAACTAATGGATGGTGTTAAACATTGATCCTCTCCCTTTCGTTTAATGATGTTTACCTTCTCAGAAGGGAAACATATCATTTTTGCTCTTTTTCTCCTTCCGTTCCAAACAAATAAGGTCAATGAGCTGGCTGGACAAGACGGTTGTCACCATGGTAACTGGTGCTGTAGCAGAAACCCTGTGGTGTTAGGTTACAATTGTTTTTGTATTTGTTAGGCTAGACCATGTGAAGATAAACATATATCTTGTTGTATTATATTGTACCAGAAGTACGAGTTTTGAATATCTCAACGATGGAATCATTTGCAGTCCATCTGCACTCTGTGAGTGATGCTGTCAAGTTTTCTGTCATATCCCCTAATTACTTTTCTTGTCAGGTACAGTCCCGGAAATTTTATTGTTCAGCCATACAGATTACATGTACATCGCAGTAATAGTACACTCTATCACTGACATAACATCTTTACAGCACTAAAGTACATCTTACCAAAATGCCATGTACGCATTTCCAACGATAAAACGACAGCAGTTGAATGTCAATGTGACTTTGAATCGTTGTTGATCGTTAAATGTCGCAGTACGTGGCACAAATGTTAACACATGTGACTATACATCAGCTGTACATGTACAAAAATCTTCACTACTTTAATCCTCCATTTAGATAGAAATTCCACAGTACGTTTTTTTTACCAAGTTGGATATTTCCTGGTCAGCAATATGTTAGTGCTACACAATGTACTGTTCACTATACACAACTAGCTCACCCACATGGAGCGTTGTCACCAAGTATAAGTCACAGTACGATAGATATTGGTACAGTACTTCTAGTCGTTTTCTAGTCTTCGCATTAAAGGTTGGTCAATGAAACGTCCAAACTGTAACAGGTGCGGATACAGTCGTCCAATCTAGGCGATTGGGACGTTCTAGTTGGACTACTCCGACCCTATATGTGTAGCATTCTGGGTTAACTAAGGTAAAGTATTTCTCCCCATAAGCTACATAGTACAAACACATGTTTTATATTTAATACTGACCACAAAACTAGTTTTGCACAACTTTCTACGTAAATTACTCCATAAATACCGGTGATAAGAACATACATCGAAATTCCTGGTTCACAATACAAGTCCTGGGGAGCTACACAAAGACACTTAATATCAAAGACCAGCCTATTAAAAACACCTTAATAGCTTTCAACTTACGCTTAATGGGAATTTAATGAGCTACTGCTCTGTTAATTTCTCCTGGTTTACTCGGTGTAGAGAATCACTGGTGCTATTACGATCGTTATTAAGGCGTGACCAATGACTATGGATGGCTCCAGCCCTTCACAACTAGGATGGAACTTTCTCTATCCATTTTTCCTTACATGTAGTATGGAAAGGGATTTGGCACTATCTGACCTTGTTCAAAATACGGCTATTTTTTTACATCCGTGAATAGTTTTATCAGGTTGGTAAGTCGTCGCTGAATAAAGAGACTCTTTTTACCAAAACCAAAAGGCTAAATGTAAAAAAGGGTCTCTTTGTTGAGCTATTTTTAATATTAACATCGTCATGGTTTGGCTTCAACAAGTAAAGAGGACAGTCTTCTCTAAAGTCCACTCAAACTCTTACTGCCTGCCGTTAGATATCCTTATGTTGCCACCACGGCAATGGTCAATTTACAGATACTCTCTTAGTCAAAGACAAATCAAACCTCTACTACTGGATGAATTACGGAGATTACTTACTAATTCGAGTGGCATTCGTCTTTGTCTTGGTCATGTTTAACTGTTCCTTCGCATCTGCTTAGTCATTAGTGTTGACTAGTTCTCTCAGTTCCTGTTTTCGTGACGTTGAAGATGAGGGACTGATGGCACTCGAAACGTCAGGCCAGTAATCTCCGTAATCTATCCAGTAGCAGACTCTAGTTTGATTTGTCTTTGAATATTGTTTACCTGGATGTCTAACCTTCATCAACGTACTGTCTTAGTCAATTTTGTCGTTCTCTTTAAGATGCAGGCTTTCCCTTGAGATGCTAACAGGCACGCTGTTTCCAACCAGGTGGTTTTCTCCCGCCTTTCTGATGACCAGCTGGAGGCTTCCCTCCTCCAGACACTTCAGTGTCGTTCTGGCCAGTTTGTCCGCCTCCGTGTCCACCATCAGTTTCTCCAGTTCTGTGGTCGTTCCGGTCATCTAGAAGTAGTGAAGAATGGCTTATAAGCAATGTAGAAAAGACTTGACGTTAAGAGTTACAAGAGAGGTTAGCGATGGGAGCTTTATTCAAGTTGCAACAACAATGCTTCTTTCCTTCAAACACTTCAGTATTGTTCTGGCGAGTTTGTCTGCTTCAGTGTCCACCATTAGTTTCTCCAGTTCCGTGGTCGTTCCTGTCATCTAGAAGTGAGGAAATTCAGGCTGTAAGTCCTTGTCACACATTCACGAATTTGGCCTCCTGAACGCCTGCCACCCATTGTTAGGAGGTAGGCTGGTGTTCAGCAAATTCGGCTGCGCCAGCGTAATGTTTCAAAATGTTTAAAAGATTCGGGTGTGGAGGAGAGGTTCAGTCATGGTTGGCTCACGGTTGGTTGGTGTTCGGAAGTAGGTCGTGGCGTGAAATGTGACTCATATTTTTAAACTCAAATTCGAATCGATAAAAGACGTAAGCGTGGCCTAAATCTGGTCAGACTGCTCCGGAACGTCAACCAACCTTGGCTGGTGTTCGGGGGGGGGGGGTTCTAAATGTGTAGTAAAAAATAAAGAGTTACAAAAGGGGTGAATGATGGGAACATTAAATAGCACTTATTTTCATACAAACGAGGGGATTTTCCTTTGAGAGGCTGGTTATGCCTTTATGTTGCGCTTATTTCACCCTTTGATACCTTAATGGTCCGGTGTATGAGCTTGGAAACCTTAAGGATTTAGCTACCCAGTGTGTGTCCTACGGCCGCCGCATAAAGGTCCAAACCCACCATGTTATCACTATCTAGAAGCTACAGCCGTGTCTGGCTATAAGGCGCCGTGGCATGGTAATGCGACCATATACCCTGTGCGAAAATGGACACTCCACAAACATAAAACCATCACAATCACTCATACGACACAAGAGAAGGCTAAAGCCAGAAGGAGATACCTGGTCTCTAGTTTATGAACCAATTTCCTGTTTCTGACAGCTAACACATGAACCCAGGATCTTGCGGACGACAGTTACTAAATTCTACGCATTCAATCCCCATTGAATGACTTTTAGTACGCTTCCTTTGCCTTTGTAACGACGTGCAGGGTGAAATGGGCTTGCTCTTATGGCTTTTTCCTCAGCATGTCTTTCGGCATCGGTACCCTGTAATGGTATTGTAATGTACTGCATTGTACGGTGAAGATATAGTATCTTCTGGCGCCACCGAATCGTGTGTCAGATTCAACCTATGACTTGGCCCCTTCTAGAAAATGTCAAAAGAAAAAAAGTTTGGTTTATGTTTTATTTACAGTGAAGATGAAGTATCTTTTTGGCGCCACCGAATCGTGTGACAGCTTTAAGCCTATGACTTGGCCCTTTCTGAAAGGTCCAAAGGAAAAGTTTGGTTTATGACCTATTGCAGCTATAGTCAACTACTGAGTAGATATCGTAGCTACAAAAGATGGAAGAACACGCACCATGGACTTTCTTTTACAGCACTTGTAGTATTTCCAGAAAAGTTATAGGAAAGCTATAGGAAACGGAAAAGGAAAGGAATGGTATAGGAAACCTCTGAGCAGATATCGTACCTACAATCGATTAAAGAATACGTACCATGGACTTTCTTTTACAGCACTTGTAGTAGAGTATTTCCAGCACGGAGACCAAACACGCCAGCACAGCTCCGGCTATCAGCACGACGAAAACTCCAAAGAACGTGTCCAGGCCGAGTCCCTCAGCGCCGGTCTTCGGCGGTCTGCCGAACAGGGAGCAGCCTCTGTTGTTCCACCACTTTTCCCTCAGCTGCGTGATCTTCCCTTTCTCTTGTAGACGGAGAATTCTGTTGGAAATATTAAGTCAAACGTGACTAGTGTAGAGTATAAGTGTAATGTGTAGAATATAGATAGGTGTAGAGTGTAGTTTCCATCTGGCCTTCCTACAGAGGGTTAGGACGGTAGAATGTGGCAATTATAGGGGAACTGACTGGCCGAAGGAGTTGATCCACCGTTAGTGTTTCATTGGACGTAGCTATTTTCCACAGACTAACCTCAGACTAACTGCGCGGGCAAATAAACTGCAGTGGCTAAACTCCCTTTTTCTACGTATTTGAGCCTTGTTTTGTGGCGAACTGTTAAGTAAACAAAAGCAATTTGGTTAAGTTTTAGTGTTTTGAACCCGCGTTCTTAGTCTGGTGGAGACTATGGAGACTTACTGATTATGCGGCATTTATTCATTGCCAGTGCAATGCCCTAATGTTCATTACCATAGTCAAAAGGCTGCTATAAGTGTCGACATATGGCAGAAATTGTTTTCCGGTCGTACGCCTTGTCTGTCTCGTCATGAAGACTGATGCAGCAGGGCTTTCACGTGAACCAAATAAACAACAATTACCCTTTATGACATAATCCACTTGATTCTACATACATCACTGACAAGCTAGAAGTAGAACTGCTGATTGTAAACCAAAGATCAGCAGGTTCCCCATTAGATCGTTCATTGTTTACAGCTGCTTTGGAACCTTGCGGGGTAGGCGTGGTGTCACCTCAAGGAAAGAAGCTTTTAGCTGCCCTTTCAGCAGTCTTATCCGATAGCTTTTCACCTAGATAGAACTTAATTACACGACAATTTCAGGTGGTACAATATATGGCAACAACTATTGACAAACTAGTAGTACTAGTACTAGTATACCGAGACTTGTGCACGTACCCGACTGACAGAGTCTTGCTGAGCGAGCTGCCCCGCTTGGTGGCGATGCCGTAACCACGTGTCATGAAGGGGTTTCCTACCATCATCAGCTGACAACCTTCGTCATGGCGCACTTCGTACTCCAGGGCAGGGTACTCCCCTACAAAAGACACATGTACAATTAAGCTGATAAGTCTATGAATGCGTATCTCAATGGTCGCTGCATCAGTATCTATACTATTGTCATTTTCTGTCATTAGCTATTTCGGAATTATGGCATCTCTTGCGTTTGGCTTGGAACCAAGAGGTCCCGGGTTCGATCCCCTAACATGCACTTTACACGACTTCCCTCCCTGTACAGTGGAGTGACGCTCACCGCGCTTTTCGGCTAATCGTTAATACTGTGTCCAAACACTGATGAGGACACAGACGGATTTTGGGTTGCCAATGCGCCAAGATCTGCATATTTGCCAATACGAACCGACTTTTTAAAGCATCTATGAACATATATATGGAACGTAGTGGCTCTTTCAAGTACGCTTACCAGTGTGCAACATGCTAAGAACGCCATATGTAAAGCCCCACCAAACTTATCAAAATGTTAAGAGTACATGATGTGTTAGTGAAGATGTACCGATGTATGCGTAGTTCCCGCGCCGCGTTCTCTCCACGCCCTCCGTCTGGTTGTCCACCAGCATGTCCGGCTGGGTCTCCAGCGCGTACCAGATCCGGTCAAACACGTTCTCGCTACCTGCAACAACCCATCAAACTGTACCATGTATACGCCAGAAAAACAGTTACTCAATTGTAAGCAACTGGATATGATTTTGGAAACGGTCAGTCGTACCTAGCTTCCATTACCTTTCGTCGGTGACACGGTGAATTCTGAGCACTGATCCCCCACACTTTTACCAAGACAAAAAATACCTTCTCCCGAGTGCAATTGAAAGGAAGTTTGAAATTGGGCCCTTTGATTAATGATGGTTCTTACAGCAAGCAAAATCCCACCGTAATCGCCAATTTTACCGCAGCGCCGCCTGTTATCAGCGTTAATCATGGCATTACCGATGACATTTACCCCAGGATCCGCTCAGAATTCACCGTATCACCGACAAAAGGTAGTGGATACTACCTGAAACGTCTGACCGTTTCCATTCTGCCACAACAACAACAATGTACGAATGAGAAGATCAATGAATGGGCAGTGGGTGAGAGAGAGATCATGCAAAGCACCTTTCTGCTCCCGGAAGAAGTTGTAGAGAAAGTTGCCTCTGACGGTGCCGAACTCCACAGTGGATTGGTGGACCAGATCCTCGAGGGACCGTATGGGGGTTTCCAGGCGCTTTACTGTCAGGAAGGCCGTGAGGTTAGCCGTGTACGTTGCCATGACAATAAGGGAGAACAGCCACCAGAAACCGCCGAGTAGTCTAGTGTGGATGGCGCGAGGGGCCGGCTCGCCACCTACATGGTGGGAAATAGCACATATAGTTGCCGACTTGGCTGTGTAACAAAGATGGAACTGCTTTTGCAACACTTCTAGCATAGAATATGATGGGATGCAAGCAATGCAGTTGCATGAATGGCCTATTGCCATGTACTGGCTGTAGTGATTACTCTTTTCCAATGGAGATGAGTCGCCTGTATTCTACCAATTCTGTCAAACGATGATTCTCAAACCTACCCTGCAAAAAGAGTTATAGTTGACAAACAAGACTTCATTAATATCCGGACCCATAAATAATTTCATCAGGTTGGTCCATGATTGCCTTGATAAAGATGACGTTGACACTTGCTGAAAAAAGTGGTTGTGAATAAAATAAGGAAATTTGCTATTTGCTATGGAAGATTGAGATGAGGATTTACCTTTTCTTACGATGGACCAGTAGGAGAACCACAGGCTGTTCTTGAGGGTGAAATTGTTGTCGTTGTCATTTTCCAGGTCCCCAACTCCGAGTGTGTACCGGATCCTACTGGTAGCCCACAGGAGGAAACCTGAAGTAGAGACAGAGTGTAGCAATTAGCATACACGCACGGTATAATGTAAACTGTATATATGTATATAATTATGTTTATCGAAGAAAAACGCTCTGTTTTCTATTTTTCTCCAAACCAATAAGGTCAATGACCAGAACCAGACGTCTGTCACCGTGGTTACTAGTGTTGGGTTACATCATGTTGCAATTTTATAGTAGGAGGGATTTAGACTCCTTATATAAATTAGTAAGAATTAACAGAGCAGACTACATGCAAAGGTAAACATTATGCATTTGCTTTTGCAAATGTTACCTTTCTAGTTCCGACTGGTTCAGTATGCGTTGCCAGTCGTACTGGAATATTGACACCAACCTGGGTGGTCTGACAAGCATCAGCACGTTCGTAATTAAGTGAACATGGTATCGAAGTTGCTTCTAGTATAGACAGTACGAGGGTTGCACCTACGCAGGCTGTCGTCTAATTTCATGCCAGATGGACCGGGCTGACCCTGAGCTTTGATGGTCCAGTGCTCTTAGTGATAGGAAGAACACTGTCATGTAATGTTTAGATGAGATTGTGCGAGCTTTAACATGGCATTATGGCACTTTGGACGGGTCGCTGCTGTCACATTTTCGGCAGTTGCTCATTCGAACCTGACGAAGGCAATAGTGGGAACATGGGAATATTCTTTCCTTTACGTTGGGATGTGTCAGGGAACAAACTCCGATCTGGTAGAATGGGTGATTCTAACTGTAGAGATCCCGATCGGAGTCTGCTGGTACAATCTGCGATCCATGTTCAGTACATTTACATAGCATGGCAAGATATGTCGGTGTTATGGAAGGCGCATTATCAGTAGCTACCAGTAATGTTTTAACTTTTAAGATATGTTGAGCAATGTTAAATTGTAGCAATAGACTTCATTCTTTCTGCCGAGGAGTCTCAGAAAGAATTATCTACCCATACACATATAGAATTTCAACTTTTGATCGATGATACTGCCCTCTGCGAGTGGTATGAAAAACCGCACTAGCAGTACGATAAGCTGGGTTGCTTTCAAAAATTCGATATGTACATGTTCTGGTTGTATTGCTTGAAGTCAAGTTGTGTACCAGAACTTACCAACTGCAAAGAGGGCCGCAATGATGGACATCCACACCGTTATCTGGAAGGGCAGGAGGAAGGCGAACAGGTTGGGTCTCTCGGCGGCCGGCTTCTTCATAACAAGCCCGTTTCCATAATCCATGTAGGGCTTTGTAAAGTCAACAGCCGCCTCCCGCTGGGAGCTGATGGTCAGCGGGCCCAGGGTGAAGTCTGCTCGCTGAAAAGGGAACAGGTAGATGGTCAAAGATGTGTCAGACAATAGACGCCTGTTACACTTTCAGAACCCTCCCACGAGCACCAGCCGGCCAAGGTTGGCTGAAGTTCGGGAGCAGTCTGACCAGATTTAGGCCACGCCTATCTTTCTATACGACTGGAGTGGAATTTGAGTTAAATTTGATTCAAATTTACTGCCAACCACGCCCTGACCGACTGCCGACTCCCAGCCAATTAGTACCCAACCATCGCCGAACCTCCCGCCCACACCCGAATGTTTTAAACATTTTGAAACATTCAGCGGAATAGTAGCCGGACTTGCTCCCGACATATTCCTAACCATGGTCGGGAGGAATTCGGCTAGTGTTTGGCTATGAGTGACAGGGTCTTAAGGAAGTAGTTCTAGCACAGAAAAAGGCATGGATAGGTGTACAAGTGTTCCTGTTTGAGATGTGATTCCAAAAGGCTGCAAACTTTTGATCCTCGAAGTTTCTCACATCCTGACTGACATTTCAGTGGCCGCGCCATTGGTCAGAGCATTATATAGTCAGCCCATGAACTTTTACCGACTAGTAGCAATATTGATTTGCGTCCAAGGCCAGACGTACACAACAATTAATTACCGTCAGCGGGACTCAGAACTACAGCCCTGCCGGATTACATAACGCTAACGGACTTATGAATCTAGACGTCTTGGGCGCTTTATGGGCCTGCGATGAATTGAAGATGGAAGACCTGGATTTACTCCAGAATGTTAATGGTTTTTTACCAACAGCCCTCGCCATACAAATTTGGTGCTTCAAATTCCTGCGGCTTTTGGGATGCGGGAGTTATATATGCTGTTGCGTGGACATGATTCAGTTGTGAAAGTTTGTATTTCGTTTGGAAATTTATATGTGTCATTACAGAAAATACAGCTGAATCTACATTTTGTGGATGAAGAGATTGAATGATGCAGTAGAACGGTATATATACATTTGTGTGTATGTGTAGATTGAACGATGCAGCAGATCGGTAAAATAGCACCGTCTCCATCATTCACACTTCCTGGATCCATGCAGCTAACCAAATGTATCTATCTATCTATCTGTCTATCTATATATATATATATATATATGTATATTTATATATATACATTTCTGTGTGTGTTAGTACAGAAAATGCAGGTGTATGTACGTTTTGTGAAGTAGATTGAACGATGCAGTAGATCGGTAAAATAGCACCGTCTCGTTCATTCACGCTTCCTGGATCCATGCAGCTTTCAGACATTCGGTATTCACCCTTCGCTTCACCGAACCGAATCACGTTGATATTTCCGGTCAATCGTTGCAGGAAGCTTTAAATCCAGCTTTAATACTTTTAGATATGGATGATGAATTACATGAGCCAAAGAGGAAGAGGTAATGGAAAAGGGTTGCGCCCATGTTTTAAATTCCTTCTCATCATCAAGTATCTAGGGCAACAGATACATAGAGATCAATGATTTGACCCAATCGGTTCACCACATATGGTTTTTGGTTCGATTTTCAGTTAACCTGTTACGTGTTGCTTTTGTAGAATACTTCATTTAGCCTTTCTGATCTATGGCTTCGTGCAATGTGATTTTGTTTCTATTATTCTTCAGTTCTTTGATGCTAACCGTGGATGGATTATTCTTTGAAGCTTCGCCCTTTTCTATTTCATGGATTGCTATTTGAGTAAATAAAGTAAGAAAAATAAACTTTGTACTTTGTATACATAGGATTATCAACAGGTTTTCATAACGAAAACTCACGAATAACCCTCAAAAAATCAACATATTGACGAAACTCTGTCGCCTAGCTGTCTCCTGCTGTCAATACCCAGGGGGGTGCTGTCAAAACTAGAACAGTGGTCTTCAGAAGTTTTAATTAAATATTGACGATCCAGACACAGCACAGAGGAGACTAAAGGGAGGTCTCCAGAAAATATTACCTCTTATTATTCGCATCTTGACTAATAAGATGTATTTAGGACATGCTCTTGGAGACATTGAGGGTAACGGCCCCAAAGTCTATCACGCAGTGTCCTCTCGGTCGTTTGGACCCCTGTCGTCCCAGGGTAGCAACTAAACCTAAGACAGATTCTACTTCGGCGTGCATAAAACGGTATGAATTTTTCATAGACGCGATTCTTCGTCCACTAATGTGAAAATAGCACTTAAAGGTGAGATAAAGACATCATTCTTCTAAGACTATTCATATCAATCGTCTCACCTTTCCTAACAGTCCTTGAACTGAAGAGCCGCAGGGATATGGAAAGTCTTTTTGCACAGGCATAAAATGAGACGTTAAGTTCGAGTTTATGTTTCTTAAAATTATGTGAAGCGGCGCATCATCACGATATATAACCTGAGCAATCGGACCGCTACATCGCGCCTTATGATTTCGCACATAAAACGCTGCTTGGCAGCCTGACTGAAGTGTCCCCAACGTTTGGCAAATTTTCAATCTCACGCCGCCCGCCCATGAAGATTAACCTCGTAATGTATATCTTTTACGACAAAAAGGAAGCCCAAGTGGGGGTAAGTGGTTCAGGAATCTTATTGCGGATAAACCCGTGGTCTGCTGCCCGTAAAACGCGTTACTAGGGATGAAATTTTCCACGCCATAAGGTATCTGTTTGATTACTGGCGTTTCACGGTTCTTCCGAAGGGGGGCATATGGTGCCACATTGCGATAAAACCTTGTCGTAATTGGCAACAAGGAAGGCCATACGTATTTACCAAAACAGATAAGAAATTTCTGTTTTGAAGAATACTGTTGGTCAATTGCAGCTTCTGCATCAACATATTATCATGTTATATCATATTATATTATATTATATTTGGTGGTCAATTGCCGTATCACTTGTTATTACTCAAAGAGAATAGTCAGTAATTACCGATGGTATTTACCTAGCTGTTCTTCCTCCATATGATATATGGGTCAATTGGTATAACAGCCCTTAGGCGTACACCAACAGCTTTGCGAGCTAGCGATGGTCTGTCATGTTGCACCAAACGATGTCCCACACCAAAAGCCCCCAACACCTATTCAACATGTCTTATAAAGCTTGAATATTTTATCAAGGACAGTCATAAATTTCAATGTCGACGCGGTACAATTTGAGCTGTTAGCACAAATAAGTGGTAATATTTTGTTATTTGTGACCATAAAACATGGATGACATTTGGATGTGAATTACAAAACGGTGGCCTGATGGACTCTTGGGTACCATACCAAGGAACCTGGGGAATGCATGCAGTGATGTGTGAAGGAAATCTATAAAAGCACTGTAAGAAAAAAACTAGTAAGTTATCCGAATAACACAGGGCATGTACTGGATATTGACTATATCACTGCAGTACTGAGCACAGCAGTTTTGTAAATTAAGAAAAAAACACAGACTCCTACGCGCAAGGCAACTCTCTCAAATAGCCAGAATATTCATCAACATGAATGTGGTCTATTAAAGGAATAAAAAAACTATTCCGAGTAATTTTTCACATAGACCTTTACAATTCTTCTCACTCGCGATATACTCGGTACAAAGTATGAGGTTATGAGGCATGCAGACCGCGATGCTGTCCGGAATATCTTACGGATTCGAACCTACTGTTGCAAGACAGATTCATTCTTCAGAAAGGCCACACTGATTTAATTTTATGGATGACATCCGTGCGCGCATTGATTTTCGCCTGCTCTAAAAAAAATCATCTCCGAGGAGGCTCTGGCCTGGGCGCCATCCTCCGTAGTCCATGGTAGCCAGCGACAATAGGGAGCCGGCGGTAACTACGGAGGACAGCATCCAGGCTACTGAGGCTCCACGGAACTCAAGAAGGCAAAAGGCCAGAATGTTCCGGCTTCTAAAAGTCGCTATGCACTACCGCAAATTCACAATACCAGCTTTGTATCCCCGTGGTTTAGCAGTATTTGGCAGATTTTTTTTATTCACCCGCGCGTACTATTTTGGGGGGTCCTTATAGGATGTCATCCATAAGATTAAGTCAGTGCGGCCTAACATCATTACAACTTCTTTCCAAACGGCTCTTAAACTGACGTGAACAGATGTACTGCAGCAGCGGCAGATTCGTTCTGCTCCGCTGAGTGTAAATCAAATCATTACTTTTCGCCAAACGTTCTCCCCGTGGGTATGTTAGTTCTTATTATGTCCAACGCGCAGGGATGATAAGAGATCTACCTGGGCGGCGGAACTACCGTTGTCTAATCCGTCTAACGCGGCAATATTCATGACCGGATTGCCGCCGTTCGGAGGTTGGATAACCGCTTTGCGCACAGCCTCGTCTACAAGTCCAGATCTTCATCATTATTGACATATTCTTTGTGCTTTTTTTTACACTATACCACAATCTGCAGATCTATTCAATACATTGTTGTGCATGATGCATTTGATTTGGAAGTTATTCCAGACGTTCATCAATGATGACATGTTCTTCATGCTCTTGTTTGTCGTATACAACAATATTCAGATCTTATTCTTGTGCATGATAAATTTGATTAGGAAGTTAGTCCACATTCGTCCCCAGTATAAGTACACGTTCAAAGGTTCAGAGCTTTGCGCACAGCCTCGTCAACAAGTACAGATTTTCATCACTGTTGACATGTTCTTTGTGCTGTTGTTTGCAGTATACAACAATCTGAAGATCTGCATGTTCATTGTTGTGTATAATAAATTTGATTAGGGAATTTTTTCGCAGTATAAGTACATGGTGCCTTAAGTTCTCGCATCTTAAGAAAGACCCAATCCCCATCATTGTCATCAATGTAGACATGTTCTTTGTGCTCTTGTTTGCCGTATACAACAATCTGCAGATCTACTCATTGTTGTTCATGATGAATTTAATGAGGACGTTAGTTCACATTCTTTTGTAGCTAAGCAAACGCTGACTTAAATTCTTGCATATTAAGAACCTGCATCTTAACCACTCCTCAACACACCCACTAGCACACTGAGGATGTACTGGTAAACAGGAACGTGTTTATCAGCTCTACTCATTTATGTGCATGATTACTTTGATTTGGAAGTTAGTCCACATTCTTTCACAGTTGTCTTAAATTCTCATATATCAATTATTGATATTCAGAAGGACCCACTCTTCAACAAACTCACACATCCACAATTACAAAGGAAATACTGTTGGCAAACAGTAACATGTTCTCGTATGTGCCATAAATTTAAGACTTTGTGCTTTTGCATACAAATTGGTTCTGCATATTAAAAGGATGTGTACTTTTAAAGATAAACGCTTTGCGCTCCGCCTTGATCGTTCCCAGAAGGTTCCCACAAATGAAAAAATACCGACACACCCTGCTGGCGTTGATTAAATCGTGGAAAGGAAATCATTAATAGTGGGAAGATCAATGTATTAAAGTCTTAATGTATTAAACTAGCTCTCGAAGATCTATGCCTGCTAATTAGAGGTAATCCAAATGTATGAATCCTGTGATATACTGTAGTATTTGTGACATGCGGTGTTCTACAGTTGGGAATTGGCCAATAGTCATCCATTATTCTCACCCAATCGTGTGGCCTATATCTGTCAGCCCCAGGACGATATATTCTCCATTACATACGCCATAAACGGCAATTAATGATACCCTAGCAGGACTCCTGAGGACACAAGGGCCAGCTCCGAATGTCCCACGAAGAGGCATTCTGCTGTCTTAGATATCTTCACATATGTAAAATGCATTCAGTAGAAACACTAGGGGCGCACTATAGCCTGTATGTCAGAACCATAGCACATTAGGCCCAAAGTCACTTCGCACACTGGATAACTTTGGGCCTAGTGTGCTATGGGTCTGGCATCCAGGCTATGGGCTAGGCACAGTGAAGACTATGAGCTATTTTTGGAGGAACCCTTGTACCAAAGAAGACCTCGAGACATTCAACCCAGAATGACGATCTTCAGTGAAAGAGGAATTTGCTCAAAGTCTTATATGTCTTTTCACATTATCTAAAATGCATTCAGTAGTAAGCAAAGGGCATAGAAACAGGTAGGGGCACAGTAAGGACTATGACCTATTTACCCTCTTTTCGGAGAACCCTCGCTTGTACCAAATAAGTGCTGAAGAAAATTAAGAAACAAACAAACTTACCCCGTCTATGACCTCCCTGATCATGCCGTCCCAGGACCCTATCTGGACTATTAGCTATCTATTCTCTTTTGGGAGAACCCTAGCTTGTAATAAAGCATTGCTGAAGAACAGTAAGAAACCACAGCAAACTTACCCCGTCTATGACCTCCCTGATCATGCCGTCCCAGGACCCGTTCCTGGTGGGCAGGCCGAAGTTCCCGTCAGGCACCTCGTACAGCGTGTAGTCAAACCTGAGCTCCTCCGCCAGACCCTTCAGGATGTCCATACAGAACCCGTCATAAACCGTCTTGTTGTTCTCCGAGCGGGTCTTGATGATGAAAGGCTTATTCTAGGGCATGGGAGATTTGACGGTGGTCATAAGTATATAGTATCTGTATATAGTATTGATGCGTAGACATTTAGTATTTGGTGTAGGAATGTAGCCTTTTAATGCTTAACCCATGTTGGGAAGGAACATGGATAAAGATTATACACAGTATACCATACATCATATCGTCGATGCTTTTGCTACTCGTACCATATTTCAGATTTATTCCGTTCACCTTATATGTTTTGTCCACTAATAGTATTAGTTTTACCGACATATAAGGTTAGCTTTTAGATTTTGCATAGTTTTAGAGACCAAGAAAGGCATGCATAAATCGTATGTCTTACCTCCACTAGCACAACCCTGTACTTTATTTTGTTTGAAGCTGTTGACGCTGAAACAAAGGACACACACGATTACTCATATAGAAAAAACAACGCTACAAGTTACAATATTCCAGCATTCTCAACTATATATATAGAGAGAGTGATAGAATCTCATTCTTCAGTAGTTTCAATCATTCAGTACAGGAAGTGTTATTGGCCAAGCCTACAATTGCACTTTTTGAGGCTCAATCTAATAGACTGAGTATGGTAACATTAATTGAACGGCAACCCAAATAAAGTGGCCATGGATCTAGTTCAATAGACATGGTAGTTGTACTCGTTAATTCATCGACAGTCCGTTCAGCAAAACTAATTCTGCACCCGGACCCTTCATGCTCCTCTCATTTATGTTTCCTGTTCTTCCAAACTTCTTCCACGTAAAGTCGTTTCCTACTTGACTAGATTGGTCCTTTTACCAGTACAAGGTCTTGGAGGCGTTCCTCGCATCGGATGAAGAATCTTCGGGTGGGTGGGCGACAATTCATTAGGTGCTTCATACCACGAATGACTGATGTTCTGAGGCGACAAAGGCCATGGCCACCTAACCACCGAGTCTCTCTCTCATTTCGTCTGTTGCCTTTGATGACAAATCGTAATTTCCACTGCTGCAGCCAATTAGAATCCGGTCAGGAGGTCCTGGACGTTTAATCAGCTGGCAAGTGAAGTTGCTTTATCACCGAGCAGCTGGTGAGAGGATGCTTTGATAAGATGACCGGGATGGGTTCAGGGTGTCACACCTATCAATCATATCCAAAGTGTCTATTGTGGCTTGTTCTAAGACTGAATGTGTAATTGCCGAGAAAAGTTTCTTGTCGACGATTTTGTGGTTTCCGCGCGTGATTGGGGCAGCAATGTTCTCCTTGCGGGGTATTCTCTAGTGTATAGTAAATTTACAGGTGTCTGGTTCACTGTGCACTGAAGCTAGGTGTTACTGCACTGGTTCACTGTGCACTGAAGTGTTACTGTGAACTGAAGCTAGGTATTACTGGTTCACTGTGCGCCCAAGCAAGGTTTGGAACTATATTATTAGCAGTAAAACATTGCTTTACCATTAACACCTAGCTTCAGTGCATAGTGAACCAGTCGAATTTGCCCTGATGAAGATGACAGACGGAACGTCGAATCTCGTTAAACAAATGGTAGCTATTTACTACATAACACTGTCCAATCGTCTCCACTCCACACTCTTAAGTACGATTCACGATTAGTCACAGCAGGAAGAGTGATGATACAGCGGTTACATGTAGTGAGTATTAAGTTTCATTCACCGCGCTTGCCTCTTGCTCTCTCGTTAGTCACTGTCGCTTTGTTTTAGCGTGCTAGACTTGATGAATCGCCTCATCAGTCAAATGGCAAAGCCGGTTCATGAACACCCTGCACGTAACAAGTTGGTACGGTCCGTGTCTGTGTATTATCTACGTGCACCAGAGATGGAGTTAGATATGCTGTATCAAAATGCACTTTAGCAGAGGAGCAATTCTTCATTTAAGAGATGATACATTGTTTGATATTAGCACTCTTGGAGGGTTCCTATGCTTTAGAGTTACAAAAACGTGTTACAATAGCTGTGTATCGTCTACGTGCACCTGAGATGAAGAGTTGGAAGGGTATGCTATATCAAAATACACTTAAGCACAGGTGCAATTTTTCATGGAAATGTTTAAATTGATGACCCATCGTTTGGAATCAGCTCTCTCGGTGGATTCCTATGTTTGATTCATCATCTACAGCAGGTTCTGCATCTGTAGTTATGAAAACGTCCTCCGGTTGCAATCAATCAGTCAGTCTTTACTTCAAGTAATGCTAGGCAACCATCTTGAGTTTAAAGTTACCAGAAGTTGCGAGTGAAATTTCCCTTGACGTTTGCCGCATCAGGTGTTAGCCATGACCGCATTCCGCGTTATGGAGTATCGACTCAGCATGTGATTATACACTCTTCACGCTTGGTCAACTCTAATCACGCTGCGGGCTAAATAGGCGGTTATTTGTGCAGACATGATATATAGTGTAGCCCGTGGCACCTGGCCTAGTACCACAGCCGAGCTTGTTACATAACCTTGCGGGGTTGGTGCACGCCAGGCGCCCGGCGGTCTAGCGTACAAGTTTATTTATTTATCCAGAGTATATCTCATATCAACGGATCCGTTTTTCAGACATCCCTGGGCACACACATTTAAGAATACAGTTGTGGATACAAAACCATAATTTTATACGGATAACGTTACTAGTACAGACTTATAGACGCAATCAAAGTGATCACGCAGTATGTGAATATAGTCCAAGCGTCGAAATGTTCTCTCAACGGACAAACTCCCTTGGCATGCTTATCTCTCTATTTGGCCGATTTCTACTCTTTCCAGCCTCCTCTCCACGCCTGGTAGAGGCTACAATCAGTTCCCAGTTCCAGTCCCTCTAGCTGCAGTCTGTTTTTAAATGCTGACGTTGATGTAAGTTGCCGGCAGCGAGTCTGGTCCACAGTAGTGGCTATTGCCCTACAGACTGTAGGCTAAATAGGCGGTTATTTGTACAGAAGTGATATATAGGCTAGCCCGTGGGACGTGGCTTACTACCACAACCGAGCTTGTTACATAACCTTGCGGGGTTGGTGCTCACCAGGCGCCCGCTGGTCTAGCGCACGTTCCCGCCGCGGTATGAATTATTTAGAAAGGAACACAACGACAGCGTGTAGTTGCCCCGGGTGCGGACCGATTAAGCCCTGCAACATTTCCAACCTGGTGAGCAACAACATAAAGACTGTCTGACGAGGCAGTGGCATGTGGGGACACGGCCTCTGTAGGGACCTGGCAGTACACTTACCTGTATTTTTCTTGCCTGTTTGGGTTCTGAACAAAAGTGCTGGACGTTTTCTTCCATTATGACCAATGTAAGACTAATACAGTTACCTCCTTCATGCTTGCTGTCATCCATGCCAGTGATAAGAAATATATGTTTTCAACAAGTTGCATTCATGAAATATTGAACACATAATATTCGTAACATACCGTACGGGAATTCAGTTCTCGTTGGAGGTCCTGTCACATTGTCTGTTCCTGTGAGAATAAAAAAAAGAGAAGTAAAGCTCAATTCAGTCTTTCAACATCTCAAAGTAGTGCAAATAAAAAACGAGACAAGCTGTTAGGGATCCGTCTTATAGCCTTAAGAAGGGACACGTCCTTATTATACCTCCGTGAATAGTTTCATCAGGTTGGTAAAGTCACCAAAGACAATAAAATTTTCACAACCAAGAGGTTATTCAGTCGACGTTTCGGTGACCGTCTGCCACCTTCCTCAGGGTGACACCTGTACTGCTGTACAATGTGAACCAGTCAGAATTGCCCCCAAGGAAGATGACAGGCGGTCACCGAAACGTTGGCTGTATAAACCTCCTGGTTCTGTAAAAAGATCGAGGCTCTTTCTTCACGTCCATACCTGCTGAGAAAGGCGGCGTGTCCCCTGTGATGAGTAGCGGCTGTATGGTCGGTGCCTGTCTGCGGGACACTCTGCTTCCCTCCCGGCCAGGCCGCCTGCCTCTGGCCCCGGCTAGTGGAACGGCAAGGAACACCATCAGCAGAAGGAAGAAGAAGTCACTAAATAAAGAGGTTCTATCTTTACAACCAGGTTTATTCAGCCGACGTTTTGGTGACCGCCTGGCACCTTCGTCAGGGCAAGGAAAGTGACAGACGTTCACCGAAACGTCGGCGGAACAAACCTCTTGGTTGTGTGAAAAAGAGTGTCGACGTCTTTATCAACGTCCTTACCTGAAAGTGGAACGGTAAAGAACACCATCACAAGAAGGAAGAGGGAAGGTCTTATAGCCACCCCTTCCCACCCCGCCATCTTAATAGGCTTTGACGAGGTGGAAACTGGTTACTTGTGTCACGTTCACGAATTATTAATCTGTCGGCTCTCCCTTCAGGCGCGGGTGAGGAGCTGTACGGATTGGTGCCGGGTGGATTTTTACGGCGTTCTGCTGAATATTTTACACGGACGCGATTATTATCCCATCTGTACATGCTTACATCTTTTCCGTCGTACCAGCACACCCATACTTAAAAGTGGTCCCATGCTTTCCGGCTAATAGATCATAGTTCTGGGTTTCTGAATATTTTACATGGACGCGATTACTGTTTCATCTGTACATGCTTACACCTTTTCTGTCGTGCCAGCAGCCCCAATGTTTATAGAGAGGCTAAAACGTTAGGTGTAACAAGTCGTTCGGTGCAATGTAGCTAGCTGACGCCGCGCCGCGTGAATACGAAGCTAATGTGTTAGGTAAAGGAGCGGTTCTACCTACAGACGTTACAGATACAGATTCAGACTGGGCAATTTTTTATTTCTTTTAAAAATCTAGTAGACAACTTTCGAAAAATTTCTAATGTTTGTTACAGCAATGAACATGCACTATTTAAAATCGCTTTGCTTGTCATATTGTACATTATGCTAGTTTCAAAGCGGACCAACACTAGTTCGGTCCTGTTCCTAAAACTCCGCGTGACAGCCAAACAGATGACAAGTTCCCAACAGTTACTTTTGATGACGTCAGATCACGTCGTGCTTGTAAAAAGTCGTCTGAAAAACACGCAATCACCCCTTCCCGTAATAAAGGGAACGACTTTCGCGCCAACACTCTCGGAGGACTCTTCACCCCAGGATGACCCCTTTTACACCACATCTTACGTCCCTCGCACATCTCCCTAAGTGAACCAAAGCATCTGCCTCCTGGCGGGAACACCAAAACTGGCGTTTAGTTTGGCCTCAAGCGCCACGTCCATGTTCCATGAGCGCACACGTAGTGTCACTAGCGAACGATTAACATCCCTAGATGCTAGATAGGACAGTGAGTGTAACAGTCCCAGACTTCTATCTGCCATTCTGGAAAGAATGTAGTTTCTAAAATTGAATTTTGCCAGTAGCACAAACTTGAGAAGAAAAGAGTTCTGTATCGCATGTCTCATCACGGGAATACTTAACAGGACAGTCTACTTCTTGTATGAACTTGAAATACCTTTTATCTGTATTTTGTTAATGTATACCGTAAATTTAAGCACGGTGCTCTATGGGTACCCTGTGTTATTGTGTGACAGTATTATCTTATTTTGTATTGATGTATACATGTTAAGGGCCACAAAAGAATAGCTAACAGAGATGTGATGATGTCAAGCTAAAATATGGATCCCAATAAAGTCGTAAAGCCGTGCTGCTATGGCCATGGTCTTTCGCTGTATGCAACCTTGACAAAACTGCAGTTCCCCTTGTCTTTGTGCTGTAATAAAAACTACCAGATGCATGTTTACCCTTTTAGTCCCATTCCCGCCTGTTCTATCCTTGAGCCTTGCGGGTATGGTTTAACCACAGAACGTGCAATTTTGTAAGATATTTTAAGTAACCCCGGAGGAATCATTCCGCCAAGAGCGGGGAGAACTCGTGACGAGTGGCAGAACTTTGGCGCTGATATAATATTAATAACCTTTATTGTACATCCATGCCCTACCGGGCTAAGTACAGGCGAACAGATAAAATAGGTAATATACATGTTTGTTGTACAAACAGCTCTAAATCTACTCTAATACAGAAGTTCGGCTTCTTCTCGTTTCTTTGTGATGTTAAAAATATAATTTGAAATGGGTTTGTATAATACAGGATGATCAAAGCGCATAAGAAAGATAAATTTTTCAATATTAGGCAAGTGTTGGAAGTATGGAAACGTACTTGTAATATATCTAAAAAGATCATTTCTTTCATTACTATATAAACTACAATCAATAACAAAGTAGGCTTCGTCTTCTACTTTGTTTGAGTTACAATATTGGCAAATCCTTTGCTCCAGAGGTGTGCGGTTGTGCCTTCCTGTAAATCATCGAGAGACGCGCCGCCTCCAGGGTGGCATATATCAGGATGGCAGGTCGGCGACGGGTTAAGTAATGTGTTATCGAGTACTTATACTGTTCTTTTGTGGCTGTTTTACAGTCAACGTGTGAATATCATCGAAAGTTTAATGCTGTTTAGGGAGTCAGAGATAGTACTGAGTGCAGGTTGATCTATCGGCGTCCTTCTCAGTAAGTCGGTACTTACAGATCTAGTGTGGTAAGATTGTACATTGTCATTGAACCTTTGAGGAACTTTGTTGTCACTAAAAAACTTCACATAATAAGACTAGCAGGTAACGAATGAAACAATGCAACTGAGATCTCGACACCCATGAACGACTTACGTTAAATACACGAAGGTATTCTCTACATGCTAGTTTTGTTTCTTCTTTGGAGATTTGTAGATATTTCATTTCGTGAGGGATCTATATCCCAAAGTAAAAACATTTGCCATAGTTGCCAACGGCCTATGAGACAAAGAGGCAACAGACATGAGTTGTCCTATCCTTTCAGAATGCTACTGTACGTTGCAATCTGTGCTACAAAATGCACTAAAATATAATTAGTTCCAGCGAAAATTAATTCATAAGCCTGTGCCTCATAGTGATATATGATGCTAACTTTATGTTGTTGTAGTTGCAAAAGTTTGGTATATTTTATAAGTTTCTACCTGGGTGAGTATGTTCCTGTCACCATGTCACTTTCATTTCAAATTTTAATAATAAAGTTTCCAGGTCTTTTTCATTAGAAAGATTACCATCGAAAACTCATCATGCCCGGCGGCTAGTAAGATATCTAAATCACCAACAATGTGACAACTGGGAGAGATTCCACAGACAAGGATGTTATCTTAATTAAGCATGTTGCATTTCCGCGCTGCAGGTGGCGCCACCAGGTATTTTGACGGTACGAATTAGGAAGAGACGGCGTCACTATAGACGTAAGGACTGCCAAATGTGACGTTTTAATACCCGTGCAATAATGAAAAAAGTCTATTTGGATTTGGAGATGATAAATGATTATATGAGCCGCTGTATTAACGGATTGATGGCGCCTCCGGAGCGAGTCCTGATGTTAAACGTAAGCGGATACGGTCTAGTTTATGAATCGTGCTCTCCGGAAAGTGAGGTTAATACGACGTGTAATAACCCCTTATCATTTTCTAGACCTCTTCTATATGAGAATCTACTCCTAGACTGTTAGAAACGTCAGCCTTGTGCGTGTATGATAACCGCGAATTCAAAAGCTCACAACCAGAAGTGGAAATAAATTGTTGTGTGAACAATATTGAACATGAAGTCAGCGAAGTTTACTTTCAAAACTTACCGTAACGATAGAAACAAACTTACAATCTGAATTCAAAAGTGCACAAACAGAAGAGGAAATGCGTTCTTGTCAGAACAACAGTGATCATAAATTCAGCGAAATGATTTTATCTCGGAGGAGAAATTAACCGGGCCAGGAAAATAACGAGGAAATTCTTCCCAACCCGTCCCATATCCCATGCGTCTACTTTAGAGGAGTAAAATAAAGTAAGACCTTGCAGAGCTGGGCTGTGGATGGGAGGGTGGGGACAAGCAGCTGACAAGAGACCATGGAGAAAAATGACAGCCTGTCCACAGGCGAAACCGGGCCTGACAGGCTAAATAAAAGTTCTAAACGGGAACTATGCGGCTCCAGATGTCTTACTGATGGACGACTGTATGTGATAGATGTCAGTTAGCTTGAGGAATGGCTCCACTCTAGATCTACTACTATTAACGACGGCCTCAGTAGATGTAGCTACTGACATGTGGCAACCATGGTGATGATGATGATGATTAATTCATGTGTGTATGTTGTGGCCTGCAGCTCCTCAATGGGCAGGGGCGCCACTCCCTGTCCGCCACCTAAAGCAGGGTGGCGGTGAGTACCCGTAACTATTGTTAAGAACTACATGGTGCTAATGGCATGCTTGAAGGCCTGTAATGTCTTGGATTTAACAATATTGGCCCATAGAGCGACATACAGTGATAAATTCATCATCATCAAAACTTGTACGAGCGACCACCCCATCCAATACCCCTACCTCAACCGTGCTGGAGCCCTCAACCGATTGAGATTTGCACGTACTGCGAAGAAAAAGAAGGGCCCAATTACATGTACATGTACAATATTATCATATGATGGGTAGTGCCATAGGCGTCTGCACTGTAGTCTGTACTAACCTAGGCTTATATTCTTAGTTCCTCTTCCTTTAGAGGACGTTTCCTTGCGGACTGTTCAGAAGTGGAGAGGTGATTTATCACTCGTACCTGAGCCATGATTGATGAGTCTGATTTAACAAGCCCTGTGGATGTACTACACTCTCGTAACGTTTAATCCGCCAGCGCCGTGAAAGTACTACTCGCTGGGATGTTGTAGCGCTGCGGCAGTTTCTGTTATATCACCGGATGTACGGATGTAAGCTCTTTATAATAACTGTGCTAGAAAATTGCTCGTTTGCCGTCTTTAATGAAATAGCCGGACTTCCGACTTCAAGCTGTCGTAACAGCAGCTTGTGGTAGACTCATCGCATAAGCTTTTAGACCCGTTTAGTAATTACCTTTTAGCACGTCGGCTGCAGGCGAAGCACTCGTCGAGAATCAGCAATGATGCAGACTGTTGGAACGTGCAGGCTGATGATTGTTGTGGGGTCGTGTGGCGTAGTGGCAGAGTGCGCGACTCGGAACTTAGAGTCCCGGGTTCGAGTCCTGACATGCCGATCTTGTGCCCTTGGGAAAGACACTTTACACGACTTTCCTCACTCAGCTCAGGTGTAAATGAGTATTGTCCTGTCGTGTATTTGTCCCCTGTGTTGGTGGCGGCATTAATATAGGTTGAAAAAAACTTGAGTGTGTCGTCACCACGTCTGGTGATTACTGGAATAAAAAAAACGTGCAGGCGGGAACAAAAATCTGAGTCTGATGTTCTTTGTTTTGTTAGCACAGCAGTCCCATTAAGGTGTTATTATGTTAAACTTCGCAGAAGGAAAACAAATTGTTTTTGCTCAGTTTCTTCTTCTTCTGTTCCAAACAAATAGAGTCCTGGACCAGACGCCTGTCACTATGGTAACTGGTGCTGTGGTGTTGGATTACTTTATGTAGCAGACCGACTTGGAGAGCCAGCTAGCTCACCGTACATGTATTTGGCTTTGAGTAAGAATAAACAGTGCAGTAGTTTGTTGGGGGCTAGACCGTGTGAAGGTAAACACTATGCTTTGCAAATGTTACCTTTCTAGTTATTATTCTTTCATCCCCGTCAATGTTTTTCATGCTCCTTCCGTCACCCCAATTACAGCAGTGCACGGGGGACACACCGCAAATTGCAGCACCCATCTCCGGTCCTGATGATTAGATAGAATGACTCCTTATAACGGAGTGTCCAATATTATCTTTGCAGTGTATTCCGGGCTATCTCATAGTGTTTGAATCCATGGCTAACCGCTTCTGGAGTCTTGGATGTGCTACAGCACAGACGAGGTGTCTCAGTACGTTGATGAAGATTAGACATCCAGGTAATCAGATACGCTAGAGAATTGTTACTCAAGCAACTGGATAGGTTTTGGAAACTGTCAGACGTTTCACGTAGCATCCGCTATTTTTCGTCAGTGACTAACGGAATCTAGTTAAACAGGTATTTATCCGAAATCTATGGGTTGATATGTAAATGAGGTGACTCAGATGAACATGAAAACCTACGTATCCAGTTGCTTAAATTTCCTTGTGTAAGCGTTACAATACACGTACTTCAAACAGGATAGTGTTAACACGTCACAATTTACAATGATTATGCAGGTCTTAGAATTGATATGGGAGTTTGGCGGGGAAGCGATTAGAAGTGAATCGGAGCTGGAATAGTGTGGATAATGAACTCATAAGATTCATACTTATGGGTTTTCTACTCTTTAGACCCCATATTTCTTTCATTTCGGTTCAGTTCGTCTATTGATAATCTGTTTAAACTATGTTTCTCCATAAACCTAATACGTCTGGCTTCAGCGTGAAGGTTGTCTTAGGTAATCTGTTTTGATTTCGTGTTGTAAGATTTCCCTTTCCACCCAAAGCTTGATACATTGCCTACTCACCCCTAATTCTCTTTGCTCACCACATCAGAACGCCAGGGAAACCTCCCGTTGTTTCGGTATTCACAGCAGCGCTGGTAGTGATAATGATTCCATACATCTATTAACACCCTTATGGTCAATTACTACGTTAAGGAGGGAGCAGTACACCGTGGTACAGCCTCCGCACTAACACTTTATCTCACCCGTTCCAAAGCCACTGCGGCGTAACACTCCGATGAACAACTTACCACATCTTCCCGGGCGTAATGAGCGAAACGGCTGCTGGCGTATAATTCCAATAAACCGTAATCACTGTTAAAGGTGATAATTTATACGTTAATTGTAGGGTACTTGTGCTAACAGAAAAGCTATGATAATTTAGTACGTCCCTGCCGATGGCCCGCTAGGTTCATTGCGTTGAATTGCCGACGGCAGGAATAAGGTATGAAATTCTGATATATAGCTATGGTATAATGAATCTCGCAGAAAGAGAGTGTCATATATACTTAGGTGTAGTCGTGTGTGTGTAATAGATATTGCAAAATGGTACGATATATCTATAGTTGATTATGTTTGGGGTAGATCTTTTTTATTATTGCGTTTTGCGTACGTGTTGTACGGTATGTTTTATTTACGTATGTCGCGGATGGTCGAATATACATAACCTGGTGTTTTCTTAATGTCATCATGACACTTTCTCGTTCAAAAAGTACGCCAGAGAAACTATTAACTGTAAGAAATAGATTGGCCGTATCCTGTAGCAATCACAGAAAGTAGGAACAGGACTTGTCTCCCGTGTCGTCTGACGGTTTTTATTTCTAGTTCGATGCCCCTTCATCATCCTTCTTCATCACTTCTGGTATTTCATTATCCAATCTTTCAGTGTCCACTGACTGGTTGATGAGTGCCTGGCAGTTTTATGGGCCGTCGTTTTTATGGCTCAGGACACCCCGAGTCATATGTCATGATTTCAAGGGCGTCTGAGTCCAGACTCAGGTTTTGTAGCCAGGAATTGATTCAAGTTTGCCAGTACGTACGTGTAGTAAAACTATATGATTAACCATTTTATCATACAAGCAAATCAACCATTGCTAGCTTTTCCATTGAATATTGATTGAAGTACAGATTTGAGCTCGTAATTTACGTCGTAAATAGAACGTATTCATCTTCTAAATTAAATGTTCCTACCATCACTAAAGCTAAGAGTTAGAGATGACAAACTACAATCAAGAAACCATCGATAACAGATAGGGTTCTCACCACCCCTCTTCTGGTGGCCAAAGAAAACAGAGAAATAGATATTTACATCCATATTAAAAATATTGTAATTGCTGCTCTGTTTACCTTCTAGAATATACAAAGATGGATCGATACTTGAGAGTACTTAGGCATCCCTGGAGACGTGGACTATTTTCAGGAACCATCTTGAGCTACTTTTCCTCACTATTGATCTATTACTGATGGGCGACTGTACTGAATACTTGCATAACTTAACAGGCACTAAAGATCTTCAAACGGTTGCGATGTCAATCATGCTTGCGGGTCTTCTGATGTATTGGTAAGTTGCTTTGACTTCGTGCCATTGCTCGCCAACAAAGCTCTTAAAACATTAGACGTTACATGTAACTAAGTTTTGGGACTTGACGATCAATGTGTTTGTTATTCCAAAGGGAAAGGAAACTGCAGATACATCTTACAAACTTCAGGATAGCTAGTGAGGGTTTTGTGTGTTAACTGGTGTGCTACGCCGGAGGGTAGTACTACCGGTTGGCAAGTTCAGACGGCAGCCGCAGGAAGATTATTTTTTGCATAGCCACGTCTAGTCGTTTGACAGGTGTAGCTTCAAAATAATTAAAGTCTGGGCCTCCTACAATTCAGCAGTAGGTAGAATCACGCGCACGTAACATGATGCAATCGCATTAAGAACTCTGACGCCCAGTGAATACTTTGTGCCACTGAAATCACCTCTCATCAAACGAGGAAGTACCGAGAAAAGCGGAAGACTGTAATCACAGTCCGCCTCCTCTTTATGGGCTCGTCATTAGCGGTACGCCTGCGCCTGTAGGGCTTCGATTCGTCCGCATACTTCAAAGATCGATGTCTGCCTGTATTAGTGAGTCCCTCACGCTGGCCGCTTTATTATTATCACAATGATGAATAAGGAGATTATTAAAATATCAGTCTCCAGGCGGATCCCTTCAAGCTCGTGCCAAATCCAACGGAGAACGTTAAGAGGTCCCTAATCAGTTTTCCTGCCAGACAATCAAATGTTTATAATGCATTTCTGTCCGACGGGATTGAACGACTCTGATGAATATTTACAAGGTAACGGTTTTCTCATCATCCTCTGTTAGATTGTATTGTCGAACAAGTCTGTAGGAATCCGTCATACAATTACAAGGATGTTACCAGTGATAGCAAAACAGATTGAGAATTCTGTACATACCCGACCGGTACTTCATTTTAATTGCGTTTAATGTGTTTGTTTAAGTATGTACATGTACTTTTAAGTGTACTTTTTAATCTGCCATTGTATTGAAACACGCAATCCAGCCCATGTCTGCTATGTGTTTTGACGATTAATCCTTTCATTCATTTATCCATTCATTCATTTCTCTGTTATGCCAGACAATGTCGTGATAGTGGCGGTTTTGTTAGAAAATAAATGCTACCTTCATAGACAGACAAATGTACGGATGGCGTGAGCGTGATTGTTGGTCTATCTGTGTCAAAGTAAAACGGATTAGTTTAAACTAACTGTTCACCAGGCTGCGGGGAGTTAACGGTTTTTTGTTGGTGATGTTATTGGAGAATCTGGCCATGCTCATGGAGTGACAGTGTAATCCACTCTTATTGTTAGATCGGCCACCTTAAATGTCTACGTGGCTCGTCCATTTCCTTATGTCATTAAAACCTCAAGATGTATTATGGTCCCGAATCTTTGAACGTTTTGCAAGCCCTTTCTAGATTCCAGGCCCAAGGAATCTGAGGGAGTTAACTTTTGTGTGTGTGTGTGGGGGGGGGGTGATGAGTGATGTCATTGGAGAATCTGGCAATGCTCATGATGTGCCAGTGTAACTCACTCTCATTGTTAGAGCGCCCACTTTTAATCCCGTCTCGTCCATTGCCGTATTGAATTGAAACCTCAAGATGCATTATACTCCCGAATCTTAGAACGTTTTTCAAGCCCCTTTCTTGATTCCAGGCTCAAGGAATCCACCCAGAGACCATCGGCAGATCCAGCCTGTCCCAAGTGACTCCAGCATTAACAACATAAATCATGTCCTCAGAGTCATCACCGAAGACAAATGACGGTGTCAGGTCTTAACTGAAAAATATCACCGAGAGGCGTAATCAACGGTACATCATGCCGTCCAAAATTACAGAGGAACACCGTAAGTATGGAATCAATCCTCCCCCTGGCCTACTTCTATAAGCCCCGACCAACCGGTATTACCAAAGGACGGGAATCTTACACCCAAGGGCCGAGATGATGAGGTGATAAAACTAAAACCCAAACTCTCCCGGGGGACGTCTTAGAGTTTGGTAAGTGAAATAGATGATGGTCTGTAGCATATAACATGCAAAGACCAGCTTATAAGAGGTATCATTATCCGAGGACTTTACAACAGCGCTGGCGGCAACGGGTCGAAAACAAAGGTGCAGGGGTTCAAAGGGATGTGTAAGAGCGGTTTTCCGTGTAAGGCGGCACGGCTGGAGGGTGAGTAATGTGCGGGTGTGTGATGGAGTATCGCCGCGGTGACCGCTGGACTGACCCTTCTGGCCTCTATTCCAGGCCACGTATCCCACCATGGGTCTATCAGACTTCATTCTGTCTCAGGTGAGACTCTGGAGACACCAGTGATGAACCACTGTCTCATCACCATGCATCACTTTACGTACAGGTGCTATCTTTTACACCACACGAAGTGATAAGTTTTCACCTTTTCCACGCCCACCGTCTCTCGTTACATCACATTTTGACAACATCAACACAATCCCCGGCAGTTGGTATTCGAAGAAAAAGTTACTTTATCATTTTCACTTTAGATAAAGCTTATGCTGGTATCCATTCTATTCCAACTCCGGTTTCCAGGCGGAAGCGATCAATATAGTGTTGGACTAGGATGAACCCAAGAATGGGGTAGACATCAGGTTCGGTATGAAGCCTTCTTCATTCCTTTACAGCAAAAAAAACGCTTTAAGTCTGTTAGAAATGTAATGAACAGCATTGTTGCACTCGCAGTGACAGTGGGCACAACCACCATTAGCCTTATATATAAACACACTATCGCCGAGGAAAAAACAAAGAGGCCGCAGAAGAGTCTACATTTGCTGGTCGTCCTTCGATTACCCCCCGTCACTTCCTGACCAGTGTGGTGTTGTAAACACGAATAACTTGATTGCCGCGAGCTCTGTTGGTCCATATTGGGGAGCTGACTCTTAAACTGAGCTAAGGCAGAAACCTTTATGGTGATCCTTTGGGCTTCTGAAGATTCTACAGGTCACCACCCAGCGAATTGATTCAGGGAAAGTCCCTCTTTGTGTGTCAGGACCTTAGCCCTCGCCGTAACCACCAATTATGCAGCTTTTAAAAGGGCAACGAAGCAGAGATGTAGCAAGTGAGGCATAAGGGAGGGGAAAGTCACAAAGCAATTGAATAAGAAATAAGTGAATCAAATCACTTTGTCAGTGGCGGTGGCTCTTCTGTTACAAATGATGTTACAAAATTATCAAAATTCTGGTTATGACATAGTGATATTGAATGGATGTAATGTCTTCTAGTAAATAATAATGGTTTATTGTCAAAGTAACGTTAACACTTTTCCAACAGCTTGCCGCCAAATGTATGGTTGAATTGGTGTAGGGACATTTCAGCAATGTTAATTGATAATGTTAATTAACCATCAGGTTTAAGTCGTTTAAAATTAGCATTACACTTGGATCTAGCATCTACAGTTGAATTTCTATAACGACTGTTTATTGAATGCACCTTGTCGAATTCCATGAATACACACACACACGTGCATCAATGGCCCTCATCACAGAAAAAATCTATTGGACGTCGATGGTATTATGGAGGTACAATATTTCAATACCCCTCTTAGTCCTGTACCTTATCTACCGGAAACTGTCTGTGTGATGTAAGCCAGGAATTTCATTACCTGGTGCTGATCTAATAGTTGATTTCCCTGATTCAAGGCCGTTGGTGCATTGTCCACATACGGCGACCTTGATCACGGTTACTTGTTGTTGCCATCCCCCGATAATTTGCGCGTCGCGCGCGAGTTGTCGTAAGAAAAGCGAAACGACGAATCATTGTATTTTTCTTTACCCGAATGAGTATAATGTTTGGAAGGTTTATGGAGACCGTCCAAATATTAGCTTGGGTCCTGGGTGTCATTCGTTTTGTAACGAGGCTCCTTGCACTCTTTACCCCGAAAAAAAAAACGTGGTAGCGAGTGCATTTAGCAAGGATCCCCATTACAAAACAAATGGCACCCAGGCTATCCCAGTACTATTATATTTACGATTGTCCTTGACTCGGCGCTCCGTCGTATTCATCATTGTAAACTGAAGAGTTGTCCAACTGGACGAGTATTCACATACAGGAAACACTATGCAGCGAAAAGCCGGTACTCTTTAGTCTTACTGCACCTGAAATGTCTTGCAGCTCGTGGTACTACATGTCTATAAACATCTTCAGAAATAAGAGTCCCAGGTGGCATATAAGAGACGTTGGTTTCCTGTGCTTCTCAGAAAATTGAACTGCAAAGACATCACCTAGTTTTTGAACGTGACGAGTACCAGAAACAACTACCATGTTGTCCCGAAAGCGCCTCAAATGAAAGTTAACTAGAAAACTCTTTGTGAAAACTTCAACTGTTCTCTAACTCAGTTATCTGATGAAGAAAAACTTTTTATAGCAGTTTGTTAGTGGAAAAGCAGGTTAACCGTGGGGCAGACACAGTATCGTTAAGAGACCTGGTTGTGAAGTCCGTGCGTACCTTGAGACCAGGACTTTATTACCTTCTGATGAAGGGAACGTAAGTGGGATTGCCTCCCTCATCCCAACAATCCATTAGTACAACAGACAAGCTGCATTACTTCCCACTCTGCATATCCTCAGTCGGTCACTTGTTCATTAGACACGTAATTGGCTTTGAGTTCTAGCCGACAGACAGCTCTTAACACACAGTAGGGAATGCAAATAACGTTGGCGTAAAGGCTAATATCTTTTTTGAAACCAGACTTCCACTACAATAGGTCCTGAAAAGGTTGGGAAGAGCGTATACGGGCCATTACGTACATTAGAAACATCATGCTTTCTGGGGAAAACGGCATACCATCATGTATGTACGCCATCGGTAAGACCTCTATGACTTCTGCACACGCAGTATGAACCATAAATAATACAAAATGTGTGTGATGTACTGTAGCCAGAAAGTATCCCTTGTTGGCCAACTGTGATTTAAGGTACTGGAACACACAACAGATCGATAAACAGAGGATGGCCGCTAAGGTAATATTTTACAGCAGATTTGAGGATGTTGCAAGAAAGAGAAGGTCTTTCTGTAGATCAAGAAATGTCGTCTCCTTCCTTTCAGTGACGTATCGCCACCAGTCTTACACCACATGATTGGCTACCATCGCAGTTGTTTTACAACAACAGTAGTTTTCCCCTACAAATGGTGTCAGAAGTGGGATTGGCAGAGAAGACTGCGTAAAATATATTACAGTGATGCTGAGGGCAACGTAACAGCTAGCCTAATGCAAAAAAATGGTTCACATGAGTAGAAGCCACCATCAGGACTTCTAAAGTGACGACCTCCCTCCTTGGCCCTCGCCCCCCCCCCCGCACTCCTTGTGCACACGACTACCCTATATCTATGACGCAGTAAACGATTGCATATCTTGGACAGGAAAATTTCCCTTGTACGTACGGTAAAACGCCTAAAAGTGAGCGGAAATGTAGTGCGTTGGTGGTTGGGCCGAGTTAAGCAGATTTGCGATTGGTCGAGTTGGTAATGGTCCGAGTAGTCCTGATTCCTACCTGTGTCTGTCCAGTTTGTGAATAGACAGTAAACTTTGTTCTCTTCGGAGTTTATGAAGAAGAGAAACGCCGGAAATGTTTCCAAGATCCTGTCCTCTGTAGATAGCGGCACAGCGATCTCCACTAAAAGGCCACGTCCTCTCTCCTTAGTCAGGGTCCAGAAAGAGTTGAGTCAGACAACTCGTTTTGCACGCGTGATCAATATTGCAATGAGGTTTACAATTAGGAAGTAATTACGCTGTCCTTGAGACTGCCTAAACGTGAAGCATAATGGCCGGCAATCAGATGATGTTGATGGCAGTCTCACGTCCGAAAGGGTAACTGATTAGTGTGAATGGTCAGTAAAGCCCCTGTCACACGTTCACGAATTTGGCCTCGCAAAAACACAAGCCGAAGCCTCCTCCCCCAAACAATGGTTAAGGGTAGGTTGGCGCAAAGTCGGCTGGTGTTCGGCGAGGTTCTAATGTTTCAAAATGTTGAAAACATTCGGGGGTTGGTCGGGCATGGTTGGCTTCTATTTGGCTGTAAGTTAGCAGAACACCGGCCAAGAATTCAGAAGTACGTCAGCAGTTTTCTGGGCGTGTTTGGTGATTAAAATTTGACTTAAATTAATTCAAATTCGTTTCGATTCGTACATAAAGGTAGGCGTGACCCAAAATCTGGTCAGAGCGCTCCCGAACGATAGCCAAAAGTGGTCGGCTCGTGTTCGGGGGCAATTAGGGTCGGGGGCAGGTCTTGAATGTGTGACAGAGGCTTACGGCAATGTATGTACCGTACAGTATGTCCAAGGCCAGGTCAGCACCAAGGAATGAATTGTGAATGAGAAGAAAGGATGATCAGGTAGTCTGCTGTCCTTAATACACAGGGTGTCATGTTAGACTATTCTTATACAATCAGTTGATAAATTTTCTGTTGCATGAAATATTGATTTCACAGACAGATTATTCCTACGTTCAACAAAAATCGATAGTTGTGGTGTAGCGTTTCCAAGCTACACTGTGTGGAAATAAATTCAGCATTAGCAGACACAGTAGCATGTGAAAAGGCTGAATGTTGTCGTTTCTGTACAAATGTCAATACAACAATGCTGAAATTATTAGCAAGTTCTTTGAGTAAAATTCCTCAGAGGTTGGTCGTGTGGAAATCAACATTTTCTATGCCCATAAATGTCACTGTAATCATTTTCATTGTAAAAACACTTACAGAGACGTTACATTTATTTATATAAGCTTGAAGACAGGGCAATTATTCGTTAATCGACAATGGCTTGTGATCTTAAAAAGCACAGGTAGTGAGGGAGAGAACCTTCCTCCTGATTCACCCCTAAACTTCTCACCCGACAGCAAGGGACATCTCAACTCAAGCGGGACGAAAGTCTGCATTGTCCCAATGAGCCTGAACCGCCAACCGTGAAACAGAGTTCTTTTTGACGTGAATGCCGCAACTGGCAAACCATTTCACACCTGTTAGGCTAATACACAAGCGGCCAGGCCTGTGACATCGCACACTCCCGACCCTGTACCTGCAATATCATACTTCAAATTAGTTTCAAAACTGGGCAGGCACTTCGCCCCCTAGAAAGCTGCCTCAAATCTGTCTCGACGTCCCCCGAGTCAGCGTCCATTTTGCAGGCCGTATAACCTCTAAAAAGTTTGAAAGGACCTCAGCTTCCAACCGTGACGCACAGGAAGGATACATCTCAGACCCCCCATACGTCTCTCCATCCGTTTCACTCAGCCCTCTAACCTGACACTGGGATGTAGCTTCCATTAGATACCATGTGTTTCCTGATCCGGGGATAGCCCTTAATGCTTTTCCTCGGAAAATTCTCATTTACGGGCTTTAAACCGACCGTCCCTTCGGACAGGATTTCAACGTCCACAGCCCAGGAAGGGCCGGAGATCGACCTGTAGTAGGAAAAGGGATTAGGTGCATTAAGCTCGGAGGCTTGTCCCGGTGTTAGGAGGGGAATGATGCCATCCGGTTCGTGATCCTCTTCTTGTCCACAATTCATCATTGTTCATCCTCATCATGGCCAAGAGAAGGCAATGTGTCAGCCGCAGCATCCGTCACAAACTTGTGAACTTTTCAGGAGTAAACTTCAAACCCTGCCATCAACAAGGGCATGAAGATAAGACATAGGGAAGGAGAAGATGGCAAATGGCAAGTTAAAATTTGTGCATAGTTTCTCCTTCATTGTTCATCCTCATCGTGTCCAAGAGAAGGCAATGTGTCAGCCGCAGCATCCGTCACACACTTGTAAACTTTACTTTTCAGGAGTTAACTTCGAACCCTAACATTAGGAGGGTGAAGAAGGAGGCAACTGGACTGAATATGCCTCAGTTGCAATGTACAATCCATGCATAGTTTCTCTTTCCTTGTTGACCCTCATCGTGGTGAAGAGAAGGCAATGACCAATGTGTCAGCTGCAGCATCCGTCACACACTTGTGAACTTTTCAGGAGAAAAGTTTGAAACTCAAACTTGTAGGTGGCAAGGTCGTCTTGTGGTTAGTGTTGTTGACTCAGAATCTGTAGGTTCTAGGCTCGAATTCCTGACAGGCCCCATTGCTGTTCTTGGGAAATGCACTTAACACCTATTTCTTCACTGGACTCGGTGAAAAGGAGTACCTACATGTAGCGTCAGGTAGGGACGTCCTCATAGATGGGACGTAAAGCCGGAGGCCCGGTGTTTGAGCATTCTGCTCGGAACCAAGGTCCCGGGTTCGAATCCTGCCAAGTCTCCGATCTTGTGCGCACTTAACACGACTTTCCTCCTCACCTCACTCAGTTGAAAATAGACTGAACTATAGGCGCTGGTTCATGTTGTACTGACTCTGAATTGCAGCTCCAAGTACCCTGATGTTCTTTTGCCTTGATAGGCTGATATATAAGGCACGTGCGTAATGCCAAAGATGGGCAATTAATCATCGCTAATTAATTAACGTTAATCATTATCATAGGTTACTCGCAACGAATTATTAGAAAATCCTCTCTAGTATAAAAGGTATTGTGACGACGAAAACCTTTCAAACGCTGACAAAATAAACATGCAGGAAGTTGCAAAGCAGGACTGTCCGCGTATCTGTATCTGAATCTGTATAGCCGGTATAACTGTCCCTCGGTGTAACATACCAGCTTCACAGGCACGCGGCGCGGCGGCAGCTGGCTACATTACGCCGAGCGACTTGTTACACCTAACCTTTGAACATCTAACTCTAAACATCGTTTAAAGCTATCTAGTGATGATGCCTCTACTGCTTATGTCTCTAAAATCAATGAATCCATTCTCTGTGCAGATGGTTGGCATAAACAATTGACCCATGCTTACCTGTTAAGACCCGTGTGCGCCACTTTATTGCTCAATTAAAGTGCAATGTTCCGTGGTTGCCCTACTTTCACACATCACCCAAGAATGACCCTGACACCAAACGAGCCAGCTCTCTTCTTTTCTCCCAGTAATTCGTTTCTTTATCTAATTATTCTCACGCTCGCTTCACTGGTGCAGAGTGAGCGTGTAGACCCTCTCTATGTATCTCACTTATTCATGAAATATTATCACCATAGCCATAGATAGTTGTCAAATAAAACAGCTAATCAAAAACGCGTTTATCACTCCTTACCTGATGGATGGTAGCAATCATAAACTCAATTAAACGGTGGATCGGTCGATCTGACCTATCAGAGATACGGGCAGCGAGGAACACACTAGCTGACCCAGATTGATGGGAGAATATGGTTGGTCTGACCAAAAAAAATGGATATGTTTTACACTCCAATTATCCTATATAGAGTAACTATAGCACAAGTGGCTGGCATTGTCTGATCATTTTTGTTATATTTTTAATTTTAATAAAAAAGTAAAACCATCATCTTCTCTATCTTAAGATTGTTTCTCTATCTTTTTTAACCGAAAGTTGGCATACTGTGCCCTTAACGTCCTACCAGATTTTTACTACATCAACATCATACTTCTTTTCATCCTGATGGACGATCTGTTCACTGTTTTTTTTACCACACTCAGCAAAGAAAAGATGGAAAGGTCATGAAAGACCCTATGATTTATCGGCATATCAGTGAAGCATTTATCTCCAAGCCTACGCCTTGATGAAAGAACCTATGTGAAAAGATAGCAAAATGTGAGAATTCAAACCTTCAGAAGGACTTTTAAGGGAGAACGTACTCGCAACGTAACCCCGCAACCCCCTTAAAATATTAAAATACAGCTCACGTATATGCAGCTAGGCAATAGCTACTCAGCTACACCTTGATAACAGAAACTATGTAAAAAGATAGCAAAATGTGAAGTTTCAAACCTTCAGGAAGAGTGTTAAGGGTGGCCGTACTCACAAAGCCCTTTGAATGCAGCTCACGTATACCCAGTTAAGCTACGGTCACAACCCGTCGTACGTGCTTCTGCGTGCTGTCTACGTGCAAAAACGTGAGCAAACGCAGGGCATTCGTGCGTGGTGAGTACTGCCTCCGTACGGAATCCTACGGATTTGGGAGCACGCAAACACGCCGTACCACTTGCGCTACGTACGATGCACGCAACCGCTCAAGGCCAGACTTGGCGTGCAGACCACACTCTTACACTTTGCGCAACCGTGCGAGTGACGTGCGTAGACGCCACTCCTTCCCCACGTTTTCAGAAAAAAACGTAGCAGACGTAGCCTCCCAAATAACGTACGGACAAAAAGCACGCACGGTGGGTTGTGACCGTAGCTTTAGTCAATAGCTACCCAGCTACACCTTGAGAAAAGAACCTATGTACGAAGGCAGCAAAATGTGAAATTTCAAACCTTCAGGAGGAGTTTTGAATATCAGGGAGACCGTACTCGACACCCCCCCTACCTTAACATGTAGATCACGTACACTCAGTTAGACAGTAAAGTGACAAAACGTTAAAGTAGTGTATACCTGACGGGCGACGCAGGTGGGTGGTAAAGTGTCCAATTATACGCTTATTTCCCCGAAGTGCAAGTACACGTGTACAAGTGCAAATACCACCGCAGTGGCGGGCCATTCGCGGGCTGTGGGACGTTTTAAAGGGTAGCAAATGAAAAGGGTCATTGTCTGAGAGGTGAAAAAGTCAGGCAAAATTTGTGTCTCATACGAACTGGTTATCCGCAATATGGTCAGCGCTAAAGGGCCTGGACAATTGCTGAAAACTTTAGTTTTATTATCATTTTATTGCGGTTTTATGGGTAATAGTGGCGCGGGTTAATGAGCTACAGGTAATATTGAAAGTCCAGTCTTTAACCTCATCGATGAACAAATACGCCCGTAAAATGTAGCCTGTATAGCAGGCTCTACGGTTGGGACGATTTTGAGTTTTTCTTGTATGCTTTTTGTCTCTTATGGCATAATCAGTTCTAGCCTGGGTGCCATCCTATTTGTATACAGGGCTCCCTAATATTTTTAGGGATCGAATCATGATAGGAGCCTAGGGTGGCACCCAGGCTGTATCAATTCTATTTGCACTTGGGTTCATATGGCGGCCCAGCATAGAAATATGAATTGCCAAAAGCGCTTATAAAAAAAACTTATTAAAAAGCAATCCTACGCCTGCTAGGGAGGCGTCATAAAATGGGGTTTGCCACTAGAAGGCTGCTCGTCTCCCCACTCCTAGTTTCTTCAAGATTCTTTTCAACATTAGGGTGTGTTTCTTCACTTCGTTAGTGGCCTATGCTGTTTTACTGTTGCTGTGTTTTTGCTAAAGGCCATCACAATAAATACAGTATAGCTGCCTGGACCTCGACCTGCTACATTCTGCGGTGCAGTAGTTTCAGGATGACATTCTGGTGGGTGAAACACTAGGACGTGTAAATGCCATAATGGCATTTGGACGGCAACAAATTTACCTCGGCAACTAAACTGCTTATTTCAACCCCTACTGTAACACTTTACGGAAAAAAGTGAAAGGGACAAAAGATTTATCAAACAAGTGCGCCCATTTTAATCCTAACATACTAACAAATCGGGTCATTTTTAATTTTTGACAAGGTGAAACGAACATAAATTTCCAAAGCATAACAAATTTATCAAACGACAGCGCTCATTTTTTCCTACATACAAACAATTCCTCTAACATTCTGGATTCAAGTTAAATACTAGGCTATTAGACAACTGCAAGCCAGTTACAAAACTACACCATAGCTTTCGTCCCCTTCATGGGCCTTTTCCGCTTTCTGACGAGGTAAAACGAACATAGAATTCCAAAGCACAACAGATTTATCAAACGACTGCGCTCATTTTTTTCTTACATACTAACAATTCCTCTAACTTTCTGGATTCAAGTTAAAAACTAGGTATCAGACAACTGCAAGCCGGTTACAGAACCACACACCAGTTTTCATTTCCTTCGGGGCATTTTTCGTTTTCCTGACAAGGTAAAACGGACAGAGATTTCGTCAGCTCCCAGTCCATTTAGACCCTCTACATCCTATAGAAAAATATGATAACGTAATTACCGAGAGAAATTCCACCAGGGACGAATGTCGTTTATCTTACGACCACAGGGGTTTCTTCCTATTAGTTATGGAGATTGTATGGGTGGGATAAGTAGCTTATTTCGCTCTGGGGACTTAAGGGTAATAAAGATGATGTCGGGAAAGCAAGCACATCGCGAAACGTGTTTGTTGTCCGCTCTTCTTTCTTTTTTGTACGTTTCCTGGGGCGGAGTAGAGGCGAAGTTCGTTTGAAGAGATTGGTGTAAATGCATGCGGCAGGCTGATTGCGGTAATCACTCGGGTACACTCGCTTGGTCTTGTCTTACACCGCCCGCGAAGACGCTACGCTGCTGACGGCACTTTTCCACTATCAGACTTATCTTCGCCGCGCCCACGTCCTAGTACCACTGCTTAACTTCATCTTAAAGCCCATAAAATACCGAAGAAGCGAATGGGCCAGGAATATCTTTGTGGTCGCAATGTGATTTACAAACGAATGGACATAACTAAATGCTTTTTAATGGTCCGCAAGGCCAGCGACAATATACCAGTAGGTTTCGCGGAAAAACGGCGATTACACCCACCTCTGAAGTTCGCGGAGGAGGCCTGCAGCAGTATAGCAATTGTCAATATCCTCCTCCAAAGCATGTTGGCTTCTAGGTTGTTCCCTCTCTCTCTTTCTTTCCAGCAAGAAAAGCGCCCAGTCAGTCCGCCAGTTGCAGAGTCAACTGTTACTGTATTGATCCGGTCCTAACGGTTCCGAGACGGGAAGTGCCGCCCAGACAGCATCGCGGCCTCTCTCCTCCTTCCACACCCCGACCCCTGGAGATATACCGGGGCAGCAGCGCTCCTAGCGACGGACTTGAGCTGCAGTATAACTCACAGCGACTCCTGTCGGTTTGAAAACTAAGTGCACCAACGTAGGTCTGAGCAGGTCGTCATGATTTAAGCCCGTCAGAGGGAAACGTGTACCGTTTCTGAGCTAGTTTTGTTTTCGTGAAAGCTCTCGTGGGTTTCACGACCCCACAAGGCCCACTGTCGAACTTGACCTTCCTTTTCCTTAACCCTACCAACCTACTAAATTTGATCACAGCATCTCCAGTTATCCTGTTCACGAACAAAAAAGCCAACAAACACAAAAGGTCCAGGGCAGTGACGTACGAACCCGCCATAAAGCCCATTCTCGAACTTAATCTTCGTCTTCCCAACAGTAACTTGCCTAGCAAAAACCTTGCTTAGTGTAGCCAAGAAGGTTGGAGCGCGAAACCTTCTCTCCGTGGCAAAAACTCCCTCGGCAGCAAATCGTCCCTCGCGGCCGCATATTACTCGCGTCGCTCAGAGAAAAAATAACGCCGACGCCCAACAAGACTGCGAAGGAGGCTAGCTTAGTGAACCTTGTTCGAATTTTTGTGCACAATGAAGGCGTCCATTCAACAACTCCATCTGCCGTTCCAAGTGAAAACTGCATTTTTAGGTGTCATTCATAAGTTTATAGCAGTGTGTTCTTTCACGAAACAACGTAAAAGAGGAAAAGGTACATGACCCCCTGAGGACTTCACATTTACCATTAGGTACAGACAAAACTTCAAAAGTTCTGAGATAGGAACTTTTTATGTACCGTTCTATTTGACTATAAAAGCTAACCGCCTAAGTCCTGACGCATGCTACAACAGAAATGACGTCCAGTGATTGCGTCATACAGGTCATTCAAAATCGCAATCCAATCGCATTCTCCTTTGAGCCAAAACTCAAACCTCTTAAAGCTCTTCACTAGAAGGGCCATCGAACGGTTATATCCGCGAGGTATCGATTTTCAATGGCCCACTCTCCGGGTTTGAAGGGCCGAACGACGTGTCTTCGTTTTCCACACTCCAAGAACCTCGCTCTTTGTTTTTCACCAACGATGGCCGGATCGGGTGTACATAATATGTAGAAAGGTCGACAATAACATGCCCTGGGGACTGCATGTACGCGAAGTCTTGTTAATCCGTGGTGAAGACCTGATCACTAGTGTATACACGTATGGGTTACAACAAGTGGGATCGGAGCGGCGCACTCAGTAAGGGAGTTCCTGTATTCTCGCCGCTTGAATACTAAAGTAATCGTCTGTAGTGGCTAGCCTCCGAAACAGGCTTATAGAACTGGGGGTTTGGTGGTCTTCGACTGTTTTCTGATTAGCCCAGTTCAAAAAACGGGGGCAATTCAACCAGGCCGGCTATGTTGTCTATGTACAATCAGAAAATAGCACATAAAAGATCCCAGAGACCCTGAAGACCCCCACAAACCCCCAGTTTTTGGCATGCTTGGATAATCGCCTGTAGTGGCGAGCTTGGTTCGATCAATCGACGTTTCCCGCTCCTAGAGTGGGATGTTTGGGCGGAAAGAGATGCGGATATGGATCGATTGGAGGAGGATATAGAGCGAGCCAAACGATCAAAGGCTTTGGGAAAGAGTTGATGACTGTGTTGACCTTGTGGTGAACCCTTGTTCCCCCCCCCCCCCCTCCTTTCCGCCTAACTCTCAAAGTTGTGCATTTTCGACAGGAAACAACACGAAACAAGCAAAGAAAGGTAACATTAGCTAATCTCCAAGCAGATTAGGTGGGGCAAGGGGACTTTATACTGGCCAGTCCTGTATCCATTGGCCGCCTGTATCCAACGTTCGCCCCACGAATCTGCCACAGAACGCACCAGGGCGGGGCTACCCTTTCAAAATTGGTGTCGCTGCCCCTCCCTGGTAACCATTAAAACATCGTTTGGTAAATCTTTTTACTGCCCGGAGTTAACGCGCGTCCGGTGTAGGGAACAGTATAGTCAGCGGGCCGTGTTGGCTCCCTGCCGCTTCCGCCTTCCTAATGACTAGCGAGGTGTATAATGCGATCAACAACGGTGTTTGTGAAACTTTATGTTGACATTTACTCTGTTTACGATCGGTAAAATTTTGTCGGATCCTCCAGATCAAAATACAGTGTCGTGATCCATTATGATTATAGTTGGGGAGGGGGGCAGTGAGATCGGTCAAATCGACGTGCAAAAAAGGGGGGAAACAGTCCAGAAAACAAACTTGTTTTACCAATACCAGATCTGCAACAAGTGCATAGAGTGGCGAGATTACAATGACGATTGTGGGCTCTTTGGCAATGGATGGCAGAATTTGGTAGCAAATGGATTTTCCGTGTCCTGTCGCGAGCCCGACGAAGCTATCTTTCCTCTCCACGGCGGCTCTGATGGCCGCAACTTGGCCATCTTTCAGTCCGGGGAAACCCCAAATGTCACGTGCAACACGATGCGCCCGCAAAATGTCGTTCATGATGAGCGGCGAGCGTATGGACAACTCAAAACACCGGTAAGGTTAAGGTTCTGTGAGTAAGGTTTAAAGGTACGGCTTTCAAAATGTGACCGTTATATAATAGGAAGGAAGATCGTGGATCACTGCGCACCGACTGCCAGAACGGAAACTCCCGCGGCGCGCGGGTGGAAAACGTAACCCGCCGTAAAACACTTCGCAGCTACTTGAAAATAGGCTTCAAGTCTTCCGTTCTGTGGCAGATTCGTGGGGCGAACGTTGGATACAGGCGGCCAATGGATACAGGACTGGCCAGTATAAAGTCCCCTTGCCCTACCGAATCTACTTGGAGATTAACATTAGCAAAGCAAATGCAAAATGTTTACCTTCACATGGTCTATCATAAGAAACTAGTATACTGCTTCGTATCCTATTAATTTTAACTCAAACACATTCAAACATATCTATAATGACTAGCCCCCCCCCAACTCTGTCCTGAAAATTGCAACATTATGTAACTCAACACCACAGGTGTCTGCCCCAGCGCCAGTTACCATGGTGACAGCTGTCAGGCTCAGGGGTTGACCTTGTGTGTTTGGAGATGAAGAAGAAACAGAGCAAAAACAATACGTTGAAATTTTCTTCTGCAAAGGTAAACATGACAAACTATCAAACCGAGTCTTGGAGGTATAGTATGGCTTTATTAGCAGCGTTTCACCAACACATATATAATTTCTCTCAATAAATTAATAAGGGCAGAAAATAAATCTGTTTATCATGAACCAACCTACTGTAACGTTTTTAAATACGGAAGTTGTGCTGCAGTTGGAGTTTGTCGTTTATGATGATAACATTTTTTTTACTTTAGCAGCAGTTCATCATTGCACTTAGGAAGATAATCAGCATTTTGCATTGAATCGTTTCGTTTCGCACCCTTACACCTCACTTACTTTATACTGACATTTGAAATTGATCGTTTGGTACTATGTAGTATGCAGTACTGAAAGAATCGCTAGGTGGAGCAACTTTACGTCATGCTATTGTTGGTCTATCCATGGTCTATCACAGGCTTTGAAAACAACCAACTCCACATCTTATAGTCTCAAGAAGAAGTGATAGGTCTGATTGAAATGATCCCCTAGGAGTTCTGTCATTTGGATAGATGTGCTGTGACTATACTTGCTATGTTCTTGTCAGGAAAACTCAGTGCTCTTCTTCCTTGTGAAATTTCTTCCATAGACGATACCTGTGAGCGAAAGGAAAGGAAGCAAAATGAAAGAATACCGTAATTGTGGAATATATTGGATCATGCAATTATACATTTATACACAAGTTGGCAAAGTTAGGGTTACTAATATTAGACTTAGAACATTTCAGTTGAGCTGAAATATTTCGAATGAGAAGTAGAATATTTTAGATGAGCAAGAACATTCAAGATGATAGGCAGAATATTTCAGATGAGCTTGGTAAACAATAGAGACATTGTCGGTAATCTAGAGACGTACAATCTTAGCGTCTTACCTGGTCGCGCTGTTTACGGAACGAAAAATTAACAATTCATATCAAGAATATAACACAAATAGTACTTCTGATTAGTTTCTAAAACTGTTTGAATGTGTTCTCTTATCTTTTATATCGAACTTTTCGTTTCCGCAAACAGCCCAGCAGGGTCCTGAGTAAGAACTGTGACTTACCTGAGATCGTAGTAGAGCAGGTAGCCCTTGCCTGTCTGTTCGCGGTACATGAAATATTTTAGATGAGGTAGGCGAGCAATAGAGACATGCTCGGTAACCTAGAGACGTACAAGCTCAGTGTCTTACCTGAGATCGTAGTAGAGCAGGTAGCCCTTGCCCGTCTGTTCCCGGTACATGAATCCCGGCAGGGAGAGGAGACACAGTCCGCGTCCGTTCATCTCAAACATGGGCAGCGCCACGGACAGGGAGTACAGGCGCGACATCACGTACACCCACCACTTCACGTGGCACGGGCTCCACGCGAACGGGTCTGGAGAAAAATAAAAGTTCAAATCACCTTTATAGACGTTAGGAAAGTTTCGGACAAGGATGCAGATATGTATACTAACGTTCTTTACATTGTTTTTCTGATAATTGATTTCTTATGTCAGTATTGTTGATCAAACAATGTTCTAACCCGGGTGAAGCGGCGCGCATGGACATGTGGTTCACATTGATCGGTGCAGCTTCAATGTTGTTGTTCGACCGGCCGCATGTACATGTATTTAGGCACAAAATCAATCTTAGGAGAACCGCCAACAATATTATATCCTGGCGTGATATATAGCGGAGCTTGGTACATCTGTATGAAACTTCCAAGCTTAGGTGGACTTATACGGTACTGTCTGTCCTTGTCCATCTTATGGCAAATGCTACGTGGCTGTAGCCTCTACCAGGCTTCGGGAAGCGGCTGGAAAGAGTAGAAATTGGCCAAATAGACAGATGCTATGACAGGGGGGTTAGTCCGCGCTAAGAAGCTGCAAACGGTACTCTACTCTCAGCACGGACCAACTCCCCTGGCATATCGATCATCTCTCTATTTGGCCAGTTTCTACTCTTTCCAGCCGTTTCCCGAAGCCTGGTAGGGGCTAATAGGACTGTGAACTATTGTCTACGGAAATATCGTGTGGAAAACATTTTTCAAGTGTTCCTTTTGAGATGTATATTGATAGCCGTATTTCTATCTTGGCACAGTCTTCATATAAAGGCTAAGATAACATTAAGAAATGGGGAGCGTTACATGTAGATCTAAAAAAAAGGTTTCAACAGTAGTAAATATTACCTTTTGGAAGCCAGCAGTTAATCACGTGGACGCTGTTTTGTTCCGGACACTCCCCGTCTTTAGCCAAGATGCAGCGGTCACAACTGTGCTGGTCTAGCGCGATCTGACAAGTAAAGAAACAGTAGATATGTACATATAGCAAATATATAGCAATAGATGGCTTTTTGTAATGTGTAAAATTAATACAACAGTTATATCTTTTACTAATATTCCAATTTGTTCCAAGGCGTTCCTCTGCTTTATAATTTAAAACTTGTTGGTATTTATGATGTTTTCTATAAGGGTGGGGCTGCTGGGGCATGATTATTAAATTTTGTGGCTACAGTATTCTTCATGGCAAAATAACATCTATAATTATTATCATTCATGTCAGTTGATACTTATATTTGGGCCTAGTCACAAAGGTTGTGTGATAGCTGCACGATTGCAAACCGAAGGAATTCTTGGGACAGCCGTGCATGTCTTGTTATAAGGCGGAATATACGGCGGAAAAGCCGCCTTATAATCCTTGTTGGCTGTTGGTTCTGTCACAGCCTGTCTACGGCATCAAAATCGCTCGACTACCTTCGACCGTCGACGAAAGCGTACATGGTACTTTGCCCACACAAAAAGATGTTCTTACAATTAAGCATTCAAAATTAACCACGCTATGATATATTTGCGTACAGAATAAATGCTCATGCAAAAAGCAACCTACAACTACAACAACCTACTAGATAATAGGTGTAGGTTCGGGTATGGGATAAGAAAATTATCTTACCATAGTGGCCGTTGAGAAATTGTGTGAGAGAAGACCTGTTTTGTAGCTGTTGGCTGAGCTGTGTTATGTTGTATGCGTATATAATGAATGCTCAGGCAAAAAAAAAACCTACTACATTATAGGTATAGGTTCGGGTATAGAAAATGGAATAGCTTACCATAGTGGCTGTGTAGAAATGGTGTAAGGAGTTGGGTAGCTGTCGTAGACCAGTTGTGTAGCTGTCGGCTGAGCTGTGTTATGTTCTGTTGTTCGGCAGCGTGGCAGCCCGGCCTTACTACGTGTGTGTTCATCAGGATATGTGTACAGCTCTACCCGGATAAGGGGACGCCCAGTATCACAACTTCCGGGAGTCGCTTCAAAAATCTATAATATGTACTAACTACGCAATCCCTTATGTCGGATCAAAGCTGGGCTGATGGTGTTTTTATATATAAAATCTAAGCTAAAAATCAGGAATTTAGACCTTGTAAGATTATGATTCATTCTAAAACCTTGCCTGTATGAATTGTCAAATTTTCTTGTAGCAAATTTGAACGTGTAGCAGTTAGGTTATTCGTTAATGTAGCGAAATGTCGTTAGAAATGTTGGCTTGTTTTTGTGGTGGTGAACATAAAGGGTGAGGTTTCGTGGGCGTTAAGCGGATAAAAGTACGGCGAGAATGTATTGATTTTGCTTTCTAAGTCGGGTTAGCATTTTCCTTGACGTCTAGCCGGCTGAAAATCCCCCTTCAGTAGCCCTGACTGCGGATCGGGGTAATAGATCAATTCCGAACAGTCGTTAGTGTAGCAATGTGAGGGGGAGGGAATATGGGGGGAGTGGCGAACATGTGGCAAACTTTGTAGCGATCATGTAGCCTCTACCAGGCTTCAGGAGGTGGCTGGAAGAGTAGAAATCGACCAAATAGAGAGATAACATGCGGCAAAATGTTTTCTCCCCGCAGACAAACTCCCCTGGCATGTGTTATGTCTCTATTTGGCCGATTTGTACTCTTTTCAGCCGCCTCCCGAAGCCTGGTAGAGGCTAACGATCATGTATTGTAGCGAATGTGCCTTGTGGCAAAGGTGTCTTATCATCATCATCATCATCTGTCGACACCCTGGCTGGGGGACGTTGCAAGCTCCTGCACAACACGACGACACAAAGTACGATCTTCCATTGCAGCTGGAAGGTCTTGTTGTTGTAATCCTGTGTCCCTTGTGAGAGTAGCTGGATATGTGAGTTGTCTGGAGTGAGTCTTGCCATGTGGTTTCCACAGGAGGAGTGATGAAATGACTTCTTCTTTTGCACGATGGCAGTGTCCCGCAAATTTTACACGTCTATATTTTAATCTGTCTTAGCTACAAGACCCAGGTTGGCATGGCGGGAAGATTGTGATGAAAATAGTGATAACTTCGGCAAACAAATGGACGTGCAGAAAGATATCCGGAAAGAGAAGAGCCGGGTTTTAATCGATACCTCACGGATTTGCCAACTGTAACCCCTGAGTGACCAGAACTGTTGAACGAAATGACTGTTTTTTTTTTTTAAATTCAAACATGTAATCACCAGACGTGGTGACGACACACTCAAGTTTTTTCAACTTATATTAATGCCGCCACCAACACAGGGGACAAATACATGACAGGACAATACTCATTTACACCTGAGCTAAGTGAGGAAAGCCGTGTAAAGTTCCTTTCCCAAGGGCACAAGATCGGTGGCATGTCAGGACGAGAACCCGGGACTCAAAGTTCCGAGTCGCGCACTCTGCCGCTACGCCGCAGATGACTGTTGAACAAGACTGTTGAACGAAATGAAATGATACTGCTCTTAACTCTGTAAATGCCTCTCTTGTGCAATTTGTATATGAAATAGTTTAATGTAATGTTGAAATGTACAGTACTAATGTGAGTGACCAAAATTTTAATTTTACTATGCTAAATGTATGTAATATCGTGTAAATATTTTTAAGTTGTAACTCTATTACCACATTTTGACTCCAAGATTGTGCAGTCGTTAATGTTTTTAAAACAGGATGTGCATCTTTGAACGTAATTCAGCTTTATGCTGCAATGTTCTTGATTTTAGCAATAAACCATTTTGATGATGATGATGATGAACGGTCGGAGGAATGAGTGGGTGAGGGGGGAAAGGGACTTCTTACAATCAGAAATTTGCAACGCAAAGAAGAACTAGTGCTAGCGTGATGAGGTTTTTAAGCGTTAACGTTTGAGCTGGAAAGTTTGGTATGCATATAATGCTAAAATGGTTGCATAAGGGACACTTTAAATAATCGTATTGCGGAGGTTGACAAAAAAAACATGCAATTGTGTACTGTTTACAGATTCTTTATTGACACAACAAATAATAATTCCCAAAGCACGAGTGTGCAGTTTTACGTGAGAGGGGCGATCCTCTGATCATGAGTGGTGTCACGCGCCCTCCCGCGAAAACAGAGCCGCTATCAATAATTACAATCAATGCACAACACAACGGACTCACTGTGGGGAACTATAAGCTATAGGGACGATACCCCAAATCTCCAAGCAGATCATACGGTGGCAAGGCAGTATCCATTGGCCAGAGGAATGTCCAGTAGCCACGAAGTATGGACACTCCTCTGGCCAATGGATACTGCCCTGCCAACGTATGATCTGCTTGGAGATTAACAATAACCACCCATCCCACCCCTCCTGCTATCCCAGCTATTACCGCTAGGTGGCGGTTTTGTTGCATGGTAAAGTCAGTTGGTGGAAAGGGACTCCTTAAAATCTAAATTTTGCAACGCAGAGAAGCAATAATGCTGGCGTGATGAGGTTAAAATGCACCTGTTGTATATGGCCTTATGTTAAATACGGAGACGACCTGTTTCGCTGGCCTAACAAGCTGAATGAATTAATAAAAGGCCTTTATTGTACGTTTGTGCTCTAACAAGCTACATGTAATTGTAAGTACAGATCATGAATAGACAGGGAAAAGAATACAACAATAACACTTAAACTATACATACTAATGTGAGCTACTATTTACAGGTTCAACTTCTTCTCGCTTCTTGAGACAGTCACATAATATTTATGTACGATAATGATACATTGCTTGTCATTTTCATAAGGAATGCGAATTTTTATATTTCATCATTTAAGGATCTAAAATATCTGTGACAAAAAGCTCGTTACGTGTTTGTCAGATTTCAGGTGGCAAGGTTGTTTGTGTCAAAATGAAAAGCCTCGGCCCAAGGACATTATACAGGGGATGTCCTTATACGGGTCAATAACCTCTGGTGAGTGCCTGTACATGTGTGTAACTGGGTCACAGGTTGACTAATTAGGGAGTGTCAGTGTGAGAATGTTAACCTGCACCCTACCAAGGTAGCAGTTAGTCGCCAAAGTTGCACTGTTTGCCGGGTTAGGCAGCAGGGAGAAAGTTAATCTGTCTCCAACCCGTTCGGCCACAACTATGACCTTTGGCCTACTTAAACATACTAATTATGAAGAGATCGTTAACCACCACTCAAGTCTTATTTGCTGTAGTTTTGATTTTATCTCTCTTCCTGCTGCAGAAATACTACAACCTTACGAAGTAAGTATTTTTATGTTTACCTCCTTGTGTTTGAGTAACAATAAACAGAACAGTATTTTGTTAGGCTAGACCAATCGTCTATTTGTTTGTCAGCATGGTGGCCTTGAAAAGGTGCACCTGTTCTTCCATGTCTTCCATGTACACGTGTATGTGGAGAATTATAATAAATGAATGAATGAATAAATAAATAGATAAATAAATAAATAAATTATGAATTTGCTTTGGAAATGTTACCTTTCTAGTTTCGTTACTAAAAAGGTTATTTCAGGGGCGAAGAGAGATTATGTAGACAAAGAAGATGCGTGCATACATAATGCTTTAGAACTAAACTTAATACATTGATATATGTCTTCTTCGTCATTTAGTGCTTTGAATTAAAGTTCTTTTAAGTGAAGTATAGTCACGGCGGTCTGTCACTACGGCATTCTTTCCCATTGCTGGGGGCGTTCGTATCGGGTTACAAGACGCAATTTTGGGCTAACCGTAAAACATTTGAAAATAAACAAACTAGTATCGAAGGGAAAATTTCGTTGAAATAAAATAAAATTATCGTCTTTACATACATTCAATGGTGATTTTTTGCGCTAAATGGAAGATTTTTTTCGGATTTCGTTTAAAAAGTCGATAATTCACGGAATTTCGGTGCGCCATATTTTAGCCAATCACCGAGCAAACCTGGCTACACATATTACGCAAGATCACTGATTTTTACATTTTTCGACGACGAGGAATGAGATGAAAAATCGTGCTTTAGGGATTTTTTAATTTCTGACTTAAAGTATAGTTTTTGTCGACAAATAGGTGAAAAATCGAATTTTTTGCTTTTTTTCGCATTTAATTAACGTTACTCAAAAATCCCTAAAGCACGATTTTCGGGACAACCATGACAGTCATTTTGAGCCGTAAATGGGGTATGTTTGACTCCCCATGCTTCCAGGTTTGAACGAGTTTTGCAGGCATGTCATATCTCCCAACTTTGTACACCGTGTTATTCATAAAGGCGTAAAGAATCATTACAGTATTCAAGGTCACCCAGGGATATGACAGTAGCTTCGCTACATGTTTACATGTCCACAAAAAATGATAGCGGACATGTACTGTCCTGGAAACTTTTTGTATCTACAGAAAAGTGTTGTTTTTTATCTGTTGCGAGTCACTCAGGCCGCTTTATTGCAAATGACCGCAGGTGACCCCGAAATGGAACGCGGGTTCGATTCGAATTGCCCAGATCGAACACGATCGAACACTGTTCGGATTCTATGAAATGTGGGAACTTTGCAGCCCAGATTTTACCACCGTGAGTCGACCGTTAATATTGTTTTTGTGTCAGCTTCAGCACAGAGCCCCTGATGAAGAGAGAAGTTACAGCCTTTGGCACTAAGGGTTTATTCATCGACTGGTACAACGTTACATCAGCATTTCGTATTAGGTAAGTGTATCTCAACATTTATCCAGTTCCTTGAGTGACTGATTTCTTGTGTAGATAAGTATATATTCAAAACATTTTTGCAAAACACTATTATTTGTTTATTAAGAGGGATCCATATACAAAGAAAGACAAAGACAATCTGGAAATGCCATGGTACAAAAATGAAGCTGCAAGATTCTGTATAAACAAATATGAAAGGGGTGCTAGTGTCAATGAAGTGAATTAAAAAAGAAACCTACAGTGGGTGTCACTGGAAGACAGACGAAAATGACCAGACTTTGCATGATGTACAAAATGACTAATAAACTGGTGGACGTACCAACTACTAAGTACCTAACACCAGCCCAGAAAGAACAAGAGATAGCCATGCCTTCACGGACCAGAGTTATCAACCAAGGATTGAGGTGTTCAAAAATTCAAGGCCTACCAATCCATGCTACCGATAATATAGCCTTTCTGGAGAAGGCAATGGTTCAAATAATAGTGCTGACAATATTCTTTCTGTATTTTTATTCTTTATTTCAGGCATAACTCACCCATATAAAGCATACAGATAAAAATACACATAATAACAATAGTAAAAACATGTCTATACGTACAGACGGTCCCAGATATTGCGGAAGAATCTGTAGCGGAATATTACATCGGACTTGAGAACAGATTGGATAATGTTGTTTGAGGAGTTGTACAGACGGGATAGGAAAGAATAGCATTGTTTGTGCCATATAGCGTCAAATGTATCAGTCATATATGTAGACAAGTTAAATATTTTATTTTTTGTTTTGTTTCAGCAATCAGACAAGTCGCTATTTCAACCCATCAGAAAATTTCGCCATCATCGACTATGACCACTGTAAGAAAAATGGAACGTCTGTTGTCATGACAACACCAGTGGGACATTACCGGACATGCGCAGTAGTCGGCAACAGCGGCATTCTCCGTGACAGCGGCTGTGGGGACGACATTGACCGCAATGATTTTGTTATCAGAGTAAATGATGCTCCATTAAAGACATTCGAACAGGTGACAATGCCTTCATGCTTCACATGTGATTTTGATTACTATAAATACTAACTAATTACTATAGATGTTAATGCAGTCTTTTATTAGTATATTTACAAATGAGTACAGTTTTTAGGACTGGGAAACCCGATTTTTCAAAGCCAATATTATAGTCATTTATCTACATACTGATGAGTTGAAACCGCACTACCCCAATGTATATTGACAATCATGGAGCAAAATACCCAAAATTCTGACGGAAAATGGTTACTGGAAGGGCCTTGGGCTGATTTTACAGGGAGCGGGTCTCAAAAGCCCGTTTTGAACCTGGTTAGAACATTACAAATTTTAGCAATAGAGTTTCCTTATTTTAGCAAGTATAGTATACAAATTCATGGAGGTTTAACTCCATGATAAATTTAAGGGACAGAAAGCCAGTCCTTGTAATGATGTATGCTCTTAGGGTTATTAATATTTTTGTTTGTTTCAGGATGTCGGTGAGAAGACGAACATGACCATTATCAACCGCATAGTGCTAAACAAAATGGATAGAGTCGATTTTGACCCCCAATGGATAATTTCTCGGAATAACTCCATAATGAGCTATATACTCGTCAACCGCACAAACCTTCCTGCTTTAAACGCGATGATAAGGAGGTTGGATCTTAACATCACAATCACGTATTCGGTGTCTCCACCAAAGCAATATATCAAAACGTAAGTGTCCCATGATGAAATCTCTCTGTCTTTCTCTCCCTCTCTCTCTCAGTCTCTCTTTCCATCTATCTATCTGTCAATGAAACATATCGGGGTCCGTTTTGACCCCATTCGGCAAGATTTATCGCAAAATGCTTCATTCGGATGTGGGTCTTGACTTTCTTTCCTCTATTACAGTATCTGTGTACAAATATCACTCTAATCAAAAATTGTCTTGCATTTAGGTTCTGGAATGAGAAGTACAACAGCAACCTTTCCAATGGGGGTACAACTGCCGGACTCAATACCTACACCCTTGCCAGTACATTTTGTGACGTCATCACCCTATATGGCTTCTACCCATATCAAAGGAATGTTCACAACAAAAAATTACATTACCATTACTTCGACGAGACGGAAGTGGAAATGGAAGTCAACAGAAGTAGACACGATTTTTTTCACCAGCACGAACTTTTAAAATCACTACATGACAGTGGGGCACTTAAGTTGGTAACGGATGTATGTAAATAATGAATCGACGAAACCATTTCGCAAAATCTGTCAGAATGTGCGAATTTTACAGTCTTATTCATTTCAGCTTTATTACAACAAAATGTAAAAGGTTGGGGGAAACAGGAACATACTCCTTTTTAATGCCCCCACCAATATAAACTGATAAGGATTACATAAATAATAAAACAAAATAAACAATAACAGAAATCATAACAACACTATTTACAAGGGTGACGACAAAGAATTAACAAATCATATAATGAACGTTGAGGTAAATAGAACGGCGAGCCAACGATAAATAATAAATCATTCGATAAGTAATAAATGATACATAATAGGTCAGCAGCAGTATGAGCAAAAACAGCAAATGAAAACAACGCGATGATAATAGTGATAATAATAATTATAATATCAATTAGTAACAACATTTGATTAGAAATGAAAAGGTACCCAGCAAAATAATTCAAATGAATAAATAAATAAATCATAATAATGATAACATTATATCTGATTGGGATGATTAGAATGGAGAACACTTGCGACAAGGACATTGAGTAAGCCAGGTGCATATATTGTTGGGATCGAATCTGTTGTTGGTAAGTGAGAGATAGTAAACTAGGATTAATTTCTTAAAGGTGGTTATAGAGGCTGTGGGGCATAATTTTAAAAGTCTAATATTAAGGGGTAAGGCGTTCCAAATGGGAACTACTCTTTGGAAGAAGTAATTTTTATAAGTAGTATTGAGGCATTTTTTGGGTTGAAGCTTGGCCTGAGAGCTAGATCTTAATGAAGTGTGAGGGTAAGTTATGTAGTGCTGGATATCTATTTCATAATGGCCTAGAAAACATTTAAACAGGAAGGATAGGTCAAGTAGTTCTCTGCGATAGGAAAGAGGTAAGAGAGAGCAGTTAATCAGTCTTACTCCAGGGTCCAAGATGACATGTTGAGAAAAAGTTGCAGCTATCTGGGAATATAAAGTTTTCTTTATTCTCCATTTTCAACGTGTTAACAGAAAACTGTATACTTTTTAATAACGTTCCTCCTCGATCACACGAAGCTGTACACGAATTTGATACGGCAAAGAACAACCTAAGTAGAACTTTACAAATTAGTCCCTCCGTCACCATTTTCAAAAATCATACTAAAGTAGCTTTCATAAATAACCCCACACATTCTCAATTTTTGTTTAAGTTTAATTGTTTACTACTTTTCATTACTACTTTTCATTATTGTAGATAGTATTGTATCTTATTGTTTTGTTTCATTTACCCGTTACCTAAGTTATTTCTTATTTATCCGATTTATTTGAATTGTTAATCACGTTATGAAGGGAGGCCTCCTCATAAGCATTTTTATGCTTCCGGCCTCCCTGCACTGTTACATTTCATTTATATTTTCTTGTATCTGTATTGTTACATTTTATTTCAAAGTGCGAATAATGAAACTGAAACTGAAAGAATATATACACAGGAGTAAACATATTGATTTAGGTTATATTTTTTTCGTCTTTCTGTTCCAGACAAATGAAACTATTGCTGACAGTAAAAATCAAGGCGATGGTTGTTCGTTATTTTGTTATGTTTACCAAAGGAAAACATACAGTTTCTTCCTCTTTTTCTTCTCCAAACAGTGACCTATGTCCTGACCAATGACATGATTTGTTGACGTCAGTCACCATGGTGACTGGTGTTGGGTTACATAATGTTGCAATTTCATGGTCTGCTCTGCTGCTGTCACCATATACTAGTAGTACATTTATGTGAATGTGTTTGGGTAAGATTTAACAGAGATGACCATGCTCGAAGGTAAACATTATGCATTTGCTTTGCAAATGTTACTTCTCTAGTTATTGGTTTATTTTTATGTATGTTTCATTTGTTATCATGGTGTGGTGAAGAGTTATATTTTCATTATTTATATTTAAATGACACTACCTATGATTTTATTTTATTTTAATTCGATTGTGACGATACAATACACTGGCCACCCAGGCAGCATGGCTGATTTCGGGCGCCAAACAATACAAAGATTAAGATACCAATACAGAAAACTAACAAGTAAAGATTAAGCTAAAATCAATCAGTTAACAATATAAGATACAACCAAGCATAATAAAGTACTCAATCAAGATAATAATAGCAATTATTGTTTTGGAGGTCAGAGGTCAAGGGCAATTGAATATAATACAATATGTGAGGAAATATATACATGTATAACGTAAGATTGTAAAAGGTTAACTTATGTGGTACCACGGGAAGGGCCATCTAAACGTTTTTTGGTGGAAATAAATGTTTCAAATGCCTCAAATAGTTGTTTGTTTGTGTGCATGTTACAGCCTGGTAGCCCCTGTAGTAGAACAGATTCGGTTAGACGGTGTGGTGTGAGTTGCTCTACTGTGGAGGTTAAAATGTGACGCTGGCAGCTGTAGAGAGGACGGCGTAGCAAATAATGGGAAACAGTCTCAGAAGAGGTACCACAGGAGCACATTTTGTCTTTGATATTCATCAAGGGCAAGGTGGCATTTAGTGGGCTCCAGTCCATTCTTAGTCTTGCAGTTAGGATGTTGTTGTACCGAGTACCTAGACGTCTGTACAGCTGGTTATGTCTCGGAGTGAACAGGTAATCCTTGCACTTTCTCTTGAAGTCGTTTAGGCTGCTGGCTTCCTTCAGTGCCTGTGGAAGGTGGTTCCAAAGGGTAGAAGCATGTGGAATAAAACTGGACCTGTACACCTTCGTTCTACAGCGGGGAACATGAAGATGTGTAGTGTTGCGTAGCTCTAGACGAGTCGTTCTCCGTTCGCCTCTAGTGGAGGGGATGAGTGACTGCAGGTGCACTGGGACTAGACCATGCGTCATCTTGTACATTAACACCATGGAGTGGTAGTGTCTCCTGGTAGACAGGTTGTCCCATTCGAGCTCTCGTAGGAGGCTCGTACTGGGGGTCCCCTTCATGGCTCCTGTCACGGTAAGGCAGCCAGCATGGTATTTAACTTTGTCTAGAGTAGCGCTAGCCGTACTGCCGAGGTCTCCTAGCAGTACTGATGCATACTCTATCTTTGATCGAATCATGGTGATGTAGGCTAGTTCAAGGGCCTCTCTACTCAGTTTTCCTTTGAGTTTGCAGAGAGCGCCTAGCAGTTTCCTGGCTTTGCTGGACAGTGCAAGTACATGTGATGATGGCCGAATTGTGTTCAGGCCCAATTAAGAGTGGTTGCATAAAAAATAATAAAAAAAATCGGCGTATTTTTAGGCTTTTTACCGGGCTTTCTTTTTACCTCCATGAAAATGGAGGTATTGTTTTTGGCGCGTCTGTGTGCGTGCGTGTGTGTGTGTGTGTGTGTATGTGTGTTTGTGTTTCCGCATATTTGTACCTTTATAACTCCATAACGCCTTTATGGATTGTGATGATATTTGGTATGCTGGTAGGTCTTAGGAGGACAAAGGCAAGGTCAAATATGGGCCTCCTGGTGGATGGCCTTGGTACTGCAGCAGCACTTCCGGTTTAAGGTTGAGTCAGGGCATGGCTGAGAGGAATCTCCTTTGTACTTGCGAGCCAGGGTAACAGATGTGGCTATGCGGAGCGAGCCAGCGCGCTCCCTCAGGGAATAGGTGACCTATTTCAGGGCAAATGTGCCACTGTATCAGTGTATGGCTGTGTGTTTGAAAACAAACAACCTGTGTTATTACCTCCATGAAAATGGAGGTATTGTTTTTGTTGCGTCTGTCTGTGTGTCTGTCTGTCTGTCTGTGTGTTTGTGTCTCCGCACATTTGCGGCCAGCATAACTTCATAACGCCTTTATGGATTGTGATGATATTTGGTATGCTGGTAGGTCTTAGGAAGACGAAGGTCAAGGTCAAATATACGCTTCCTGGTGGATGATCTTGGTACTGCAGCAGAACTTCCGGTTTTTGCATCTTTTGTCCTGAATATGCTATGGTCTTGATTTTTTTGGTGGCAGATAGATTGTCCTGTCAGGAATAAGTGGTGTGGGTTTGGTCCCCCTAGCAGCTTGTTCTGGAACTGCAGGGGACTTTCGGGCGAAATCTTTAAAAGCCAATAAGTCCAGATAGAAACAATGTATTTTCATCATTTTTGGTAGGTAGGTAGCTGAGAGAGAGATGTACATAATTAACTGCAAATTATGCAAATGAGGACTTAATTTGCATAATTAATGAGGAAATTCTATAATTACAGTGTTTTGCATTATAGTACTTTCATACATGTAATGTACTAGTATGTAATCTATGGCAGATGGAACATCACCAGATACCAATTATGCAAATGATGACCTAATTTGCATAATTAATGCGAAAATTCTATGACTCCTTAGTGGTAAATGATGGGAATTTCATACTTGGTACATGTGTAAGTTAATCAAAAGTTAACATCACGATGCATTTATTATGTTAATGTGGAGGTAATTTGCATAATTAAAGAAGAAATTAACATTTACATGTCAAGCCCATATTTCATGGAGGTATGAGATCTCGGAACTCTTGTTTGCACTATTTTACGCTTTAAAAAAAAAGGCAAAACCCAAACCTCTGCCTCGACTTGGAGAGTATGTAACAGCGATCCTCTGAGTGAGTGGTGTCACGCGCCCTCCCGGGAAAACAGATCCGCTATCAATAATTACAATCAATGCACAACACAACGGAGTCACTGTGGGGAACTATAAGCTATAGGAACGATACCCACACACATCACATGAAGGTATCGTTTATTAGTAGCCTCCTATGTAGGCCTTCGTACCAGGCTTATAGAACTGGGGGTTTGGTGGTCTTCGGCTGTTTTCTGATTAGCCCAGGTTCTAAAACGGGGGTAATTCAACCAGGCCGGCTATGTTGTCTATATGCAATCAGAAAATAGCACATAAAAGGTCCCAAAGACCCTGAGAACCCCCAACCCCCAGTTTTCGGCATGCTATGGAGGCCTGCACAGGAGGCTATTGTCTAGACTGAATACCAGAGGAAGCGTTAAAGTAGCCGCAGGCTGTCCCGCAGCTAGGGATTGCATTCCAGGGTTGGCGAGCTTCTAAAGCGTGCGATCCCGATTTTTATGCACAGAGCCCTGATCCCCACAAATTTGTAGCTTTGTTGGCCGGCCCAACTGTTTTTCTTGCAAGACAGTTGGGGATGTATCTGTACACTGCATTTGAATCAAGATATAATATCCTTAAATGATAGTTGAGTAGACATCCTTGTAAATTGGTTTTATATTCTGGTCTTGCTTAGTATTTTGTATTTGTTTGTTCAGATGTTTTTATGAAATGTATTGTTTTAACGTAATTGGTGTATTTAGTGTAATGTCTCTTGTTATGTAT
>NW_017804531.1:584921-643789 GCF_001625305.1 Branchiostoma belcheri
CAATGCACAACACAAAGGACTCACTGTGGGGAACTATAAGCTATAGGAACGATACCCACACACATCACATGAAGGTCTCGTTTAGCAGTAACCTCCTATGCAGGCCTTCGTAGCAGGCTTACAGAACTGGGGGTTTGGTTGTCTTCGGCTGTTTTCTGATCAGCCGAGTTCTATAAACGGGGTTAATTCAACCAGGCCGGCTATGTTGTCTATATGCAATCAGAAAATAGCACATAAAAGGTCCCAAAAGACCCTGAGAACCCCCAACCCCCACGTTTTGGGCATGCTATGGAGGCCTCCTGTGCAGGCCTCCGGGCGGTGGGAGTTTTGATACTGCGGTTTGTAGAATTTCTAACGCGTTCTTTTGCCGGCCATCCTACAACCTTTCTCCGGGCGACTGGTTGTAGGATGGCCGGAAAAACATGTATAAGAATGCCTTGAAAATTCTACAAGGCGTAGTATCAAAACTCTCGCCCGCCCGGAGGCCTGCACAGGAGGCTATTGTCTAGACTGAATACCAGAGGAAGCGTTAAAGTAGCCGCAGGCGTTCCCGCAGCTAGGGATTGCATTCCAGGGTTGGCGAGCTTCTAAAGCGTGCGATCTACGTTTCATCACGAAATCATGCAAGTTGCAATTGAATAAGCCCCCCCCCCCCCAAAAAAAAATCCGTCCCGCTCCTGGAACGCCTGTAAAGGAGGCCAGCGTTAAAATCCCTGAATCATCTGTGCAGAGGCATTGACTGAATCGAACACGATGGACAAAATACGTCTCCTGCTATTGCAGCTATGACCGCTAGGTGGCGGTTTTGTTGCATGGTAAGATCATGGAGGTAGTCTTTCCGTGAAGGCAAACCATCCTACGCTGCCAAACTTTTTCTAAAACCGTCTTTTCATGCCATAAAAATGATCATCTAACCGTTAACATAATTACAAACTTAGATGATGCACTTCACCCGATGACATTTTCTTTCTAAAAGAATTTTGACGAATTTGAGTTAAATTTGAGTCATATTTGGCCCAGGAATGGCCAGGAATCGAACATGTGATCTTTCGATCTCGTGTACGCTAGCTAGCCGACCTCGGCCTTTTGAAACAGAGACAACTCAAGGCTATATAGCCTTATGCAATGTTTGCTGCAGAGTCATAGATATATAGGCGACGTATACTCTCCAAGCAAAGGTTTGGGTTTGGACTTATTTTTGGCGTGTCTTAAGGCTTTTTTTATCGGGTTTTCTTTTTGCACTGGTATCTTTTATACGCCAACCCAAAAAAAACCCCGAAAGCCTTAAAACACGCCAAAATAAGCTAAAACGTACCCAAACCTCTGTTTGGAGAGTAGGTGACGTGCTCAGTATCCTTGTACTTCTAATGAGTCTGGGCGCTGCACGTGTTTGAAAAAAAAAAAACTCACTAGAGCACAGATGAGAAACTTGTTTTGCACGATACAATCGTACTGTGGTATTTTTAGTCTCCGGACAGATTACCAAACCTATTATAGCTTCCGAGTCCTATTTGCGGAGAGGATGTCAGAGGACTCGGGAGCTATAATAGGTTTGGTAACCAGGCTACTGTTTCTCCGGATCCCAGCACTCAAAATATATACTATTCTATTTTGCGCCCCTTTCCTGTATCAGAAGTTTCAGCTCATTTTTTTTACAACAAATGACATCCATAGAATCAAGCTAGTCTCTACCAGGCTTCGGAAGGCGGCTAGAAAGAGTAGAAATCGACCAAAATGTTCTCTCCCAGCAGACAAACCCCTCTGGCATGTTATCTCTCTCTTTGGTCAATTTCTACTCTTTCCAGGCGCCTCCCGGAGCCTGCTAGAATCTACAATCGAGCGGCTATTCAAGCCACTGTGGCACGAAAGAAAGTTTTAAAAAAACCTTCAGGGCATTCACCCAACCTATTTTTGCTCTGTGCCGGCGGCCTCCAGACTTTTCATCACGTAACTTCCAGTGCTGTCAATCACATCTCCCAGACTTCCTTCATCATGTGTTCTCTCTGCCGAGCCAGACTAATATCTCGTGTCGCACGTGTCTATTGAGGGCTCCTTGGCGTAACCAAACCTTCACTTCGTAAAGAGCCCGACACGATAGAGACCACACGTCTAACGCGATCCGTGATCCCAGCTCCTCGCCTGTGCTAAGGTTGTTGGCGGCACCTTGCAGTTGAAACCGCTTGGAGCATCTGAACCTTTCCGTAAGGTATATTAATCACAGTCCATGTATGTCCGCTGTCATTGTGTTGCAGAACTGCGTATTAGAATATCTTGAGCGGGACAAGGTGGTCTTGGGTTGTTGGCTCAGTATCCGAAGGTTCTGGGTTTAAATCCTGGCTGGCCTCATTGTTGTGTTCTTCGTAAAGACACTTAACCCCTATTTCTTTATTTGACTCAGGTGTAAATGAGTACCTAGCTTCGGTTAGGGACGTCCTCTCGTTTTTTTACATTTGACCGGAGCAATATTTTAGATCTACTTGAAATCCATATGTAGCATCTTTCCTCTAAGATTATGCCCTTATATTCGCTTTTCTATTCTATTTTCAGTGGTTGACAGATATATCGTCTTGAGAGGGAAAAAATCAAAAGGGCTCGCCAACATGCTGTTTGTAGCGGTGCTGTTTTTCTTTCTTTCTTCTATCCCAAAGTATCACACCCCAGAAGCGTGTACAATGGCAAGTCAGATCTGTTCGGTGGATGGCACGCCTCGTCTTGCATACAATAACCGTGGAGGTCGCTCTGCGGCAAGTTGTGTTTCTGTAAACGTGTCGCTCATGCCCGTTACCCTGTTCGACACCTGTTTGACTGTGCCTCGTGTCCCTACAATAAGGCTTCATAGTCACCCGTCTGCCGCCCTAACACCCCGCGATATCCCGAGTGTGAGTGTGGGGCAGTTGTACATAGGACCGAGTCCTAACCTGGAAGCGGTCGCCCCGAACACTTTTTCTACCCTGACCGGAGTAGGCCTACTGGAGATTTCCCAAACTTCGCTGAAACGAGTCAGTAAAAATACATTCAAGGGACTAAGAAGTTTGTCGCGTCTCAAGCTCTGCGACAACGAAATATCGGTTATTGAAGATGGTGCGTTCGAAGATGTGCCTCAAATTACTCAATTAAATCTCGCTGGAAACAACCTCACGCAACTTTTACCGGGTTATTTCAAAGGTCTTTCTGTACTGTACATGCTGGAGCTATCACGAAACCGCATTATGACTACATCCCCAGGAACATTCAGCCCACTCATTCTTCTAGGCAGACTTCACCTCGGTTACAACCGACTGAACGCCGTAGATACGACTGTATTTACGGAATCAAACAACATCGAGGTTTTGAACCTCACACACAATCAAATACAGGCCGTGAACGCAGACGTCATCAAGAGGATGACACGTTTGACAAGCCTGTCTCTGTCATTTAACAAACTCAGCCGTTTCCCTTTTGACTTGGTAGAAGAACTTCTTGACAATGAGAAACTGAAAGTCCTGGAGTTAGACAATAACCCGTACCGCTGCACATGTTTCAAACCTCATGTCCGATTCCCATTATTTCTGACCCAACGTCCTTCCGTTTGGAAACAAGTAAAGAAATCAGTCACTTGTGCTTACCCACCTTCCCTCTCAGGCACCACCATGTTTAACACTACCGCACAGTTCCCCTGCCCTCCCCCGCTAGTAAACCTCAGCCAAAGTCGAACAGAAAGAGGTGAAACCGTCCTGACATGCACGGTGTACTGGGAGAGTGAACCCACTCTGACATGGCTACTCTTCGGGAACGTTGTGCTTGAACTGCCCCGTAGAGCTGAACAACAAAATGGTAGCCGGGTGCCAAAGAACATCAGCTGGACTGTTGAACACACAGTGAACCCTGACGGCTGGTTACGTGTGCCTCTCTCAACATAACGTGCAGCATGATACAAGTCGAATGCTAATTAATGACATGTGTCAAAACTTCCTGGGTAGGACAGTGTCTGTGATAGCCGTTCCCGCGTCTGAAGGTGGTTGGTTGGGCAAAAGTGTCGAATGTACCGCGACAGCTTTGAGTAGCGTCGTATCTAGCCAGTCAGTTATCTTAGACGTTGAAACACCGCAAGTAAATGACAACGATTCCTACTTGATCGTTTTAAATGGCGGGTTATCTAGTGAATCCGGTGGGAACCTAGGGCTATTGGCTCTGGTTTGTGCCATTGCTGGTTCGGTGACACTGGTCATAACGTGTTCAGTCTTATGTGCGTCACAACCGCGAGGTGACCAAAGAGAAGCAATTGACCAGAATCCGCCTAAAGAGGACGACGACAACGCGTCCATTCATGAGTATGAGGAGATCGGCAGCAACCATCAAAATGGCTCACCGCGACAGGCCAAGGAAGAAGATACAAGAGGCACATTTTATGCCGCTGTCGCGAAGCCTGACACATATGAATCGGCAGAGTCCCAGAACAGGGTCAGTTCTATTTACGACAAAGAGTAAATAATGTCAGCTCAAGCCTTCATATCAGCATTTTAGTACTTAGCCAGATCAAAAGTGAGCACTGACAATTTTTTGAGAGCTACATTTCTGTCACATGTGGTGATGATATGTGGTGCAACAGAAGTTCTACTTTGCTTTATGTGTTAGTTAGGCCACACCAAGTAAATTTTATGGATGACGTCCTTTGGAGACCCTAAATCTAATGCGAGAGGGCAAAAAAACAAGAAGGGCCCTAAAAAACAAGATGCCTAGATTAGAAATAAACTAAGAGACGACAAATGTTAGGACACAAATTGAATGAGGTGACGCAGTGTAACAAGCAAGAAGTTATTCATCATCAAAACAGCAATAAATCAGGTGGAACAGCAGTTATCGTCCTGTCCTGTTTCTTTCATCACATTTTTTGCAGGCCTGCAGAAACAAAGCATGTGCTCTTTACCCATGGCACGTTGCCTGTGGCTATTGACAGGATCGTCCTGTCAATAGCAGAAAATATTGCACTGCTGACAGGATCGTCCTGTCAATAGCAGAAAATATTGCACTGCTGACAGGATCGTCCTGTCAATAGCAGAAAATATTGCACTGCTGACAGGATCGTCCTGTCAATAGTAGAAAATATTGCACTGCTGACAGGATCGTCCTGTCAATAGTAGAAAATATTGCACTGCTGACAGGATCGTCCTGTCAATAGTAGAATAATTTGCACTGCTGACAGGATTTTTCCTGTCAGCAGTGCAAATTTTTCTACTATTGACAGGATCGATAAAATTTTGGTATTTTTATTTCATACTGGAAATTTTGGGGTGGGCGCTGGTTCGTGTAGGTCTTATGTAGTGTTATTACTAGTATGTATGCTATTAGGCCATTTTTTATGATCCTGCGCTGCGGCCCCTGCAGATCGTCGTGCATACATTGATCCCCCGCTCGGTAGCGCCCTTTATTTCGGCCAATTTCTACTATTTTTCCAGCGATCCGCGGTGCCTGGTAGAGGCTAGTCGGGGCGACAGTAAGCCATTACGGCCGGCGCCGCGGGAATGACACAGCGGCCCACCGGCGGGTACGAGACAGCGTCGGGGTGAAAGGATGGCGGACAAGGTCTACTCGAAACCTTACCCTGCAATCAAGAACAGCCACCGTATAAACAATATGGCCTAGTCTGGATGCCATCCAGGCTAACTACAGCAGTGCTATAGACGAATTCCAGCAAATTGACTTCCTTCAGTTATTTATAGACGTGTGTTGCTTGGTCCATGAGGGGACCCCGAGGTGATAGCTTACTGATGTAGAGTATAGAGTAGATCTTCGGTCATGTAGGATTTTCTTCTCCAGTGAAGGGGTCCCCCAGGCTCTGGGGTCTCCGATCAGCCGAGTAGGCGGGCAACACAACAGTACGGTATTCCCTGCGTAGTCTCCACCAGACTCTTTTGCAGGCTGAATAAATAGTAGAAAAAAATAAAAAGTCGACCCTCTATGGCCGACCAACTCCCCTGGCTAGCTATACTCTTTTTATGCCGATTTCTACAATTTATTCAGACTTCAAAAGAGTCTGGTGGAGACTAAATGGATCTAAATCGTAAATAGTCACTGTTACTTCTAGGTCCTCCTGTCCAGTCAGTTGTAGAACTGTATTGCGTAATGTCATCATCATATTAGAGTAGAGTAGAGTAGAGTAGAGTTGTTCAGGCCGGGTAGGAGTCCTGTTCCAATATTGAGGAGACATAAATGATAACTTTATTGCACAACAATAGTACAGCGTACAAAGTATGGCATCTACTGGTACATAACATAAATTTCAACTATACAGACAATGCCATAGAATTTGTGGATGCCCTTTCCAATGCCGGTTTCGATTCCATTGTCATGCAAGATCCAAGCAGACGTATCGATCGGCCGGGGGGGGGGGGAGTTTTGGCCAATCACAGCTCGCAAAAAGTTTGCCCGCCTGTTTACTCGAAAAACTATGTAAACACAACTGCCTTCTTATTTCAGACAGCTTATGCGTGAAATTCGCCTGTATTTATATTTTGAGCATGTCTAGTTTTGACATGTATCTGCTGGAGTACTCTGTAATGATAATAACTAGCTGTTAACGCGATGATAGCCGCCATCGTGAAACGCCTAATCTACAGTACAGTAGCATATGCCTTCTGACTGAAAAAATGAAAACATGGTTAAAAAATTAAAACATGAAGAAATCATGTCAATACAGCCCAAAATGGAAGATTTAAAAAATCCTGTCAATAGTGCCAAAAAATGGCACTGCTGACAGGACGATCCTGTCAGCAGTGCAGTATTTCCTGTTATTGACAGGATCGTCCTGTCAGCAGTGCAGTATTTTCTGCTATTGACAGGATCGTCCTGTCAGCAGTGCAGTATTTTCTGCTATTGACAGGATCGTCCTGTCAGCAGTGCAATATTTTCTGCTATTGACAGGACGATCCTGTCAATAGCCTCAGGCTTTCACGTTACGGGTTTCACGTCAACCTAACGATTTGCGGCACTGTCGTGACTCTTTGGTCATAGTTACAGGAAGCGGAATTTCTTGTTTTTTTTTCTAGGAACAGGCCAAAATCAATGCGCGCGCGGACGTCATCCATAAAATTTACTTGGTGTGGCCTTATCTACATATACAGACATTCTTCTAACTCACAACCTTGTGAGTTAGGGGGCAACTAGCATTTAGCACTGCACGCCTAACAACGAACTGGAACAAGTTTTAAGCTGTTAAGAGTTCAGTTATTGAATGCAAGTAAATTTGTAGCAAAAAAATAGTGTGTTATTGAATGCAAGTAAATTTGTAGCAGAAAAAATAGTCTGTAGCAGCAATGAAATGTTCTAAAAAGAACTGCCACGTGTTGTCGATCTGTGACACACTTTTTTACCCCAGACGAATTGTCTAAATGGTTATATAAACTAACGGGCAATATTCATCTTTTTATGCACTCAATTTTGCTGTAGTATTTCTTCCACAGATACAATTTCCGTTCCTCATGTTTCACTCTCCGTCAGAGGGTGGCGTACAGACCCATCACAGACACATGTATAAACACTAAGGCCGCCACGTGCGACATATACACTGTACACGAGGTAAGGGCACACGTGACTGAGTAACTCATGTTCTCTGGTGATTTTATTCTTCCCTTTTGACTTCTCCCTTTCTTTGATTTTCTTTGGTTTTCTTCCTTTCTTTCTCGGTTTTCTTTAATTCATTTCTGCCTGGTCTAGTAAGTGAATCGTCACTGTAGTAAGTCTGTTCTGTTAATGTATTAGGGAGGAAAAATGATGCGATGTAATTAGGTCATGGATTTTTATTACAACACCTTATCCATTAACCAAACCATACAGACGTACATACACGGATATGTGGTGCAGTAAATAAGGAAAATGCAGACCATTAAATAGTAGTAAACCTTCTTCATTACCCAGAGAGTGAATGAGGAGGACTTTCCTAAATCCTAGATTTCTTTGTGGTATCTTTTTTCTTATACTTTCTTACACATTTTCTATACTCGTTAATATTTCCTCACTAAATATAACGAAGAAAGGCATGATTGTATGCAGTTCTAGTTATTCACGTAGCAACACATCATTTACGATGTGGATTATTAGAAAGTGTATGCAATAAAGTTGATTTGCAACACTTGCAAATTCAGAGAATTTTTCATTCCATTTTCAATATTTGGCGATTGATTTAAACGTCAACCTCACTCACTCCTGAGTAATATCGTCAACCAACTACAGCGTTAATAAAAGACTTAAGTGATCACAAGTTTCTTATACATAAAGTTTCTGACTAGAAGATAAATTATCATGATATTTCATATGGCAAAGCAAACAATTGCGAGTGTTGTGCTGCGGTGAGTATACTTCATACGGCATGCAAGGCAAAGCAGCTACATCGTTCACTACAGACAGATATTATTGTGTGAACAAAGAAATATCAGTAACAACGTTATATCATCCCACGAAAAACAACATCGATAGTAACACGTGTATACAACAAACAACAACTTCATTGACCATATACGAGTAGCATTTTGTATATAGGAGACATAGCTATAGAGCATCTTTCTAAAAATATCTAAAAATAACAATTTGCTCATACTAGCTTCCAACAAAACCATCGAAATTTATGTACAACAGTCAACATAAATAGTGGCATTGCAAACCTGGACAAGCGGAGATGTTACAGTGTATGACACATTATGTACAAGTACGTAAACCTGACACTCAATATATTTCGTACACGACCAGCGTAGAGTAGGGTAGCGTGGGTTTTCTTTGTCAAAAATCTGAGAGACTGAGATCGGTAAGCCTTTTTGTGCTGATTAAGAAAGTTCAAGGTCTGATTCCGTATAGTCCTGACTAAAGTACTGTACCTGATTAGTAAACGCACCCTCTTCGTTGCCGATCTTGAGTACATTTTGTACCGGTTAAATTCAAATAAATGTTGTTCGTTCTCTCATTCTCCCCAGGAGCAATCACAACTCATTTCAGATCCAGATTACAATAGACTGTCCCAATATTCAGATCACTCAGCCGACTGAAAGCTCAATGTACACCAGTTAAACATTATTTCTCGCAACATTCATCAAAAATCCACAGGCTTTAGAATGACATAAGCTAATATTGTATCCAAATAAAGTTAAGTCAAGTTATTCTCGACGGGGTTTCACAGATAATCTAAACCATTGTACTGTAAACGATTTACATCCATTTTAAAACTGATGTTCATATTTTCAAGATTCACGTCAGACCATTAGATCGTTATCGTTAATACGACAACCGCCACCTCAATTCCGAAACAAGTAACAGCTAAAACAAAGCTATATAATGAATTTACAAGGCCACATACAATATGTCAGGAGCGGTTTTCGTGTCCCTGTTGAGTGCAGATAGCACGTAAAACAGTCTTTAACGCAAATGGTTTGTGATAACTTTTCCCATTACGTCCGTATCTGACAAACACACGGCAGATTACACACTTCGGATCACCCTTGTGTAAAATGGTGCACATGTAGGACTGTACTTTGTGGTGAAATTACTGGAAACTGGTAAGGCTACGACGTGAAAGCAGCTGTCGTAATGGCTAGTTTAATGGTGCTGTCACCAGACAATTTGTTCCGCTATATTTAACCATGTTACCAGGGCCAGGAGATGGGTGGTCTTGGAGTTTTTCTTCGCAACTACAGCATTGAGTCATTGTTTGGCACATTTTTCTTAGAGCAGGGATATTGGAATGTTGTTGATTTCAATAATTTTCTGTACAGTATATACAACATTAAAACATTGATACAATTGGCATCGCGCCAAGACACATCTGATTCAAATTTTTTACTGGTGACCTACAGTATGTACAGAACGGATTGGCACAAATTTGAATCCTCGACTATTTAATCACCATTGGTGACCGAATCCTAAATTTCCAGGGGATTAAACGGAAAAGAAGAAATATCTGGATATCATGGCTTGGTTATGAATTAGACTTCGGCTTATTTTTGACGCGGTTTTAGGCGTTTTTATTGGGCTTTCCTTGTCTTCTCTAGTTTTTTTTTTCGCGCATTTCATACTGTTCTGCCAATGACAATATGTAGCACCTTCTTGCTAACTTGCTACTGTCTTATAGCCACCAAAAGATCTGCCTGAAGATTTGTAATGAATTGGGTTTGAGCCGAGCTAGGATTTGGCTGGAATTTGTTGATCGCTTCCCGGCCATGGGGCTATGTGGAATTGTCCACCTCACTGCCAATCACATCCTACAAAGTACCGCAGACAGTTCACCTCGTAGTACTAGTAATACTAGAAACGATGTTTACCTTCGCATGGTCTAGTCTAACATACTGTTGCTCTGTTTTTCCTTACTCAAACACATCCATATACTAGTGTATGGTGACCAGCCCTTCCAGTACTGTCCTGCTACATAATGTAACCCAACACCACAGAGTGTCTGCTACAGTACCAGTTACTATGGTGACAGACGTCTGGTCCAGGTCACGTCCAACCACGTCAAGAACATGTATCGTTTCGAATGTCATCTAAAGTTAGACTTCGAAGCAGTTCTATCGCGAAAAATATGCTCTGAAATAACTGTAAGTTTGTTCAGGTTTACTAGCATCCTAAGTGGTACGAAGGTACTGAGAGACCTGCGCCGGCAGAGACCATGCAGCCACTTCCAACACCACCACATTCACCTGTTCAACATGTGGCAGAGTCTGCCATTCACGGATAGGCCTGTTCAGCCACCAGAGACGGTGCCAGACCCCTCCAGTGCCAAGCCCATCGTCTACTCAGACGGAAGGAGGCCGATGAAGTGGTACGACCATCTGGTTTCTCTCTCTAGTGTTTTACACGAGGTTGCTGACAGATTCTGCGGTTTCCACCCGAGGTAGAAACACGTCTAGGTCTATGTCGTTGTTCTTGACGTTCAGCGGACTGGGGTTCATGGTGAACAGGCTGAAACTGGTGGCCGCGTTGTTAAAGTCGGGCGAGGTGCGCGCAGTGGAGTACCCACCCGAGGAGGGCTTGTTCGGCGTGCTCCCGACATGCCTCGCGTTTCCGGCGAAGAGGTTCCACCGGAAGTTGGAGTTCCCTCCGCTGGGGGGCGAAATGGCGAAGTCCGGGCCGGTCGGGTGGGTGGCCCGGATGTTCCCGGCCCCTCCCCTGCCTCCTCTTCCTCCACGGTTAAAAATCTGCCGGAAATTCGCCGTGAAGATGCCGTAGACCAGCGGGTCGATGCAGCTGTTGGAGAAGGCTACTAAGTGGACGATGGGGTAGCCGTAGTGATGGAGGGAGATCTCCTGCATTTGTGATAGACTGCCGTATTCCTCCATAAGCCAGCAGACGTAGAGAGGCAGCCACGTCAGCGCGAACACCATCACCATGGTGATGACCATCCTGACCACCCTCCCACGCCGCTCCGACACGCTACCGAGGCAGGCCTGCCTGCTGGACGTGCTCCTGTTGCTGCCGTTGTTCTCTCCCGGCCTGGGCTTGAACCAAACCCGCATGGCGATCTTATAATACAGCACGCTGATGATGAGAAGTGGACCGAGGTAGCAGAGGATGAACAGAGCCGCAGTGTAGACCTTCTGTGAGCTCTTCGACGGCCAGAATTCGCCACAGATGAGGAAGGTGACTTCGTCGATCTTGACCTCCTTCTCGTAGCAGACGACGAGCTGGGGGATCATGATAATGGTGGCTGCCGTCCAGGACCCCACGATCACCATGATGGCCTGCCGGTTCGACATCCGCGTCTTCTCCGGGTGCAGGATCACTCGGTGTCTGTGTGAAGAAAAAGACAAAGAGTTATTCTCACGTCAATACTGGTCAAAGGAAACATATAACTACCAACACAGATGACCTTTCATGGCAGCAACGCTTTATAGAATATATTCTGGGCAAATTCAATACTATGTACAACATGTAGTAGGATCTACTCATGAAGCGTCACCAAAAATAGTCCCTGTCACACATTCAGAACCTTCCCTTGACCACCTCATTGGCTGAAGTTCAGGAGCAATCTGACCTACCTTTACCTATACAAATTGAATTCTATCGGATTTGAGTTAAATTTAAGTCAAAGTTCTATTGTCTCTCGATTTTTTAAAATCAAATAACGTGAATTTCCAAGAATAGATTGAATGAATTGAAGAGTTGTTGCCGCCAAGCTGTAACGACCCTTTGTGGTAGATAGGTACATTGCAACAAGGTATCATGTCGATCGTAAATCGCTAGGAAGTTGTACGTCAAATTACCACATCTTCAGCAACTAGTAGATATAGAACACAAATGATCAAAAATCCCTTCTCATACTGAAATTAATTTCTAAGACTCTCTACTTATTGTATCAAACATGAACATTCGGCTGGCGCAGCCGAACAGTAGCCTACCTCGCCGAACACCATCCAACCGCAAAAACTGACCTTTTACTCCGTGGCAGTCCTGCATTCTCATCAGTTGTTAACTCCAATATATTATTACTTACGTTTTTAAAAGATTTCAATTTCCCCCTTTGTTATCTATGTATTGTGTCCTCTCTTTGCCATCATCTATCATTGGGTGGGGAACCGGACTTGCGCTTTTGAATTTCCTGTATTTACTGTTTTTGCCTGTCTCAAAGTTGCGTTTGTTTTTTTCTTTTTTATATGTATCTATTTAGTGGTGCCGTAAACATAAGTACTTTCCACTTGAGTGCGGCACTACCATGTCTTGTACCTTTTTCTATGTGAATGAATAAAAAAAAAACACCATCCAACCACACCCGACCTTGCTCCTGACCTACTCCTAACCATAGTTGGATTGAGTTTAGCTATAGTGTTCGGGAGGCCATGGTCGGCTCTATGTGACACTGGCTTTACAATTACATGATGAATATTGATGGAAACGTAGTTATTAGCAGAAACTAAGCTGATTTATTAAGCCCAATTATCTTCCACGCGGAACCAACAAACGAGTCTTGATGGTAATTATCTTTATGAGACCCTCCTGAGGTTGTCTATCAGTCCGTTTGCCTGACTACATCATCACAATTAGCTCCTGCGGGAGGCGGGCTCCAGGATCATCGCTCATAATTTCCTCCGAAATTGGGAGCAGCGATGCGCTACGGAAAATGTTCCGTCACACAATAATATAAGACAACTGTTGGGCCGCGTTTGTTACAATATAAATGTAATAATGTATCTTGCCGGTTAAAGCGAGTTGTGATTTATATTTATGATGTTCCAAGCATTATGATTTTCTGGAGAGTGTACGTGTACATATTTTACGGTGTGTAAAAACCATTGATTGACCTGTGAAGGTGAATCGTTCTCTGCCTTAGCTTTGTGTTTCTAAACACCAAATAGATGATTCGCTACTAGTACATGGCCTAGTTCATTCAATATTGACCATGGTAAATATATATCAAAGACATAGACTTTCTCTCTCACATAGAGAAAGAGAGAGAGAGAGAGAGAGAGAGAGAGAGAGAGAGAGAGAGAGAGAGAGAGAGAGAGAGAGAAACTTTCTGCAGCTGTGTTAAGTGATCCTAAAGTCTTTGTATCCTGCTACCTACAAAACACTTGTCAATCCAGGATCATGAACAACCACAGCGCAAATCTACAGTTACAATGGGGTCGATCAATGTGTGAAGAATAAATCTCCTAAACCCGAGCAATACAGCCTTACTATGCATGCAGAGGTGTATATATAGGCTTCGGCTTATACTAGTATTACTTTTGGCGTGTTTTAGGTGTTTTTACCAGGTGCGGTCTTTATTTCTTTGGTGTAATGTTATCTCACAACCTCCACAACAAGCACAATCTCACAACCATGTCATCAGCTTGGTAGGTTTCATTAGACTGCAGATTGGCAATGTCCCTGGACTTAACCTCCCAGTTCGCAATCACGTACAGCGACACGCTGTTTTCGTGCTGCCATCACTGCAGGCCAACGAACCTGCCACCCCATACTTTACAGTAACGGCGCTGTGCATGTAGCTATAGCCTGGCTTAAGCTGTAATCCAGCGCAAAGCTGTAATCCCATACATTACAGGAAGGGCGTTGGGTCTGAGCCTGACTTAAAATCGCGCTCCTAGCGGCCGGCCCGCCCCAGGTAAGGTTGTCAATTAACCCCAGCCAGCAAGAGACAGATTTTGTGTAAACACGGCCTTGGGTATTGTAATGTAATCTCCAACTTCCAAGCAGATTCTGTGGGGCAAGGTGAGTCCATATGCATCGGCCTCCTGTGTCCATTGGTCTCCTGTAACCGCTGGGGTGGCCAATGGTTACAGGAGGCCAGTATAGACTCCCCTTTCCCCTCAGAATCTGCTTGGAGATTAATTGTGATGCTATATGGCATAGAGAAAATCCTGCTTTACGCCAGGAGTTTTTGGCAGTGCTTCAGGTACAATTTAGATTCACGCGAACAGGCTTCTGTTAAAGCTATGCTGAAGGTCGAGGTGTGTCGGGGTCGTGCCGGGAAGCTCTGTAGGATTCGCCTTCACTTTTTGTCTTAAGTTAAAATCATGGAGAAAACCATATTTTACGGCAGGAGTGGTCGGTGGTGCTTCAGGTACAATTAAGACACACGCGAACAGGCTAGTGTTAAAGCTCTGCTGAGGTCGAGGTTAGCCAAGGTTGTGCCAGGAGGGTCTGTAGAATTCGACTTCACTTTTTGTCTTAAGTTAAAATCATGGAGAAAACCATATTTTACGGCAGGAGTGGTCGGTGGTGCTTCAGGTACAATTTAGACACACACGAACAGTGTTAAAGCTGCACTGAAGGTCGAGGTGAATTAAGGTCGTACCGATAAACTATTGTAGGATTCGCCGTCACTTTTTTTCTTGGGTTCAAAACATGGAGAAAGCGATGTTTTACGCCAGGAGTGGTCGGCAGCGCTTCAGGTACAATTTCGATTCACGCAAACAGTCTGGTGTTAGAGCTACGCTGAAGGTCGAGGTGAATCAAGGTCGTGCCAGGAAGCTCTGTAGGATTCGCCTTCACTTTTTTTGCATTGGTTCAAAACATGGAGAAAGTAATGTTTTACGGCAGGAGTGGTCGGTGGTGCTTCAGGTACAATTAAGACACACGCGAACAGGCTAGTGTTAAAGCTCTGCTGAGGTCGAGGTTAGCCAAGGTTGTGCCAGGAAGGTCTAAGTAGGATTCGCCTCAACTTGTCTTGGGTTAAAAACATGGAGAAAAACATATTTTACGCCAGGAGTGGTCTGTGGCGCTTCAGGTACAATTTAGACACACACAAAGCACAGGCTAGTGTAAATGCTACGCTGAAGGTCGAGGTGAATGAAATTAAGTCGTACTGCCAAGGTCTGCCGGATTCGCCTCCACATTTTGCTGTGGTTCAAAACATGAAGAACGATATTTTGACGCCAGGAGTTGTTGGCGGAAGTGCTTAACGCTTGGGGTGCAATTTAGACACACGCGAACAGACTCTGGTGTTAAAGCGCTGCTAAAAGTCGAAGTGAATCAAGGTCTTACTGCCAAGGACTTTAGGATTCTCTTCCACTTTTCCTTGGGTTCAAAGCCTCACCTATCCCAATTTCACAAGACGTGAAGTCTGACCCCCCGGGACCCCCCTTTTTCAGGAACATCAGGGACGCTTAAGACGCCAGGGATTGTGCGTCAATGGAGGAACGGGGAAGGGCAGAAGGAAACTCCCAGAATCCACTTTTATCCTTAGGTTCAAAATGCCCCCCCCCCCAACTCAACACCGCGTGTCTCAGACGGGATGTCTACCGACCCTCTGGGACCCCTTTTTTTAGAAACACCAGGGACGCTAAAGACGCCGTGGATTGTGCGTCAATGCAGAAACTGGAAGGGATAGATGGGAAACTCCTAGAATCCACTTTTATCCTTAGGTTCACACACACACACACACACACACACACTTGTAACCTTCATACTGACCCATTGGGACCCCCTTTTTCAGAAACACCAGGGACGCTAAAGACGCCGTGGATTGTGCGTCAATGCAGGAACTGGAAAATTACATGGGAAAACTCCTAGAATCCATTTTTATTCTTAGGTTCAATGCCCCCCCCCCCCAACTCACACACCGGGTATCTAAGACGGGATATCTACTGACCCTCCGAGACCCCCTTTTTTCAGGAACATTAGTTTGTGCGTCAATGGAGAAACAGAAGAGTAAGAGGGGAAACTCCTGGAATCCACTTTATCCTTAGGTTCAACCCCCCCCAATACACACACACACTGCACGCCACGAGCCTAAGACCCTCTACCGACCCTCTGGGACCTCTTTTGCAGAAAAATCAGAAACGCTTAAGACGCCATGGATTGTGCGTCAATGCAGGAACTGGAGATTCGAAACTCCTGGAATGAATTTTTATCCCTGGGTTGAATGCCCCCCACCCATCCACCCACCCACACACACACACACAAACTACACGGCACATGTCTATATAAGGCCACACCAAGTAAATTTTATGGATGACGTCCGCGCGCGCATTGATTTTGGCCTGTTCCTAGAAAAAAAACAAGAAATTCTGCTTCCCGTAACTATGACCAAAGAGTCACGACAGTGCTGCAAATCGTCAGATTGACGTGAAACCCGTAACGCGAAAACAGGACAGGACGACAACTGCTGTTCCACCTGATTTATTGCTGTTTTGATGATGAATAAAAGACTTCTTGCTTATTACACTGTGTCGCCTCATTCGATTTGTGTCCTAACATTTGTCGTCTCTTAGTATATTTCTAATCTAGGCATCTTGTTTTTTAGGGCCCTTCTTGTTTTTTTTTCGCCCTCTCGCATTAGATTTAGGGTCTCCAAAGGACGTCATCCATAAAATTTACTTGGTGTGGCCTTAAGACGGGATGTCTGACCCCCTAGGGACCCCTTTTTCAGGAGCGCTAAAGACGCCGCAGATCGTGCGTCAATGCAGGGACTGGAAGGGTTAGAAGGGAAACTCCTGGAAGCCGCTAACACTTTGGTAATGCGGCGTACTACTTCTGATGCGGAGTCACTTACGTCAGACATGTCCACATGCTTTATGTCTGACAGGGTCGCCACAAGGAAAGAAACGTAGGGAAGACTTGGCATCCCAATAATTTACCCAGAAAGTTTACTTTTTGTGTGCATACAAAGTTTTAATACTTAAATTTTTTTTTTCAGTGCGTGTCTTCAGCTAGTTTCATGCTTACCTTTCAATTCCCAAATCACGACGAATGGGCGTTGGTTTGGTTTAACTGCTAGTACGAGTACTTAAAGAAAGTTAACTTTTAGCTGAAGCACAGACACAGTTTTTCATTCGTATCACATGTTCCAATCACTTCGCTGTACAATTTCGTCCACTTCACATTCTACAATTGTCTGTATAATCACATTTTCTCCCACTTAAAGCTTTACTCTACAATTGTCAGTAGAAAGGTCCTGACATGCCTGCCGTGCTGAAAGATCTCTGCGATGTTAATGTACCCTGACACGGCTGTGAGAGGCTGTTACCGGCCGTACAGGGTTAGCTACAGGCACTCTACATCCATTTAGAACATTTTAACCCGCCGGAAGGTCATCGATCTATGTGACGAATACCAGTCCAGCTGGCTAGCTACATTCTCCGGCCATTCGCAGCAGTGAAAACCCGCCTGAATCATGACCGGGATAACTTCTTGTAAATCCGAGCACTGAACGAATCATCTGCGGGCTGGCATACGTATAGTCCTTCACGTTATCACTGACAGGCATGCTTTCATTATCTGATGAAGAACAACGTTACCATGCTCGCCGGAATTTCGGGGCACATATAACATCTGCGTTAATGACGTCAGGGAGATAGAAACGTCCTCTGAAAGTTTGATGTTCAAGATGTATTATCTATATAACTATATAACGCTTGGGGCAACTTTCATTTTGAAAAGTTATAAACTTATATGAGTGCAGCCCGGCCTAGTTGATATTGATGTCTTACAACACTTTTGAAATATATAGCCTCTAACCGTTCTTTGACTACAATATTGCTTTTCAGCCGAATGTTTCAACATATTTGAAACATTTGGGAATGGACGGAGGTTGAGCCAAGGTCGGCTGGTGTTCGTGAGTCGGTCGTGGCATGGATGGCAGTCAAATGTGACTCAAATTGAACTCAAATTCGATTGGATTCGTATAGAACGGCAGGCGTGGCCTAAATTTGGTCACACTGCTCCCGAACTACAGCCAACCTAGTCGACTGTATGTTCGGGGGAGGTTCTGAATGTGTGTCAGGGGCTTAACTGTAAATGTGTTGATGTACAAATTTCTCCCTGTCACACAAACTGCGTTAAAAACGTTCACCACCGAAACGTTTTTTTTTTTTTCACTCTCAAAACTGCTGAAAACATCAATGAAGAAAGTTCAGCTAACCTTGGTCGGGTGGTGTTCAGGGGAAGGTGCTGAATGTGTGACAGGTGCTTTAGATACAGTTGATCCCGTGAAAACGCGGACATTTTATATCAATCCATCAGCAGACGCTGCACCTTTTCTTCATCACATGTCACCGCTAAAAGCCTGCCACAGGTTTCCGCAGGCTATTCTAACTTCCTCAGGAGACCGCGAGCACGCGAAATACTGCTGCTCCTTACCGTTTACTCTGCATAGGTCACTGCTAAAAGCCGGGTTCCCTTTGAAAACATCCATTCCCTAGCTGTATTTCCATACCGTGTACCTCGTCTTTACATAATCCGCAGCGACAGGGAGGTTGGACTTTTAAAGGAAAGTACCCACGAAGTATACTCAAAAGTCACTGACGAAAGGTGGTGGCTGCTACCTGAAACGTCTGACCGTTTCCAAAATCATATCCAGTTGCTTGAGTAACTGTTTTTTTGCGTGTCTTATTACCTGGATGTCTAACCTTCACCGACGTAGGTGCAAAGTACTGTTACAGGGTCGTAACAGTCCCCGTGTTTTATACAGGTGTCTTGGGGAATAGTAAAGACAGTGCACCCCTTCAGTTTAACACACCCTCCCTGCGTGGGTAGTCCTAATTGAAAGGGCAGAGGGCGACACAATCTTAATTTCATCCATGACATCATCTGGCGACCCCACGCCTCAGCGTGAGCGGGACAACATCAGCACGTTTTGCGATATGATATGTATTTACGACACCAGTGCTTACGTTTACGACGAGGTGCTCTCTAATTCAAATTTTACGGCACTTTTTGTAAAGGAAAGACATTGTTACTGATGTGTGCGCATTGTTGCGTTTCATCGAGCAATTAAAGACAGGGACGCAAATGATTTTTTCTTTAATGGGAGAACCAATGATTAACGCACGCGCGCACACATCCATAAAATGAATTTTTTAATTAGGCCATGTTGAACTAATTGATCATATGGATGATATCCTCCGGGAACCTCCAAACTGATGCGAGCGTGCGAATAAAAACGTTTGGCAAACAAAGTTGTCTTCATTAGGCGTGCGTGGTCATGAAAGTTGAACGTAAATAGAGTTTGTCTCCATTTTCATTTCTTCACATTCTCTTCTTTATCTTTGGAATAGATTTTTTGAATCGTTTTCCAACAGTCTTTTCCAAATTATGGCATATATTTACTCATTTTGCAGCTGCTTTGTACGATTTACAGTATGGTCAAAAACTTTTTTTTTGAAACGGACGAAAATTCATGCGCGCGCGGATGCTATCCATATAATCAAACCAACACAGCCTAATATAGAACACACAATTGTAAAATTTATGTGCAAAACTCCATAATACTGCAATAGAAAGCTCAAGGTTTTTGTTGATATATTAGAAACGCGTCCCTTTTATAGCAATGTAATAAAACACTTGTGCATTGATGAGGTATAGCTAAACATGGCAAGTCTTTCCAGGGACAAAAGAAAACACGCACGCCTATCCTCATTTCACCCCATGATATAAGAGTTACACCCTTATATCAAACTGTCAAGGTTGGCATTAGCCTTTTACTCGGCGCGCTTGTACCTGAATTAGAAATAAGAACAAAATCCCTCCTGCCGTCAAACATATATCTGTACATCCGCCAGTAAACGTGCTTGGGGTTCTATTACCACTGTCATATAAATGTTAACGTTTCTTTTCCGATTCTGTGCTCACCCAAGGTCACCCCAGATCACCCCCATTGACCTGGAGCCGGGGGTAGTTTACCGTTCATTTAACCCTGGTGGATAGAATAACAAGCTAACGATTGTAGTGACTCATTCTAGCGTACATGATGACCCTTAGTGCTTAGGTGTGTTGTAATGTTGTATGGGATAGAGACCTTTCTTGCATCCTAAATACGAGAGACTCTGTTTGTCTTGTTCTCGAGAGGATATTTTACGTCACGAAAGCTGACAAGTTGCCCCCTGGCGGAGTTATGTATAATATGTTTTCCATACGTCAGAAATACGTCGTAGAATGACGCTTGTTGGAGGCGACACGTGCAATGTGAGACGATAACTTCACGACTGTCATTAATGTTCCTTTTCCGATTCTGTGCTCACCCAAGGTCACCCCAGATCACCCCATTGACCTGGAGCCGGGGGTAGTTTACCGTTCATTTAACCCTGGAGATAAAATAACAAGCTAACGATTGTAGGGATCCATCCTACCATGTATAAAGACCCTTTAAGTTAGTGCTCCGGTGCGATGTAAGGTTGTATGTATGGGAAAGAGACGTTTTCTGCATCCTAAGTACTCTGTTTTGCTTGTTCGCGAGAAGACATTTTACATCAAGAAAGTTGACAAGTTGCCCCCTGGCTGAGTAATATGACGGAATGTTTAACGGAATGTATGACATACGTCAGAAATCGTAAAATGACGCTTGTTGCAGGCGGTGCGTGTAATGTGAGATGATAACTAGAGGGGAGCGTGGGAGAAGGGTAGTGAGTAGGTGGATATTGGATGGCAGTACCACACCCAAATGTAGCCTGGATGCTAGACCCTGGAATTCAAACCTCTTAATATCAAGCGTAGTAGTAGTATAACTTAAACTATAAGTATGAGATAGACAGTAGTTGTCTGTTCCCTATTGTTGTAATGGAGCATCTTTGACTGTAAGGCTAGTAACTTTTAGGCATGAGATTGCAAATAAAGTAACACACACACACACACACACACACACACACACACACACACACACACACACACATTATATATACCCCAAGTAAGGTATCTTCAAAGGTATGCCATGTTTGAAGCCTTCGGGCATGACTTTGCAAATAAAGTACTAAGTAACACACACACACACACACACACACACACACACACACACACACACACACACACACACACACACACACACACACACACACACACACACACACACACACACACACACCAACTAACATCGGCAGAGGTCACCTTACTCCATCTCTATGATATTATATCTCCCTGCCCCATCTCTATCCCAGATATTCCTCGCCGGCTTTGCAGAAATCCCTTGTATCGACCGCCCCAATGTTACCGCATCAAAGCAGATTTTCGCGTTGACAGTTCATCGCTGATATCTGCGAGCTTCAATAGAAGGGGTAAGGCTGCTGAGAGTTTGTCGATATATTACTGTTAACTTTGACGCACTTTCACTCGATTTTAAGCTATCTCAAAATTGGGTTTTAGTCACGAAGATAAGTGCAAAATGGCATAAGTGAGCACAGTAGCATCGGAGCTGTTTTCAGCGGTAAGCCTGTATGAAATCCGAGAGAATATCGATTTTGGACGCTCCATCAGCAAGCCAAACGGTTTCAGCTGCTGATGTCATTTCGTGTCAGAGAAGACATTCATAGAGATAACACCAAATCCATCAAAGGCAGTTTTCAAACTTGTCAAGAACTCCTGGGCGTGCCGAACCAACCGTGCCAGCTGTCGGTGGCATGTCAAAGAATACAATTTCATAGAGAGAGCTCAGAACCCATCAAAGGTAGCTTTTCAAACTTGGCAAGCTAAGAACTTTTGAAAGTTCCAAACGTTTTTGGCTAGCGGTGACATCTCAAATAATACATTCATAGACCTAGATATAGCACAGAACCCAACAAAGGCAGTTTTTAAACTTGAACAAGAACTTGTGGATGTGCCAAATCGTTTCAGCTGACAGTGGCATGTCAAAGCTTTAAAAAGGCATCCATAAAGAGAGCTCAGATCTCATTTCAAAGGCAGTTTACAAACTTTAACGAGAACTGTGCGTGCCAAACGCCTTCAGCTGGCTCGCTCTTCAGGCATAACACAAAATCCATCAAAGGGAGGCTTCCAAACTTGAACAAGAAATTCTGGATGTTACATCCACAAACCTTTTCAGTTGTGGCGGAGGATTGTCAGAGAAATAGATCTGGAGATACATGTAGCACAAAACTCAACAAAGGCACTTGAACAAGAACTTGTAGATGTGCCAAAACGTTTCAATTGTCGGTGGCATGTCAAAGAATACATTCAGAGAGAGCTCAGAGCTCAGAATCCGTCAAAGGGAGCTTTTCAAAACTTGGCAAGCTAAGAACATCTGAAGGTTCCAACCAATTTCAGTTGGTGATGGCATGTCAGGGAATACACCCATAGATCTAGATATTGCACAGAACCCACCAAAGGCAGTTTTTAAACTTGAACAAGAACTTGTGGATATGCCAAATCGTGTCAGCTGACAGTGGCATGTCACAGAATGCATCAGAGAGAGCTCACAACCCATCAAAAGGAGTTTTCAAACTTGTCAAGCTTATTATATTAAGAACTTCTTAAGGTTCCAAGCCATTTCAGCTGGAGGTGACATGTCAAAGGATACATACATAGATCTAGTGATCTTGAGATAGCACAGAACCCTTCAAATGGAGTTTGTAAACTTGAACAAGAGCTTCTGGACGTGATTCGATGTCTAATCAGTCTCTGTTTGCCCTCCAAATATTGTTCTGAAGTAAGTACTAGTAGCCGAACTCGCGAACACCAAACGACTTTGCTACGACCTATTCCTAACCATTGTTGGCAGGCGTTCGGCTAGCGTTCGGGAGGCCAAATTCGTGACTGTGTGACAGGCACTTAAGAAAGTGGGTACTTACCGATCGACAGCTATTGCCGTCAGAGTGAAGACGGAAGACGCCACCGATAGTCCCTGTGCCAGGTTCTTCACTCGGCACATGAAGTCGCCAACCATGTTTTCTGTAAGAGAACAGAGTACGTCGGTGAAGGTTAGACATCCAGGTAATAAGAGAAGCAAACATTTGCATAGCAAATGCATATTGTTTACCTTCGCATATAGTCTATTCTGATAATTCTTACTCAAACACATTCATGTCTATGGTGACAGGAGTCTAAATCCCTCCTGCTATAAAATTGCAACATGATGTAACCCAATACCAGTTACCATGGTGACAGACGTCTGGTTTAGGTCATTGACCTTATTTGTTTGGAGAAGAAGAAGAGGAAACAGAGCAAAAACAATAGGTTTTCCTTCGGCAAACATAAAAACAGTCACTCAAGCAACTGGATATGCTTTTGGAAACGGCCAGACGTTTCAGGTAGCGTCCACTACCTTTCGAAATTTCGTCAGTGACACTGGAGAGCTCTAAGATTCAGCAGGTTTATAAACCCGAAAACCCAGAACACAGTGTGCCCTTGAAGAAATCGGTCTAGACGTAGGCTTACTGAAACAATCGTACAATGTAGATTACAGTGAAAGCTTCATGTTAGTCGTGGCAAGGGTGGGAAGTAGTTATTTCACTTTGAGAAGGACGAAACACTCGTTTACTGTATGTGTGTTGCAGATACAGTAGAACAAATGATGATGTGGCCTCATTTTCCTGACGCCAGCGAGCGCGTGTGAGGAGAGATAACAGGTTAGCGAACTGCCGCGCTCCCGGGCTGCCACTTTACCCGGGGTTCGCGGTAACTCATCAGGCCGAGGAAAAATGTTGTGTTTCGTGTTTCCCGAGCGACCCTAGAAAAACCTGCTAAGCAAGGGACATATTTTTTTTCGAGCTGATCAACCATTTCTAGCTCCATGATCTGACACTTCAGCGAAGAAACGTTGTACAAAATGAAAATATAAGTGTCCTCGTGCAAGTTTTACTTTGTTAAACTGTCTTGAATGTTTCACTAGCTACATATATATAGAGAGAGGTCGCCAAGGTAAAAGAAAAAAGATAATACCTACCTACCGACCTACTTTTTTCAGGACTAAAACAGGAAACACAACATTTTTCCTAGGCCTCACCGCCTGCCAAAGGGCAGCGAGAGGGGAAGATGAGAAGAGGGTGATTAACCGGTGGAGTTTTAAGTTTGTAAAAGAGAGAGGGCTGCCAAAACTAACTGCCGTCTTAGTCTGTTCACTCGCCTGGAATTTTCCTTTTCCGTGAGTCGAATTCATGATGCTCTTAGCTGGCAAAGATCGAAAACTTCCTTGTGAAATTTGAACCTGGAGACATTGGCAGAGGCGGCAATGTGAGGAAACTCCAACGATGATACTACATACCAAAACTTAAATTTTAAACAGTTCGTGACTGTTCTGACTATATACGGTTTCGTTACCATTATTCAGTAACTACCAGAAACTACTTGAAAAATAGCCAAATGCTGAAGGCTAAATGGACACTTTAGAGGTTTGGCTACCCTGCCAATGTGTGTTTTTCAAGGCCTAGAACTCAGATAACTTTAGACCACTTTACTCTGACATAATTCCCATATATCAAGGTAGGAAAATCCATTAGTGGTATTCGCTCTTCAGTAAGCTAAGCTCGCATGTTCATGTTTATTTTCGGCCGCTCAAGTGGCCTGCAGCTAGCAGACTGCGGTTAACACTGACAGCGGCTTCTTATCATCTACCTATAGCGCATTGGCCTGCCCGCGCGCGATTTGTCTCGGTATTAGGATCTGTTGACATGTCGGAAGGAGAGATTTTCTGTCTGACTCTCGCAGTAAATCAGCCCAGACGATTAAAGTCTGCTTACAGAAGCCTCTGCCAGGGGAGACCAACACGAGAACGGTGGGTATAAAGAGAAGCCTGCCCGGGAGATGGAAGAGCTGTTTGTCTTGTCAACGCCGCTGTCAGCTCAGCGACGGGAACTCAGTTATCACAGTTCGGGCAGGCGGTGAAGAATGTTCCTAATGGCCGCCAAGCTGGGGATAAATCTGGTTGCTGGATGAAGACATAATGGACTTCTTTCCGGGCGTTCTGATCTAATAATGCGCCAATCTATCTCCTCCTCTCTCGCAGGTGCGATAGTGATCACTCTTGTTACTTCCATGGGAGGTGAGAACAATGGGTCAAACAACACTCGTGACGAGGAGAAATCGCATCAGGAAATCAGTCGTTCTGCTGGGATTTCCCGCAAACTACTGAACTATACATCATTTACCGGCGGGTCTTTGTATCACTAAGAAAGAATCTGAAGAAAAAGACAGAGGGCGCCAAGAATCAGTTTGAAGCATCACCATCATCTCCGTTTCTGTAATCAGGTTTTCAAGAATGGTGCAGAATTTGAATTTCCGTTAACGAACCTGTATTGTATTCTGTGAGATTTGGCACTGACACTACGTTAAAGGTGCTCTGATCACTGATCAATATTTGTACGTTTCTCGATCAAAACTGGTCACAACAGAACTCGAGAACTCGCCCCGACAGCCAAAGACTTCGCACAGTTGCCGAAGAGCCTCCCGCTACAGAGAGTTTCACGGTCACCCCAATCACACGTACGGCGCCGCACAGTTATGAGAGTTATGTAATCCGAGCGACCAGTCTACCGTTTGATTTAGCCTTACCTTACAGACACAGTGATACATCAAAACGGACAGGACTATGGAAATCTGGCGCGTAGATTTAGATTCATATTGATAAATCAACCTTCTCTAATCCTCGTGGGAACGTGTTTAAGCTCGCTGGCGCCTGGAAGGTAGTTGTCACAGCTGGAAGGAGAGGTACCTCAAATCCTGATGTAGTTATACGAAGTGAAAGGACTTATCACTGGACTTCTCTTTTCATAGTATGCAGTTTGTCATAAACTTTTCAAGGGGGTTTCAGGTAATTTAAATGAGTAGCAAACGAGAGGGAATGTGTATTTTGCTCGGCGGACCTAAATACATTGTGTATCTTGTTCTCATTAACAGGCCACGCCTACCTTTCTTTGCAAATTGAAAGCCACGCCTACCTTTCTATGCAAATCGAATCGAATTCAAGTTAAATGTTGAGTCAAATTTGACTGCAAACCACGTCCCGGCCACTGCTGGTCTACTCCCAATCACCAGCCAACCCGACCCCAACTATGGCCCAACCTCCCGTTGACATCCGAATGTTTTGTTTTGAGAGTGGCGGGAAGTTTGATGGGGGATCTGGTCACCGCAAATTGACAAACAGGCTAATATAGGAAGTGAGTTCACCCCCACAGTTACTGGGGTATGCCAACTTGAGGGCAACAAGCGCTCAGGCTGTTTCTCACTGTTTAAGATAATCTCCAAGCAGATCCAAGGGTGGCATAAGACAGTATCAAATGCCCTCTCTGGCCAAAGGATACTGCCTGGCTGATTTATGCTGCCTTATTCCATCCTAGGATCTTCTTAGCTCCCTGTTGGGGTCGTTGAACGTTCATCTATTTGGGCGTGTCAATAAATTCACAAAAACAACTCTAAGCACTTCCCCGAGGTTGAAATATTCGAGTTCTCGTTAGAAATGCAACGTCCGGTGGCGTTTGGAACATACGGAGGCTCCATCGACCAGCTAATGTCCTGATATCTGTCCTGTGCTGTGTTTAGATTGATAGTCAATTTCGCAGGGGATTTGTACCTTACGGCTGTGCCTCAGGCTCTAATCTCCGGGTAACCGTGGATGGTCATTCAACCGTAACCTCGACTACAACCGCCACACCGGCCTTTTCATGGCTTCTTTCACGCGCCTTCTGATGACCTAATCTACGCATACCCGTCCCGACATGGTGATTGTTCGTGATGTCTGTTTGTACCATTCACGTTAATGAAACCGGCAACCGCAATGGATATGTCATAGATACTAAGGGCCATTGGTTGTCACGGGTCTGATAAAAGTCCATCTACTTACTTGTTCCCCCGTGCTTTTTCTACTCACGAAAGTGATCAAGATAACTATCGATACGTTCCAGCAAAAACCTTTTCGTACTGGTAACTGGCATGTTTTACACTATGTTTGCTGTTTATATTTATTACATGTTCGCGAATCTCGTATCAAATGGTAAATCAATGTACTTCCCAGGGATTTGTTCTTAATGATACTTTCGCAAAGTAGGTTAATGTTTATGAGCTATATTTGTGCTTTAATGAGCTGTATTTGTGCAGATGATACAATAAATGCTTCCCATATGGGTACAACATTAATCTTTTTAAGTGTGAGATAAACAAAAACTGTCTTTACAGTTCATTAATGTAACCCAAAACATGTAAGTGGTTTGTTTTGAGGTAAAAATTGAAGTAAACCAAAAATGATGATCATTTGACGACAGATGTGGTACAGAGAAATTGTCATCAGCACATCCTGATATACGTTAAACATAATCACACGTAAGGGTGACATTATTATCTTTAACGTAAATGAAGACATTAGAGAGTGCAGTTAGCAAGACAATATATTACAACTCGGGATGAACATAAGAACGTTTTTAAAAGATTTCAATTTCCCCCTGTGTTATCTATGTATTGTGTCCTCTCTTTGCCATCATTTATCATTGGGTGGGGAACCGGACTTGCGCATTTGAATTTCCTGTATATACTGTTTTGCCTGTCTTAAAGTTGCCTGACAAAGACAAGACCACCAAGTCTTGTACCTTTTTCCATGTGAATGAAAAAAAAAAAACTCGGGCTGAACAGGGTACAACACGAAGGGAGAAGATGGTAAATTTATTACGCGTAACACGAAACGTACTAGACTATCAGAGTCTTTCCAAAGTTTTGTGCAATTTGTTGGCAAGCCGAAGTCCCCACTGGCACCATGTGACGGTTAAGAATCCTATCTTTGTAACCAGCATTTGCTGGCTAAGCATTATCTAAAATGGCAGGTTGAATGAATGAATGGTTTATTATTTACATAATTTTTGCAAAACATATCATACAGTAGCAGCCTTCAATGACTGAAATAAAGTACTACTTACAATTGAACGCTTGCCTGAAAAGCTTGATGAGCATCAGTGCACAGCTAGAAATTATGGTACGGTTTCTTCACTAGCTTCCAATTCAGAACACGTCTCGACTTATATGCAAGGAAGTTAAATCAGCTTGAACCCCCTTGACTTATGGAAGACACGTCTGGAACAAAGACAATTAACTACCTAAGATTTCTTGCCGCGTCTCCGACGTATTCAAAAGGCATTACTCAAGTACACTTCAGAGGGAAGTTGACTAACGAACTACAATGCACATGATTACTCGTACTCCGTGAGTCAAGACCTTGTGTCACTCTTTGAGTCGGCTACAAGGCCAGAGTTCCTACATCTGACAAATACTGTTTGAATCTTACAACTCTGACGTGCTTACACAACTATTACCCTTCACAGGTCTTACCTATCATTGCTGTTTCCAATATCAACATGTCAGAAGATATCATCTTAGGAGAGGCAATTTACATCAAAACTGCTGCAGTCTTTCTTCTCCTGAAATCCGACCTGACATCGCAGCGGTGTGTCGGTGCATGCCATGAATACTGTGTACTTTCGCCTAACGATGATAACAATTCGGGATGATGTAGGCTTTCCAAGTCCATTTTCCGAGGAAATTGCTATTCGGCAAACGTGGTGTGAAATTGAATAGCTGCCCATGATACGGACAGTGAACAGAAGGGCCATACAAGAATGTATAAAGTCTGATGGGATTTTTATGAACAGTTCACAACAACACAATAAACTAGAGTTCCACGATCTCATACCTTCGCCAAATGATGTTAGCCTTTATGACTAAGAAATTATAGATGAATCCTCCTGATTGTGCAAATAGGATCCTATATTGCATCAATTATATCTGTTGATCATATTCTACACCAGAAGACAGTCTTATCTTATCAATGCATGCCATCATAGCATGTCCTCATAAATTATGCAAATGAGGTCCTTATTTGAATAAGTTATGTTTAATTATGTTCACCTTCACATAACTTTGAAATATCCCAAGTATGAAATTCCAGACATTACCACTATGTAATTATAACGTTTTCTCGTTAATTATGCAAATGAAGTCTTCATTTGCATAATCGATATCTGCCTGTATTTCTGCCGTTCTGAATTACATATGTCACAAGCTTGAATAGTCCTATCATGAAATGCAGCTGATTTATAGAATTTCCTCATTAATTATGCAAATTACATTAATATTTGCATAATTGTAATATCATTATGTCAATCATCACTTCAGCTACTTACATGCCAAAGATCACGGCGATCCATCAATCGGTTCTTAAGATATCCGCCTTTGAACATTTTTCAACTAATGCCCCTGCAGTTCCAGAGCAAGCCGCTAGGGGGCCCAAACTCACGTCACTTGTTCCCCAGCACAAGAGCTACCTTCCATTCAAATTTCGTCACCCTAGCACGTCTAGATCACGAGATATCAAAACCGGAAGTTCAGCTGTAGTACCATAACAAGCCGCTAGGGGGCCCAAAATCTAATCAGTTCCACGTCTCATGAAGACCTACCTACCTACCAAGTATCAAGACAATCCAACTTAGCTTCTTGAGTTATCGTGCTCACACACACACACACACACACACACACACACACAGACACACGAACGCCAACGAAAACATAACCTTCTTGGCGAAGGTAAAAATGGTAAATGTGGCTTTACACATATACAAATATATGCACTATGCGCAGTCCCTGTCCTTGGTGCTGAACGCGGTAACTGGTTGTGTATCTCGTGTATTACTGCTATATAAGCGTGTGTATGGGTAAAAATGTGTAAAGATTTCTTAGGATTTTAAATGATGTAAACTGTATCTTTGTTATATATTTTGTGTCACTCTTCCCTCTTCCCTCGTGTGAAATGAAAATGAAATGAAAAACAGCCTGCAGGACGATTTGGGCTTCTCATTAATAAAGAACGAATCAAGCAAACAAAAAGAGTACCCAAAATACATCTCTTCGTAGGTGATAGCAACAGTCAAAGTACGTCACTATTCTCTTTATAGTCCTACCAGGGACAGCGTAACGTTTTACGCGTGACTATGGAAGACTTACATGTAGCGTTCTTGGTAACTTTGATATCTCATTCCTATCGACGGATTGTGACGGTTGTAAAAATGCCCACAGTTAAGATTTGTGACTCAGTCATTGTTCGTGTTATCTTGCTTTTGGTGAGAGGCGGACATTCAACCAAAGTACATTTCCAGCATCCTATAACGGAAAAGATGGTAGCGGTCCAACATACATACGTCAAAAGCTATGATAACCAGTGTAAGTCAAGGCGTGGAGCTGTTCATCCATTTACATGTGTGATGACGACGCCGGCTGACTTTTTCATTTCTCACCAACGGCCTTCGTGACGTAAAATGATAACGTTCCATTTTTCCCGTGGAAGTAATTTTAAAAGGAGCTTAAGTTGTCACACACGTGAAGTACAGAGAATTAATTATCCACTAGACATGCCAGTACTTCCAGAAACTTGTACAGACACAAGTGTTAACATTGCTTTTATAAGAAAAAAAAAGACAAAGACAAGCAACCTCCCGGTACCCAACAAATGTGAAAAAAAACGGGGGTTACTAAGAACGAACGTTCTATTCTAAGAACCTAAGAATGTTCTACTCTAAGAACACGTCTACGCGTTCGATCGAATGTTTACGGAAATGTCGCCATTTCCCAGAGTGACGTAAGTAGTTTTCGTAGTTCACTGACCTGTGAATCATTCTGGTGTAACGCCTACTCACAAACACAATAACACATATGTTTCAATTTCGCTGCAAATATCGGAGGCGGTGAGAGAGATGACAGACGCCGCACGGGAGATTTACTCTCGCGCTGCCCGCAGATAGCGTTATAAATCAGGTGCTTCACGTGACGTCAGCGGGCCATGGGGCGTTATTCCCCTTCTTCAGAACGACTTACCGCGTGCCTGAGGCATCGTAATACTCTCCAAGCTGAGGTTTAGGCTCCGGATTATTTTTATTATCGTGTTTTCGGCATTTTTATCCGACACTCTTCTTTGTACGTGTATATTTTCTTACGCCAGCCTTGGGTGACAAAATGGTAACTGTCTGGCTAATGGATACAGCCTGGTCAGTTTGATTCAGCCGTTGCAGCCACCGAAAGATCTGCTTGGAGATTAGCATCATAACAGTTTTCACCTCCAGGGCAGTTAGAAAATTGTGGCGTGTATCGTGTATAAGACTTATGTGAAAAGAGGGGGAAAGTAGTAGAGGAAGATCTCCACTTCATGGGCCATTTGAAGAAACAATATTTGCGGATGCCAGAGAAGACCTCTTGAAGAACATTCTGCAGAAGTATTGAACTTGAACTAACAACTTCACCTCACCCGTAAATCGTTACTATCCCTAAAAGTTCACGTCCATGGTGAAGACCATAACCTAACACCGCGGCCGGAGATCTGAGTCAAGTGAGAACATGCCGATCACGTGCAGATCACGTGCAGATCACGTGCAAGGTCACCCTGTCTCCTGCACTTGAACATGAGATAACCCTACTGGTGGTTATAGTTCAATTAAAACACAGTTAACGATAAGACTGTAGATACGGCGCGCGGTGTGCGGTCGATTTTAAACCCTCCGACTGGAATCTAGTAATAAACGTAACGTTACACGTCTATGCTGCACAATAACCTTTACGACTTGGCTATATATTAGTAGAACGAATGTAAAAAGAAAGATATATCTAACAAACTCAATTTCGTGATCCTTTTATTAGCCCCCTCAACTTGATAGCGATCGTTGGACCTGTCTCAAATTGAGCTTGTTTACTTTTGACCTTATAGTTAGAATATATATTATGTACGAAGAAAAAAGTATGATTTAAAAGACAAGAAAGAGCGGCTGGAACGTACTAATAAACGTACTTCACAATAACCTCTCATTATTGGCTACGTAGCAGCAGAACGAATGACGAAAGACATACAATTATCTAACAACGCAATTTCGTGATCCTCTGATTAGCCCCCCATACTAGATAGCGATCGCGGAGCTACCGAACCTGACTCAAATTAAATTTGCTTGACCCTTCATTTTATAGTTGGAATATGATGCAGAAGGCAAACGTATAACTCAAACGACCTGAAAACACGATATGAAAATATGTTTGTCTATAAAAGTCGTGGAGCGACCTGTCAAATATCTGGTGACATCGATGCAGAAGTGGTACAAATAACCAATCATTCATTTCCAGTACGTGATGTGAGTTGTGTTCTCTTATTATCCAGTCAGAAAACGAGCTCCAGTATTCCCCAGATTTCACTGATCTGATCTTCTCGGAACCACGCCAATAACTTGTATGACGATAAGGACTTTAATCTGTAAGTGTTTGGGTGCTCTGTGGTAGGTTAGTAGTAATGAAGACCAAGCTCGAAAAGACACGTACAAAGCGAGTCAAAACACGACCAAACAAGGAGCACAGAGGTCGCATCTGCTCAGAACATCATCTATAATGTGAACCCGATTCCTAAAAGCACGATTAACCTTTTAAAATGCCCCAGCCTTGGCTGCCTAAGTCCCCAGATACATAAAATATAATTAGCCAAGAGACCGAGAGAGTTTGTACATGTAGTTTGGACAAAGCATGGCATGGTTTTAACTACTGAGGAAAGGCACCAAAGGCACAGGCACTCTTCCAGGGTTACATGTGTACTACATTGAAAGCATACGTGGTAGACATCAGTGCTGTATGTGGGGAACAGTTTTAACAAAGCCTGAAATGTTTTAACCAGTGATGAAAGGCACCAAAGGCACTCTTTCATGGGTATTGCATTTCAGCCATACGTGGTAAGTTAAGACTGTCTGAGAGCAGCGGCAAACTTCCCCAGCCGGCTGCGGGCGGCACCCTGTGACCAGGCAGGTCATGAAAACAGTTGCCCCGCTCGCTCCCGTATATCTTCATCTTATTGACCGATTCCACTGTAGCTAGCTGCACGGTTCACGTATTTCACACACACACAAAACACTGGGCTATAAACTAAGCGATCAAGCAGACCATCTACATACATACATAAAAGCACGCGGCCACAATGATGAACCAAGAACCAAGCTTGATTGGTATTGATCCGAACTCCCGCAATCTTCCTGCGCGCGTGTCAAAGGTTCTTAATCACCGACACGTCTGAGGTTATCTCTTAAAAGCATCTGTAGAGAGTCTCTGTCTGACAAATGAGAGACGTGAAGTCAGCATCGCGTCCTACATATTCCACTCCCAACCTTTGTAGTGTGCAGGACCTAATGGTAAGCACCTGATGAGTATCTGCATTATTGTTGTACATTACGTTCCTCCGCCCGTTGGGCGTAAAGAATAGTGGCTTACTGCCAGATAACAGCGGACAAAGTAATTCTGGCGAGATGGAATAATCTTCGGAACTACGTCACTGGAAGCAGTTAATGTCGTAAAAGGCAGCCCTCACGTGCAGATTTATGCATCGTCCGACTGTTCTAACGTCCGGTATAAAATGCAAGATTTAAGCTTTCCAACATGGAATGGGATCTAATGTGTCTTTTCGTACATTTTACGAACACAAACTGCTACCGGGTCATTGGAATACCGTGCACAATTCTAGATACCCTGTTGTACAGGTTGCAAACATCAAAGGAAAATATGTGCACGTTTTGCTCCTCATATTCAAGAATCAGTTTTTTTTCACTCAAAGATGATCAAAGATGTAGGGTATACTCAGTATAGGTCGGAAAGCTAACCGAGAATAATGTCAATTGCACAGCCATTTTGACTTGGAATGCTATACTAACCAGTTTTATACATACTAGCAATAAAAGGGGAAAAGAAATGCTTAAATCGCTATCATTTCATGGATCAAAAACAACTGACTGTTTTCGATGTGTCGTGTTAACGATAGGCACCCAACCCGAAGACAACTCAACATGTGTGCCAGCTGTACTTCCGTCATTTTCAAAACAAATTTTACTTCATCGGATCCCGAAATAGGAGATCAAACGAATTTCAAAGGACGTGCATGAGTAATAAGTTCCTCCCACAAGGATTACCGCTGTCCCTAAAGTATTCTTCAAAGCGAGAGGCAGTCAGATACGACACATGCCTGCGTGAGGAAGTTAGGGGCAGACCACAGGCCGTTGCATAATCCAAACCTACCGGCGACGTCGGAAGTTCTCACAGGCACAACAAACTGTAATCAGAAGGAGAGCCAGACGAATAACTGTTGTTAGCATATGTTAACATATGTTCTACTGGCTGTATCTACGGCTCTTGGACTATACCCGAAAAATTCAAGATACGAATTGTACATCTGAATGCTGTTGTTGAGGTAACTAGTAATAAATAAATACTGAAGAAATGTACCCTTGAGTACCCGGTTACTCTAAAGTTTAAAGTGGTAAATCATTTGAGAGCTGGATCCATGAACGTGAATGATGAGGATGACTATAAGCAGGTAGAAGAACGGTGACATTCTATCATTAGTTTAGATCCTGATTAAACGTTACGTGAATCACTGAATCTCAAATGTGAGCTTTTTTCTCCAAAGCACATTGATCAGCTGCCTCCTGATGATGTTAGATGCCAGAATCATGTAAAACAAGGAGAAGTCGTAGACATCATCCCTCCATGAAATAGCTTGTTATTTTGTAATCTTTTGGTGTATTTCAATAGAGATATTATGAGTCAAACTTTGTTTTTATCAGCAGAATGATTTGTGGTGTCAAGCTGTCATGTGCAGGCGTTTAGTGTCTTGTTACCATGGTTTGTTTACTTTGATGGCCAGCAGGTCATTTGCCTTAGCCTGGGTACCATCCCCAGTAGTATATTCGCAAACTCTATAACTGTTATAGAGTTTGCGAATATACTACTGGGGATGGTACCCAGGCTACATTTGCCTGTACATGTAGGTCAATGACCAGGCAAATGACCTGCAGACCAGACAAACAAGATTTATTTTCCTGCAGACTGTCTAGGGGTAAAAATAGATAGGACTGCCTGGGTCTGACCTGCCAGCTGGAGGTATAAACAAAAACACTCTGTCCCAACTTTTGGGTCAAACAGACCATCCTATTATGAAGTAGGGGTGAAAAAGTGAAAATCCTTTTAAATTAAGCAATAAAAATATGCGACAACCTGCTAATGCACTCCAAAACACAAAGAGACTCAACAACTACCCACATACCAAAAATCATACCAAACCATCCCCCAGATTTTCCAAACATTCAACACAAAAAGTCCAACATTAAACATTTTGTAAATATCAAACGCAAACAGCTAGGGGACCCAAATTTAAACCACTAAACCATGGTAATAACAACTACATGCTACCTTAATATCGCACAAACAGTCCATAACGCGAAAACAACAGAATAAAAAAATTAAACTGCAGTACCAAGGTCAATCACCAGGGGCTCAAAGTCAACCTACACAATCTCCAAGGCCCCATCCATCAATCTGCCAAATATCGTACAGTTCCTTCTCACCGATCTTCAGATATCAGACCAAACATGAAACGGAGTAAAAACAGTACCCCCATTTTCATGGAGGGTAAAAATGGTGAAATTCTATCATTAGTTTAGATCCTGATGAAACGTTATGTGAAGCAGTGAATCTCGCATCCACGATACATCCCACAAAATGTGAGTCTTTTCTCCAAAGCACTGTGATCAGCTGCCTCCTGATTTGATTTGATGATGAAAGGTTTGGTGAAAGGTTTATTCGTCAAACACATAACAGCCATGGGCTGAATTGCGTGTTTCACTACAATGACAGATTAAAAAGTACACTTAAAAAACTAATACTCAAACACATTAAACGTAATTTAAAGGAAGTGATCCTTAAAACCTACAGGCCAGTCGGGTATGCACAAACCTCTATGACCATGCGTACTGTTTTGTTGTGTTTTGATGATGTTCGATACCAGAGTGATGCAGGAGAATGGGTCGATTGCCTGCCGTAATACCTGATTCCGCCGTCAGAATGAGCCAATCTTCCCTGGGAATTTCCAATCAGACAGGAGATTGTTGCACAGTCTTCACGATGCTCGGGGGAATTTTCAACCGTTACGGCTTTTTACTGTGAACCTCCGAGTGTCTCTTAAAGGCACCCAGTGCAGTTTTTAGGGCTTGGAAAACAGATTTTTCAAAGTCAATATTCTGGTAACTTATCTACATACTAAGTTTAAACAACACTGTCCCAAGCTATATCGACATTCATGGAGTAAAAGCGCAAAATTATGACCAAAAAAACGGTTACTGGAAGGACCTGGATTAATTTTTAGGTTACCACCCAGAAAATAAAGGACTCATCTTCGGGCTTGTTTCTGCAGTTTTAAATGCCTAAAGTATGGAATGCTGATTCAAATTTGCTGATGTGGGGTTGTCTGTGTCAATATCATGCAAATTGCCTTCTTCAGAATATTTTCAGTTTTGCTGCCCTGAAATTGCATTGGATCCCTTTCACAAAGTTCTGCATGAGCGCCAACTAAGTCTCGTATCGATGTGGGCTGAGGAATACATCATTTGCTGTTAAGAAAACTTTAGAACTGATTTTATCAGACGTAGGTTGTGCATGTACATTGCAATATTGCATAGTCTGTATTGATTGATGTCTTTTGGTTCGTTACGCTTGTAAGATGTTTTTGCATGTGTTCAATATCGTGTTCTGATTTTAGATAAAATTCTCTGTTAGTCTTGAAACTTTGGAACTGATTGTATCAGACGCAGGTTGTGCATGTACATAGCAATATCGCATAGTCAGTATTGATTGATGTCTTTTGGGTTGTTACAGATGTTACAGATTTTCGATTTGTCTTCAATATTCAACATCGCGGTCTGATTTGAGATAAACCTGTTCCAATCGACCTGTTTGGTCCTAGCTGCAGTAACGCACTAATTCTGACGGACAGGTCACTGAGCGTACCACTCGCTCGAATAACCAACTAAGCCTTGTCAAGTGTATTGACAAGATACGTACTAGAATGCTCAGATGGTTTGGACATGTGATGAGACAATCCAACATAGATGCAGCATGTCCATGACTTTGTGAACCATATTGATGTTGATATTTGTGTATGTCTGTGAATATTTGTAACGAATGTCGATGTACAACAAGGCGTAATTCAGCCTGTGGCTGCAAAGTTCTTGTTTTTTAATGAATAAACCATTTGATTGATTGATGACGGTATCTTAGCCGGGGGGAAACAACCAATCAATCACATCCCGGCTGGACACGTGACCCTATCATCCCGGAGCATCCCCGGCAAACCTGACCCCCGTGACATCTTAATTCCGTCCCTCCGACAAAGATGGAAACGTTGCCCCCAAACTATCAAACAAAACTCCGGACGATCCTAATCGGGTTCACCTGGAGCCTGCAGGAGAAATTAGGCTACAGGAAGTAATCTGGTCAATCCATCATTGTGGGCTGACGTTTGCCTTAGTGTTCAGAGGCTGATTTGAAGGATCATCTTGTCATATTACGCCAGTAAGGCCACGAAAAAATGTTGTGTTTCCTGTTTCCCGACTGCCCTAGAAAAAAGTGCCGACCCTAGCCTTTTTTGAGTGGCGGATCTCTGCAAGAGACATACATTTTTCGAACTGATCGACCTTTTCTAGCTCCATAATCTGACACCTGAGTGATGAAACGTTGTACAATTGGTTTTCCAAACAATGGCGTTGAGAATATCAATGTCCTCATGCAAGTTTCTCTTGTATATAAGTTGTATATTGGATCACTAGGGATCACTAAAGTCTTATATTGGTAGTAGTAATAAAAAAAGGAATTTAAGTACTGATAGAAAGATAATTCCTACCTACCCACCCTAATAGTTTCAGGACTGAAGCAGGAAACACAGTATTTTTTCCCTAGGCCTAATGATGTCGAAGCAACTTTCTGGAAAAGCGGCCTCTGGGACATCCGGTTTAGGAAAGCAGCTTTGGGGATATTCTCTTCGGAAGTAGCAGATTTAAAGACATCCGCTTCGGGAAAATTAGCTTTGCGCACAGCTGCTTCACAAATCCACTGTAGGCAAGCTTAAATCTTACGTAACGACTGGAACTTAACTCAAGCGGTTAATAGCTGCTTCTATGCCAAATTAGGGATTCCATCAACCATATGCTCAGAGCTATCATAGAATGAAAACCTTGATTGATCGTTCTCATACCAAACTACCACCAGCAACTCAGACTTCTAGGGCTTCGTACCTAAAGTACAAGCTGGAGGGCTTCCAACCACTTGTCGAGACTTGGAATCTGCTTCAGTGTTGCCTGGAGTGTGCGTACTCTCGTACCCTCTGCCGTAAGCAGGTTTCTCGTAAGCTCGCCCAAGAAGCTGAGTGCAGGAAATCTGTTAAAATGGAGCCGTGGGGAGGAGAGTAGTGGCACTCTGCAGATCTCCTCCCGAAGAACTATTCGGCGCAGGAAAATCGTTTCAACCCAGGAAACCAATTCTAAGTACGAAGGGAGGAGTACTCGACTGACTGGCAACTTGCTGTACCGATGCAACTTATCTCCCATCACCCAACACCATCAACAAACCATCACAGCACTGGCAAGCCCAAGTATGACAGAATCATCAACAGGGTGATGTTGGCCACTAGACCTCAAAGACGAAGGAGACAAAGAAAACTTAATAGGAACTTTCAGGATGCTTTGATAATGGTCCTGACATTGTTCAAACAGGGCTGAGAGCTTTTGTCAGTATCCGTCCAGACGGTAACTCTCATGACACGGTTGGAGAGCGAGTAACTGACAACATCTCACGTCCTGCCAAGTCGCAATCAGCTTTAATAATGAGTACCCGTTTCTTACATGCTCCAGTCATCACAGGTTGTTGCCTGTAACTAAGCCATGTCTGCGTTGTGATGTTCATTTCGACCCGAACCTTCTCCAATTAGTCTGCTTCAGCCCGGGACCTGTGGGTGGTGCCGAAACAGCCGGGCGCGATGATAAGGTCTTGTTTGGTGAGCGGAAAATTGAATCGGCCTGATTGAATCCCTCTTATTCTCCCATCCCACCATTGCCCGACTGAACAAGCTGATAGGTGCAATCTAGTTATTCTTCTTTTGCCGGAAAAATTATTGAAAAGTCAATGAGTAAAGACAGCTGACACACACAGCTTTGCGGCTGCAGTCTGGACATGGTTTTGAATATGGGTTCTGGACTTGTCAATTATCTATTTTGGTGTGTCCAGCACTGGTCTTATTGAAGAGAGAAGCATCCTGTTATATGTTTTGGCAACGATGGAGCTCAGCAGAACTCCGATCACTGATGGAGGACAGGGGCGAGTGGAGAAGAAGAACCCCGTGATGACATCGCTGATGTCCACGTTCAAGGTTCAAGAGCTCAGGCCGATACCACAGTAGTTCCCTGTAAGTCTGAGGTTTCCAGATTTGGGTAAAGGCACGATGTACAAAGTACTACATTGTGCTGTTGGATGACCAGAGAAATCTGGACTCGTCATAACCAAGCTTCTGGTAAGGACTGGTCTGTGAGAAACACAATCCTCAAGCTAGCAGTGACCTCATTTGCTCATGGAAGAAGATAAGGAAAAAAACAACGAAACACATTCTTGTGGCAACAGCGGGGATAACTTGTTTATGATTCTATGTAACAACTGAGCTGTTATTGGGTAGAACGAGTGGAACCTTGAGTGAACTTAGGGAGGTAGAAAATTCGATCCGTCCATCTCTTGTACCCACTCAAGCTGTGTAATGAAGAACAGTCGATCGAACTCACCATGGCTGGGTGCTTCTGAGATTTGGCTGAAAAGTTTCCTAGTTGCCGAGTTCGTGAATAAAACATTTGTTTGTTCGGGCCAGTGTGCTATCAATCAATTTTTCCCCGAACTTTCTACCACGTTTCACACTTCGCTGTGATTAATTACGTCTTCCCAGAAGCTTGTTAGACTGACTCAGAGACCCTGTCTTCGTGCATTATCGCAATGTGTTCATGGTTCGCAGCAGGAGGCAGTCACAATCTATTCACATTAACTTTCTTGTTGACGCACGCGAAATCCGAATTACCAAGAACCACCGGTGCAGATACAATCACCACACGTTTCAGTGACTTTGTTTGGAGGTAAAACGTTAGATAATTTGTACGGGTTGAAAAGTTTTCACTACTCCTGCTGCTTCAACTACAATCAACAAACCATCAAACAACATGGCTTGTGCCTATTACGGACAGATTAAGAACAGGGACAATTTCATACTACACAATGTTATTGCCCGTTGCAATCTATGCAATTAATGTTCATTCAAATGCCAATACATTAAAGTGATAATCATTTCTGAAACCTCTCTTCTGTAAAAGAAAAGAAAACTCTCCAGTGATTCCTTGGCAGCAGTCAGAAAGTTTTAATGACAGGCAGAACGCAAGATTGCACGAAATTGATCAATTTCACACTAATCGATAGTGATGGTAATTGGCGCCCCACTTGGGAAACATCATTATTAAACTCACTGGTCACGACAGGATTGGGGAAAATCATTTGAAGTCAGCACAGAATGATTGCACTGAGCATGACCCGTTCTCTCTCCCGGTGTGTTTTCATCATCATTTGGTGTAATTTCATGACCATTGTCTGCTCTTGGCACGTTTTACCGCCCCATGTCGCCCACTGGGGGACAGACTCGACATTTGAGCGCCATTTCCCGTAATTACAGCAGACCTGTATGTCTAATTGGCAACAACTCGTGTCGGCAAAGTAGAGTCATGTTTTTGAGTGCAACATCTGACTGTGGCCTTGCTCTGTACCCACCAACAGTATGTTGCAAAGAGTTAGGACAGAACAATATTTTACTGTTGCCTTAGATACTAAGATAACTTTCGATACTAACTATTCCTAAATTAACCATGAGTAAGTTGGTGGATGTGCTTTAGCAAATATAGCACCTGTATGTTTCATACAGGTAAATGTAGCACCTTCATGTATCATGTATGGTGTATCAGTACGCAAGAGCGAGCTTCTACGTTTGCCAATTCCTTCTTCGGGGCAATTTTTGGATCCGGTCAATTTACTTGTGGCCGCGTTTTGGAGTTACACATGAAAGCTTCCAATCCTTGTTTGGCCCTGCACACACTCAAAGTTCCCTGTATAACGCCGGGGGCGCTCAGGGCAGCAGGGGAAACGGTTAACAGTGGGTAGCAACGCATAGTATGGATCGTCGTAAGAAATAATTTCTTGCGGATGCAGTTTTTAAAAGCTTGTCATCTGCATTGTCGCTTTCCATGTGGCACTCAGACGGTATAAAATGCGGCTCCACTACGGTAGCATTGAGAAAGACCTCCCGTCTACGACTTAGGTTCTGCCCACTCGGACGCGGAAATTCCGACTTTCATCCCCCACGTAGGCGTCCCTATAGAGGACACTAACCGCTCTTTCCTCCTCCCATAGCCCGCGGCATAAAGCCTCTTTGCTAAGTGGGTGGAAGGTCAAGGTCTTACTCCTACAAACGTGTCGGACATGATGTAGATGTCAAGGTCTATAACATCCATAACAGTGCTGTAAGCCGGGTGCCCTTAGTGTGCTATTGCTCTTCTCAAAAAATGAGGCCAGGTCTTGGCATATAAGTAATTCTTAACGACCTTAAAAGCGCATATATTGTGCCTGTACACAGTTTGGCGTCAGCTTCCTGTAGGCTATATAAAACACATGCCTTTACCTGGGCGGAATATGCAGCCATATAAGGCGTGTCAGCGCGCCGACACAGCTAGCAGTTTGTCGCGTGTGCTATTATTAGAAAAATATGCCGAAGAAGTGTGCCCAAGCAGTGACTATTCATTTAGTGTATCCCTTCGTTTCATCATTTTCTCAATTTGATTACGGCTAATCTCTAACCTGGCAATTTATCAAACTTACTGAAATTCTGTTACATCAGTATGACGTCAGCGTGGCACGGTGCATTAGGTAAATGAGCTATGCCATTAACAAAATGAGTTGTTGCCTCAGAAAAATGAGCCGTTGGATTAGGAAAATGAGCGGAAGAAATCCAAGCAAAGAGGACATTAAAGTCGGTAGCCGGAACGATTAGCTTTTTCCTCATAGCTTTATCCCCAGCTGCCAATTTCCCCAGATTGGTGAGTCTCCAGCTTGTCGTGTTTCTAAAACATTAAGGAAAATGAGCTCAAGAAATCAAGGTAAAGAGAAGGGTAGATTTGTTACTATTAGCTTGGCGCATCCCTAGCTTCTCCACCGATTGCTTCCTCATCCCGTACACGTTATTGCAAGCCATCAAACATTTACTGTTGAGCAGTGCTTAAGACAGTCTTAAAAGCACTTTCTGCACACCTGCACAGCAGTTCTGACGCCAGCGGACCCTAAAGAGGCGTAAAACAGCTCCTTCTGAGGAGAACTGCGCATCTACCATGTTCTTAAGTATCACTTCGTGGCAATACTATTGCACAATGCAGTTTTCTCCCCATCAAGAAGTGCTGTTTCCAACAGCGTGAACGCAACTCCGCTCACGTAGGCACACGGCAGTTAAGGTAATAGTCATTACGGCTTTATACTTTACGGAGTCGTCCCAGAAGAAAAGTAGAATTATTCATTCCACCAATGACTGCCTAAGAAAGCCTACTTGTCAAGGGATTTAATGATAAACGGTGTAATCGTGAATGATATTGCAACTTTCATTGTGGCTATTTTTATTTCTCATTGACTCGTCGTGTACCCTCAAACCGGCTTGGTTGTAACTTAGTTGGATGCATGTTTAACACAGGTATTCTAACAGGCGAATAGTGTCATGATCATACATGTATGTAGGCCCAAAACGTAAAAAAAGGTCCCGTTCCACTCTCTGCAGAGCATAGGGGTGGCACCCATCTCCATTTCTGTAGCCCTTGGGCCACACCATTGTGCAAGCACTACAGCAGGTGGGCTAGCATACGGTACGTTGGGAAATTTATGAAATGCAGTCTTATCTTCAAGACACATGGAGTTTATCTGCTTCCAATACATGTACGTCAATTTCAGAGATAAACCCAGAAACGTTCACGTCGTAAATCTACACTATCCAAGCATTAATGTATTAATGTATTCAGTTATACCCCCATTCCACTATGACGGCGCTCTCACGGCGCTCTCTCTGCGACCTGAAATTGGCCAGAGCGCGGAGAGAGCGCCAAGGTCGCCATGGGAGCGCGATGAGAGCGGCATGAGCACCGTCACCTCGGCGATGGTAAGGAACGGCGTCACACCATCGCCGTGAGAGCGCCGAGGACGGCGATGCAACGATGAGCGCTCTGGCCAATTTCAGGTCGCAGATAGAGCGCCGTGAGAGCGCCGTCTAAGTGGAATGTATGGGGACCTCAGTACTAGTTCATCTGTCCGATTGCCGCCGTGTATACGTTAAATCTTGTACGTGTAACACTCCAACAAGGACGTATAGAGTGGTCCTTATCCTACGTGTGGATGTAATGTTGCGATGAATCATTCCTTCACACATCTACTGACGGAAAAGGCCACACGACTCAGCCGTGCGATTGTGTATATGTCAGTCTGCCCTGACGGGGGATCGTCGTTGTTCCGGCAGCTCCATGGAACCAAAGTCTGCAGCTCACTGTAGGATGACGACTACATTACTGATCGTGTGCGTCGGATCTGTAGGATCGCACCATTCACGGTATAGCAGGCTCATTAGGTACCGGTAAAACACATCGGTCCTGGGCGTTATCCCGGACAATCTCTACAGCTGGGGCTATCCGCCTATCGTGGATAATAAGGCACAGTCGGCTGCCAAGGGTACGGTATAGGGACGGATCATAGTTTAGCAGATATTGTTACCGCATCTTTGCGACAAATAACTATTGGTGAGAGATTTCTTTTGAAATCGTGTTTGAAAGAAGAAGAGTGCAAAATTATGATCCGTCCTTTACCTGTTAAAGGCATCCAATGCAATTTCAGGGCAGCGAAAGGACAAATATTCTGGATGAGGAAACTGTCTGATATTGACATTTACTGTCATTTTCGTCATCATTTTATACTTGATGCCTTTGAAATAGCCAAAAAACAAGCTACGTGAGGCGTCCCTGTTTTTGATACCACCCATAAATAGGTAGAACCAGCCTAGCTAGATTCAACTTGTTACCCTTAAAACTGACGAGAATATTGTCGTTTAAAATCAGGTTGTGCCGCCCTGCATTGGATGCCTTTAGCATATACAACACACTGAATGATCCCGTTAATGTTTGCCAGTTTGCAAACCCATTGCCCGTCTAATCTTTGTTCTTCCTCCTTGCGTTAAGCCTGTCTTCCTTGCCTTGCCCTTCTTCCATTCTTCCTTACCTTCCTTGTTCCAAGCCTGAACTCCAGCCTTGTTAGCTATACGTCCGCTCCCAAAACTTGGCTTTCCGCTTTTGGCAGATAGTCGACTTTTTATGAGCAGATCTAAGGCTAAGAAGACTGGGTTTTAGCTATAGGCTACCTTCTTCCCTGTTCTTTCCCTTTTCAGTCTACCTGTTCTCTATCCTTGTAAAGTCTTTGACAGCTCCCTTGTTTAGGTCTAACAGGCTAAGTCGTGTCCTGAATCTGTCACCTAACTGACCCTAACGTGGCGGTGCATAGATTGAGACGGAAAAGTCAATAATGTCTATAGATACATCGCAATTACCTGGTTATTTATATCGACATCGTTAGTGCTATTTCAGTTGCAAACAAAACCATTTGTATTCATCACCACGAATTATTATAACATTCGTAATCAGCCATCGTTATAAAAGTCACGAAAAATACATAAATCCCTTAGAAAATATTGCACGAAGCCTTTAAAGCTACGGGTGATTGTCAACAAATGGATACTGAATCGTCGGCATGATTGGGTAACAAAGGATAAGTACCAAAGGAAAGGTTACTGGAAACATTACTGGGTGATTTCGTAACCAAATGGAACATATCCGTGGTGGATAGTCCCATTCCGTAAACGCCCACGCGACGCGAGCAAAATTCTTCACGAACAGTTGTAGAGATCCACAATGACAATGGGAGCTCCTCATCATATTAAAACGACTCAACAGACGTAAAGTTCAAGTCTAATTATATCTTGGCATGGGGACTGTTCCAAAATGCAGCGTTCCCCAGGCGTGCTATTTTTAAAAAGCAAAGATGAATTAACAGCATAGTAATCGTCTATTCTGTCTCATCTAAACAGTAAGTGCATATCGCCAACCTGTACCGTACTGCCTCTTGAAAATCTCTTAAAAGGCAACTGTGTATGAAAGTAAGAGTGTTTCAAAGCATTTCAAAGCAGTGTATGTTGGCTAGGATGAGAAAGCCATGACTACGATGCAGTGAAATGATATGTGTCACCCATACACCCGCTTACTTTACAACCGAAGTTTCAGAACCAAGGACATGTCATAGGCTTACTTTATAACCGGAGTTTCAGCACCAAGGACATATCATATGAGCCACACTGCGATGCAGTGAAATGATATGTGTCACCAACACATCCACTTACTTTACAACCGAAGTTTCAGAACCAAGGACATGTCATGTGATCTACACGTAGATCATTAACAAGACGCGTGTCGCTATGTAATGCCGTTGGCGGTAATGAAGTCCCCGGCATCCCCGTGACGATGGAACAAAATACCGGAGGCTATAGCCGTTTATTGAGGTGGGAAATCTTCGCGCGGAACCATAAAATCAAAGTAGATGCGGTGGAATCAGTACTTCCTGCCACATTACCTGGGAGAGTTACCGGCGTCGTGAGAACGAGGAACGCTCGGATATGGAAGTTGACAACTCGCTTTACGTTGAAGGTTTACCGCTTCTTTTTTTGTCGCTGTTCTGGAGATGTACTGCGTCGCCTTGGCTTTTACAGAGATTACTTTCCTGAATAGCTGGGACGGAGATACGGCAGACGTTTTGTCCTGTGTGTATGGGTGACGTCTGTGGGGCTGTATCAGTCAGAGTGCCTGGCTGAGATGACGAGCTTTTTCCTCGCCGCCTGAGACGTTGATAAAGAGGAGGGGAGTTTCTATGAAACTACATGTGTGTAGTTTGGAATGGAAATCCATTTCGCTGATAAAAGTCCGCGCGACTTGATTGACTGTCTGGGTGTTTAGAACTAGCAGTAGAAGTAGCAGAGGCGGCGGTGTTAAGATTACGTACGCAAGTACGCGCGCACTCAGAGATTAGACACGAAATTGGGATCAAATAGTTTGCGTGAACGTACAAATGGCTTTTAGAGAGGTAATTTATACATTCATACATTTTCTATTCCTGATAGAGTAGCTAGAACCAAGGTTTCTTCGCCCGTTTGCGTCATACCTACCCACACAACTCCCGTCATAGCCACGCCAAGTCATTGCTTATTGAGAATAGTGCCCCGACGTTTACACGTAAGGGAAGAACGTACGTTCCCTAACAGTTCTTTCCCAGCGCCTGATACACAACATCCCCACAGAGCCAAGTAATAAAGGGTTGGGACTTGCCATGATTGCAAGTTGGCTGTTTCACCCAAATTGGCTGCAGGGTGTGACTATTGGACTTGTACATTACAGCTACATCGTCCAGTGCGCAATAACTTACAGGCGGTAACTTGCAAAGTCATCTCAAGTTCATGGATTGGGCAGTTTGACTTCGCGCTATTGATCGTAGTCGACGTAAATCAAACCTTTTTCAGTGAACCGAACGTTCACAATGATGTGTTCAATAATTCAAGATTTGGCAAAGACGAATCATTGACCATTCTTATCTTACAGTCGAAACGCTCTTTTTCACGTGTTTGTATCAAGGCTGATGCAAAATGAATGATTCACGAATTTCCGATCCTTAGTAAGAAGTAAAAACTGGCAAGAAACCTCGCACTACATCACATATGGATCTTGTGGGCCGTCCAAAGCATTGCAATACTGCACAAACTCATACAAAGCCTGGGTGCCACCATGCTAAGTTAAATACAGTTCCATGGGAAGTGTATGATTCTCGCGTAACTAGGATGGCACCCAGGCTAATTCTATACCGAATGTGCTGCCCAACACACAAATAACACAGTTCAGGAACGTAGATATACACACATATGGAGATCCCACTCATTGCAATGCTACAATGGGTGCCACCCTGCTTGCACGGGGAGTATATGATATATATTAAAGGCTGTATAGATATTAAAAAAACTCCCCAAATGATTGTAAATGTTCATACCTACCCCATAACAGCCACCCACTCTTGTATTAGATTCCCATACTAGCCACCCACTCCTGTATTACATGCGTTAGCCTCATGAAAATGTAGTTAGTGTGTAGTTAGTAGATGCCATACTTCGTACCCTATTGTGAAATAAAGTTGTCATTATCACTATAAATCTCGAGTAAGTAGGATGGCACCCAGACTAATTCTACACCAAATGTGCCGACGCAAAACACATATAAGAATGACACTAGATGTACAAGACAAACGTATAGAAATGATGGCCCTACCGATGAAGATGTGACCGACCAGCGTGCAGGGCAACAGAACACTGCACCGAGGCTAATTCTACACTGAATGTGCCGCCCAAAAGGACGACCCAACGTACATATAAGACAGTAGATGTACAAGAGGTACAAAACACGTAGAAATGTTGGTCCTACCGATGAAGATGTGACCGGCCATCGCGAAGGGCATACAGAAGACTGCACAAAGGTTAATTCTACACTAAATGTGCCGCCCTAAAGGACGACCCAACGTACATATAAGACAGTAGATATACAAGAGGTACAAAAGAAGTAGAAATGAAGGCCCTACCGATGAAGATGTGACCGGCCATCGCGAAGGGCATACAGAAGACTGCACCAATGCTAATTCTACACTAAATGTGCCACCCAAATGGGCTACCAAATATATACACAAGACATATATACACAAGACAGTACATTAAGACGAAACGTAGAAATGAAGTCCCTACCGATGAAGATGTGGCCGACCAGCGTGAAGGGCATACAGAAGACTGCACCAAGGCTAATTCTACACTGAATGTGCCGCCCAAAAGGACGACCCAACGTACATATAAGACAGTAGATGTACAAGAGGTACAAAACACGTAGAAATGTTGGTCCTACCGATGAAGATGTGACCGGCCATCGCGAAGGGCATACAGAAGACTGTACCAAGGCTAATTCTACACTAAATGTGCCACCCAAATGGGCTACCAAATATATACACAAGACATATATACACAAGACAGTACATTAAGAAGAAACGTAGAAATGAAGGCCCTACCGATGAAGATGTGGCCGACCAGCGTGAAGGGCATACAGAAGACTGCGATGAGCAGATCGCTGACCGCCAGGTTGAAGATGAAGAAGTTGGTGACCCCCCACATCCTGCGGGTCCGGCCGATGACCACCACCACCAGCAGGTTGCCCACCACGGAGCCCAGGAACACCAGCGTGTAGCACACAGAGTACACGGCGATGGCCTCAGGCGTCTGCTTGTGCTCGGAGAAGGTGAACGTCAGCCCGGGGTCCATGTCCAGGTTGGTGCCGTTGTTGGCAGGGGAAGAGGTCTCGTTGTTGTCCATCTTTGCACTGAGCGGTAACTCGACGTGTTCCTTTTTCCTGAGCAGTTCTCTAAAACTAGCGACACGCTACGCTTTAGATAGACTCTTTGCTGGGACGTTCTAAAACTAGCAATACGTTACCGTTTTTAGCGTATAGATGTTGGCTAGGGAGGTCTCGCTGTTGTCCATCTTCGTACTGAGCGGTAACTCGACGTGTTCGTTTTTGCTGAACAGTTCTTTAATGTAGTAGCAACTCGCTACGTTTTCGAGACTCTAGCCACGTTCTAAAACTAGCAATACGTTACCGTTTTTAGCGTCTAGATGTTGGGACGTTGCCAGATGGTGATATATACTGACCAGTGCAATTTAGAATGCCAGAATTTTTGCCCCTGTCAAAATATGTGCAGCTCAGGTCCGTGTGCACATCCTAAGTAACTCCGCGCTGGCCTAAGTACGGACTATCAACAGTCCAGGGGAGTACTGGCCATCGATTCAAGCTCACAAGGCCACCGGCAAGCCGCTCAGAAGAAAAAAAACGCTAATTAATCATAGAGCTTCAGTCACAGGGGGAGACATGGCGGAAATTATACCTTACTGGTAATGACGGTGTTCAGTTCGGCAAGGAGGGCTAACTCTACCGCCGCCTGTTATCAACGCCTTGCACCTTTGCAGCGTGCATTTCTGTCCCTCTGGTCCGAGGATTGAGGCGGTGAAGCCGGATGTGCGGGGAATACAGCCCGGCATGAGCTGTGTGGCCTGTATCTCCGACTTACATCAACAGCTAGAGCGAGCAACGTCGGGGGGAGGCCACCTCTGAACTAATTGTCCACACGTAAACCCCTGACACACATACATTGACCAGTCTGCTCGAGTAATCTAAAGCTACCACCTCCGCACTCTGTGGCTAACGCGGCGTTATCATGCGTGGCCAGTCCCGTCCCGTGCTCGGGGGAGGGTTTAGAGAAGCGGGCAGGAGGCTGTAACGTCACCGGCAGCTGAGATGAAACGCGATCTCTGAGGCTTCAGGGCGGCGTCGTGCTCGGCCTATCTATGGGGAGCGGCTTCAGGTGGCGGCCGCTGACGTACATGTACAAGCCTCATTCTATCGTCCTACGCTCGAGCTGTGTGTGTGTGGGGGTTCTTCAAGTAGACGTACTCTGTCAGCTGTCGCCTAAGTTTCACCGGCGGCAGTTTTCATGTCTGAAGAAGAAGATGTGACACTCGGATGTGGCTGTGATCGGTTCTTTCCGGCCCGGAACCTGTGGGTGTGAAATTGAGTTGATTTACTGACTTCGTTCCGGCAAAGCTGGGGAGAATATATGGCTCGGTTCTTTGTGTGTTAACTCTCCAGGTATGCTCCTGGCTGAAAGTGCTACATACTTAGTCTCCAACAGACTCCTTTGCAGGTTGGATAAATAGTAGAAATCGGCCTCAAAAGGAGTGTAACTGGCCAGGAGTTAGCCGGCCATTGAAGGACCAGTTTGCCTGCACGGAAATTTGGTCCTACCATGCATATGGTACCATGGTAAGGCCAAAGAGATTAACGTTACATGCAAGCAGAATTTTGCATGCAGACGCTTAAAACGTGAAACTAGACAACGTTAACATGAAGAGATGTTTAATCTACCTGATTCTGTATAAAAAAAGCAACTGTATAGAAAAGAAACTCGTAATGAGCATAAACATATCAGCACAAGAGACATGTGTGGGACAATGCAGTACAACATCGCAGTACTTACCTTGCTCGCTAGCTAGAATCGAAACCACTATACGTCAGGAAAACCGTGGGGCACTGCACACTGCGAACACCTCAGTAGAACTGGCCACACAGCCTCACCGTACCTGACTTAAACAATTCTCAGCACTTCTCTGTGATTGGACGAATCTTTCAGCCAATAGGAAAAGCCGATACGGGAATGGGCGGGACTTAAAATAAACTCCGTTGTGGTGTTTCATGTGATGGTGGGATGGGCTTTCTAGCCTGACTAAATCGCGCTCCTAGCGGCCGACCAGCTTGAGTGTTACCCATCCTATGAGATGTCAATTAAACGCATCCAGCGAGAGATTGTGCAAACACAGGCTATGTATGCGTCTTTAGTCTAAGACCAAAAGATTTTAATTTCGGTATGAGGATAATATTGAGATGTACTCATAGGCCGGAATTGATACTTGCTTTCTATTCTAACTCACTTCTTGTATCCATTGTCAGTGAGGACGGCAGGCAATCTTTATAACAGCCTCTTGTCTAAATGTGTAAGTTCGTATGCAGTTTTAATCATTCCTGACAAGAAGAATTTTCGTAGGCATTCGAAATGACAGACTGGGCAAACTGGGGGTGCAAAAACCAATAAAAATGTTGACTTTGTAGTCCTTCGAGTGACGCAGTTGACCATAGCCAAAGATAAAAGAGACCACGTCGATGAAGGTTAGACATCCAGGTAATACGATATGCCAAAAAACAGTTACTCAAGCAACTGGATATGATTTTGAAAACGTCAGACGTCAGACGTAGCCCCCTTCCCTCAACAGGGAAGGGGGGCTACGGGTCGATCTTTCCGGCACTTGGGATTTGGCACTCCCAGCCCCGAGGACAGACAACACTTAAGCTCCTGTCCTGTATAACAGGAGCTTTCAGACTAAGTTGCATCATCTTGTCTTGACTTGTCTGACTTTTGTTCCTTTTTCGACTTCCAAAAATTTGTCTTCACTTTATTTGCATATCAATCAACAGGTTGTGTATATAAACCTGCTTTCCCCTCTGGTCTCTCAGTCACTGACGAAAGCTAGTGGATACTAGCTGAAACGTCTGACGTTTTCAAAATCATATCCAGTTGCTTGAGTAACTGTTTTTTGGCATAAAAGAGACCACATCTAATGAAAATCCCATATATTCCTGTACACTAAAAGATAATAAAGACAGAACATCCGATGAAATGCAGAGAAAGCATCTGATGAAATAAAGAGAGCACATCTGATGAGAATCCCCTATATCCCTGTACACCTAACCCCCGTGCTGGGTGCCGAGGACTCCATCAGTGTTCGATGCAGCGTGACGCCAGGGACTCGGTTAGCCGAGCTGCAATATCGGGGTCCTAACAAGCGTTATTAATGCCAATCTACCTCATCTCCGCCGCCTGACACTTCTGTTCTTTTATTTATCCTAGGACAACGCGTCAGTTCTGGCGTGTCGAGCTGGCGCCACATGGACGGAGAGGTTTGGGCTTTAGGTTACTTTTGGCGTGTTTCAGGCTTTTTTTAATCGAGCTTTCTTTCTTGTACTGGTATCGTTTTTGTGTTGGGCTGGCATAAAAATACCAGTACAAAAAGGAAAATTAAATCCTGCTTGCCTCTGCTTCGAGTGTAGCGTTTCTGATTACTTTGGAGTGCACAGTAAGGATGGCAATCTCGGCCTGGGTACCAGACCTTAGGGTCGGCTTGCGGGTGATTTTTCTACCTAGACCTTTATTGTCTTCTTCTATTACGCTGACTCTTCTATTGCGCAGACCAAAGTTGCAAAGGAACCTAAACGGTAATTGCGGCCTGGTTTGGCGGCCGGTGACGCTACTAGCGCCGAAGAGCTCACGGGGGCCTGGTTACCAGGCTAAGTTAGGTCATGCCAACTGTTCACAGTACTGTACATGTACGTCATTACGACGAGAGCCAATCAGAGCGCAGTATCACCTGGTAGGTCACTGCCACTCCGACCAATGGCCGACAAGAAGGTCAGGGTTACTTCTTTAGCAGTATTACTTTACTAACTCACTCATCCTCCTCCGCACAAGGGTGTACTGTGTAGTCCGATGGATTAGTGAGAAAGACGTCAGCGGGGGCGTTAGGCCACAGCAAGTAAATCTTATGGATGACAGCCCACGCAGACTCCAAGTCTAATGTGATAGGGCGAAAAAAACAAGAATGGAGGTTACAGGGCATGACATCACAACCAACAGGTCTTTTATTCTAAGTATTATTGTTTTCAACAATATTACCTGTCCTTGTAGATGTGTATATATCTCAATTAATTAGAACAATTGTAGTAAAACGGCTTGTCGTACCATCATGGGCAGCTACGTACACTGGATACATGTCTATCTTCGACAGCATACATTGATTCAAGTAAAGGGTCAAGGAAAAACTCGCTTTAAGGACGCCAAGCCTGCGGAACCACCTTATGACAAGGCTGCTAGTGGAGGCGCCGTACAATCATCCACGGCTTTCTTGATAACTTAATGCGGATCGCAAATACTATATTTCTAACTCTTTAGCTTCTTACTGTCCAGACAAGTATGTATAGCAGGAGTGCAACACTTATATCTATTACGGCATTAATGTGAATGAATCCAGACGGTCAGTCAGTTCACTCTTTTAGATATTCTATCACTTTTTGCTAGTATTACTCTCTTAAGGGTGCGTGTCCGAATTTAAGTCAACAGTGAAGAATAAGGTCAAGAGAAAGGTGAAGGAAAAACTTAGCATTCCCCTCTTAAGGCTGCTTGTATATCTAGGTCAACATACATTGAAGGAAAGGGTCAAGGAAATACCCGTTTTATGGACGCTAAACCAGCGGAACAAGCTTGTTACAAGGCTTGACTGCGGAGGCGCCGTACAATCACCCACGGTGACTTAAAGCGGCTCGGAAATATTACATTTCTAACTCTTGAACTCGTTATTGTCCAGACAAAACTATGTATATGAGAAGTGGGAAGACTTACACCTGTTACAGCATTGTGAAGGAATCAAGACGGTCAGTCAGTTCACTCTTTTAGATATTCTATCACTGTTGGCTAGTATTTCCTTCTTAAGGGTGCCTGTCTACTTAAGTCAACAGTGAAGAATAAGGTCAAGAGAAAGGTGAAGGAAAAACTTAGCATTCCCCTCTTAAGGCTGCTTGTATATCTAGGTCAACATACATTGAAGTAAAGGGTCAAGGAAATACCCGTTTTATGGACGCTAAACCAGCGGAACAAGCTTGTTACAAGGCCTGGCAGCGGAGGCGCCGTACAATTATACATGGCTCCTGTTGACTTAATATGGGTTGTTTAGCCGGCAGTTGACGGCGCCTATAGAACGTTGCACAGTTACTTTACATCGCTGGCATTTACTCTCATGTACTGTCCGTTGGAGATACAGTTTCAACATATACAACATACACATCTACATCATTATTTAAGTAATAATTTCATGAAAAGCATAAGTTTGGTCAAAAGCGACATAAAATGGTCCACAATGAATCCCTACTGACCCAGAACAGACGGCAACCTTGGGGGAATTCATACCTTCTGTTGCAGCTAGACATAAAATTATTTGATTGGTCTTTGCCAAAATCGCCAAAACCATAGTGATAAATATAATGCCAAATAGAGCCTCACCCGTCCTCTTTTATTACCAAGAATTATTTTGTACCTTTTACTTCTTTTAAACATAAATGTCTTGTATGTGCTATACTCGTAAACCTTCTCTTTACTATGAGTTGACGTCTGTTCCTGATGTCGGCCATGGTGCCCGGAACGACACAGCTGACCTATAGTACATAGGCAGGCTGTCAACAGTAATATGTGTCGCCGTGATACACTTTGTAATATAACAGTGTAGTATTGGCGCCTGAAGTCGGGCATATGTTATCTGTGGGAGACACTATTCAACGTCGACCTAATTGACTAATTTGTATCATCCTTGTCTTGTCTAACTTTTGTTTCCTTTGGGACTTTCAAGAAATTTGTCCTCACTTATTTGCACATCAATCAATATTTCGTGCTTATAAACCTGCTTTTCTGACAATTCTCCAGTGTCACTGACGAAATCTTAAGGTAGTGATTGCTACCTGAAACGTCTGACCGTTTCCAAAATCATATCTAGTTGCATGAGTAACTGTTTTAGCGTATCTTATTACCCGGATGTCTGACCTTCACCGACATACTCTCGTCGTCACCAGGATCATACATGATTGATTACATAACGTCATTATGAGCTTTCCAGATTTCCGCTACTGCATCTGTGGAGCAGCTGGTTTAACTGTAAGATTGACATATCAATAATCCTGATGATGTCTGATCCTACTTATACCCTGCAATATTATCTATGATTGATATATCTAATATAGACGTTGTCATGTGTGTTCATTTCACTCAAAGTACACCATGTCTGATCCTACCCTGCAATATCATCTATGATTGATATATCTAATGTAGACGTTGTCATGTATGTTCATTTCACGCAATCTACACCACGTAAAAATATGATTTTACGCGTTTGAATCTTAAGCTTGTTGGTTTTATTTATAATATTCAGGCTTTACGTCGGTGAAGGTTAGGCATCCAGGTAATAAGATACGCCAAAAATCGTAACACTTTTGGCAGCACATCTTAAAAATGAGAATATTGTAGCTCAAAGCCTGAATGCCAAAAAACAGTTACTTAAGCAACTGGACATGATTTTAGAAGCGGTCAGACGTTTCAGGTAGCATCCACTACCTTTCGTCAGTGACACTGGAGACTTGCAGGAGAAAGGCAGGTTTAAAAGCACTTCTTCCCGCTCCTTGATTTATTCCACCTTACATAATGCTCCACCTTGATGTCCAACCTTCACCGACCTAAAAGCACATCGTTCACTCTCACATGGATGCGGAAACAGAGTGAAAAGATTACCCAGACCCAAAGTGTTGTCAGAACCCATTCCAATTCTTGTAAAAGTGAGTAGAATTTAAGTCTCGGAATCTAGGTTTGTCCCAGTTTAACTGCCGCGGTCCTTTTATCATCCCATACCGCCTAAAGCCATCACGACCGGCTCTTGGCCCAAAGTCCAAAGAAAAAGGGAAGATTGATATTAATGGCTACAGCGGAAAGCTGTGTCAAACTGATAAGACCACGCCAAGTAAATTTTATGGATGACGTCCTTTGGAGACCCTAAATCTAATGCGAGAGGGCGAAAGGGCCCTAAAAAACAAGATGCCTGGATTAGAAATATACTAAGAGACGACAAATGTTAGGACACAAATTGAATGAGGTGACACAGTGTAACAAGTAAGAAGTCTTTTATTCATCATCAAAACAGCAATAAATCAGGTGGAACAGCACTTGTCGTCCTGTGCTTCAGATAGATGGAGCGGTCAGCAAGTTTCTTCAAATGTGGCAGCATGTACCAAACTGAATTCCTAATGGGAGTCTTGCTTGATGCTTCATAAGCTTTGCTCCGTACAAACCTATTTGCGGCACTGTCGTGACTCTTTGGTCATAGTTACAGGAAGCGGAATTTCTTGTTTTTTTTTCTAGGAACAGGCCAAAATCAATGCGCGCGCGGACGTCATCCATAAAATTTACTTGGTGTGGCCTAAAAGACGATCAATGCTGTACAGAGGTTAGCCTCTCATTTCACGCCGCCGATTCAGGGCGGCGCCGGTGTTGTAATGATTGACGTCTCCGGCCCAGTTTTACTTACAGACATTCATCAGGAGTCATTATGAAGAATTTGAAAGAAGGAGGAAGACAGGATTTACTTATTGAGAGAAAAATGACTGATGCAAAACTGTGTCACTTGCCTGGCTGATACACACACGTCCTATTACCGATTTCTCGGAATTGCCCACATTACTTTGACTTGGGCGTCCCTTTAGACAGACCCTTTTCTTAAGCCTTTTTGCTTTTCAAACCTCTTTTTACATGTCTATTTATCTGGCATAATAGTTCATGCCTTTTTCCTTGACTCTTTTCTATTTTGAAATACACGTTTGTTGATTAAAAAAATCCATTTAGTTGCCATCTTCTTCTCCTTTTCCGTAATAAAAAGTCCAATTATCTGGGATAATTCATCATTGCTCCTTTTCTTGACCGGTAGACCGACATTTTTTTTCTATTTTCAGACACTGGACAAGTCATTTTTCTTTATTCATTCGTCTTGAGCTTTAACTTTAATAAAATAAATCCATTTAGTTGGGATAATAAATCAGTTACTTTTTTCTTGGCTAGTCGACATTTTCCTATTTTAAGATAAGCCATTTTTCTTTATTCAATCGTCTTTTCATTTGCCTTTTATAAAATAATCCATTTAGTTGGCGTAATATATCAGTTCCTTTTTACTTGACCCGCCAACATTTTTCTATTCTAGACAGGTCAGTTTCTTTATTCATTCGCCTTTTCCTTTAATAGAAAAATCCATTTAGTTGGGATAATACATCAGTTACTTTTTTCTTGACTAGCCGACATTTTAAGCCAAGTCATATTCTTCATTCAGTCGTCTTTTCCTTTAATAGAAAATCCATTTAGTTGGCTCAATACATCAACTATTTTCCCTGACCCACCGACATTTACCTATTTTTCAGACAAGTCATTTTTCTACGCAGAGACTCTATTGAGGTGTATAATGTATCGTTTATTATAGAGGCTCCTCTCCAATCTTAAGGTATTAACAAGGGAAAACCCACGTATCCAGCTGCGATGCTCTTCATTGGTGTGGAAAATACAGGCTCTGTGGCGCCGGGTTCTCTCCCAGGCATGCGGGCACTGCATTAGGAGGGGGACGTGAAGGATAGACTCTACATGCTTCCGTGGTCTTGCGGAGATGGAAACTATGCATCAGACATTCAGAGAAACAACTAGAAAGAAAAGAAATGCTGCGACAGAAGGCTGGAATAAAGAATTCCATGAACTGGTGTCACGTTTCGAATTCAACCCCTCCATCTTCCACGTCTAGACATTACTAGACTATCTGTCAAACTTTTATCAATTTTTTATACGTACTTTTCAAAGGTGAAGGTGAGATGTGTTTAGGATATAATAAAGAATTCTAGGAACTGGTGTCATGTTCCAAATTCAATCCCTCCATCTTCCCAGTCTAGACATTGCTATATTATCTGCCAAACTTTTATTCATGATTCTTACGTACTTTTGAAAGGTGAAGGTAATTTGATAACTTATAGGTGTGAGGAAAGGATGCATCGCTAGTTACCTTACCATAGACCTAAGCTGTATGATGATGAACTTTGTTAATCACGATTGTTTCGTATTTTGTCAACTTGGTTTTAATACATATATTTTTGGCTTTTGATCGTATTCTTAATGTCAAAAGCTCTTCGTTCGTTCTTTTATTGCATTCTATATTATCTTTGTAACTTTCAACAAATGTCATGTCGCAATTTCTGTGTACATGCTAGTTCATTGAATTAAACTGAACTGAACTGAACTTCCTCTTTTTTTTCAGCCGCTACTGACTCTGCCTCCTCCCAGGGGATGTTCGCCCTTCTCAGGTCTTCTTGTAAAGGTCCTCCGCCATGCTATCGCTCGTTAGAAGTTAGAGAAAATAATTAAGGGCAGGGCCTGCCATTTGGGAAAATTAGCAGACGTGCTCACCCGTTCAACACGGCCTGTAATTTCCGTGGGTGTAATGATAGCGGAGCCAACAACCAGGGCAGAGATAAATGTCCTTCTTCCCGGCATTATAGCTCTGACGTCACCGTCAGCGTGATTCCGCGGACATAAATGTACCCAATGGGTCATCTCCTGCGCCGCAGCTATTAAACCACGCCGGCCGCAAATTAAAAATCTACTCGGGGAGCGCGATTGCATACCTCATTCACCGGCGCGAACAAGCAAAGGATTAACTCAGAATCAGGGGAGGGATTTGGTCCTAATCCCGCAACAGACAGGGATGATTCTGTCGGTCTCACAGGCAGCTGTTAACTGACGATCCATCAGCAGGACGCGTGCAGCACGCCTTTGACTCGGCACAAAGGTCTTAAACAGACCCGCACTTACGCACGGAAAGGAATTACTACAGCTCCGCTAATTTGATGGATGACATTAGTAATCAGAAAAGTTTGTCACTGCCTTTAATATATGCCGTGCCAGAAGTTTCGTTCTTTCATTAAGGCTAATTAATAGTGTTCATTTCATTCTGTTGACGTCCTTATAGCTTACCGAACTGGTGTTATAGACTCAACTTATTAAGGGAAGGTGGAATCATTTGCTGAACTACAATGTGTTAATGCCAGTCAAATAAGGTGCGCCGAAATAAATAAATCCACAGAGACAATGCCTTTGAAACTGAAGCAAATCTACAGAGACCAAGTTTACACAGAGCTTTCAGATCAAGCAAAACTATAGAACAAAAACTGCCAAAGAGACATACTGTATTCCATAGCCTCTGACCTCTTCATTTTATTTCAGAACCTTTCGCGACGTTTTGGCGCATATCCAGCAGTTCATATCTTTAACAATGTCCCCGTCGTATGACCTTATTAAACTTCATGCCAACTGTTGACGCATAAATGGGCACTCTTCCTAGGCAAGTCGCCAGTAAGCCTGGCAGGAAAAGGTTTTCACAGACACTTTCAAGTATATCTAAAACTATTAGTTACTACTAGACCTTTATCTCTCCTCTGATATTATGCCAG
>NW_017804531.1:643809-663620 GCF_001625305.1 Branchiostoma belcheri
TTGGGATAATACATCAGTTACTTTTTTCTTGACTAGCCGACATTTTAAGCCAAGTCATATTCTTCATTCAGTCGTCTTTTCCTTTAATAGAAAATCCATTTAGTTGGCTCAATACATCAACTATTTTCCCTGACCCACCGACATTTACCTATTTTTCAGACAAGTCATTTTTCTACGCAGAGACTCTATTGAGGTGTATAATGTATCGTTTATTATAGAGGCTCCTCTCCAATCTTAAGGTATTAACAAGGGAAAAACCCACGTATCCAGCTGCGATGCTCTTCATTGGTGTGGAAAATACAGGACCTGTGGCGGCAGGTTCTCTCCCAGGCATGCGGGCACTGCATTAGGACATGGACGTGAAGGATAGACTCTACATGCTTCCGTGGTCGTGCGGAGATGGAAACTATGCATCAGAACAACAACTAGAAAGAAATGAAACGCTGCGACAGAAGGATGGAATAAAGAATTCCATGAACTGGTGTCACGTTTCGAATTCAACCCCTCCATCTTCCACGTCTAGACATTACTAGACTATCTGTCAAACTTTTATCAATTTTTTATACGTACTTTTCAAAGGTGAAGGTGAGATGTGTTTAGGATATAATAAAGAATTCTAGGAACTGGTGTCACGTTTCGAATTCAACCCCTCCATCTTCCGATTCTAGACATAGCTATACTATCTGTCAAACTTTTATTCATGATTCTTACGTACTTTTTAAAGGTGAAGGTGAGATGTGTTTAGGATATAATAAAAGAATTCCATGAACTGGTGTCACGTTTCAAATTCAACCCCTCCATCTTCTACGCCCTGAAATTGCTATACTATGTGCCAAACTTTTATTTTATTTTTTATTCGTACTTTTCAAAGGGGAAGGTGAGAAGATATTTTTAGGATAATAAAGAATTCCATGAACGGGTGTCACGTTCCAAATTCAACCCCTCCATCTTCCAAGTGTAGACATAGCTATATTGTCTGCCAAACTTTTATCTATCATTTATACGTACTTTTCAAAGGTGAAGGTGAGATGTGTTTAGGATATAATAAAGAATTCTAGGAACTGGTGTCACGTTTAAAATTCAATCCCCCCATCTTCCAAGTCTAGACATTGCTATATTGTCTGTCAAACTTTTATTTATCATTTATACGTACTTTTCAAAGGTGAAGGTGAGATGTGTTTAGGATATAGTAAAGAATTCTAGGAACTGGTGTCATGTTTCGAATTTAACCCCTCCATCTTTCAAGTCTAAACATTGCTATATTATCTGCCAAACTTTTATTCATGATTCTTACGTACTTTTGAAAGGTGAAGGTAATTTGATAACTTATAGGTGTGAGAAAATGATTCATCGCTAGCTACATGTACCTTTCCTTAGACCTAAGTTGTATAATCATAAGAACTGAACTCACCACGACTGTTTCGTATTTGGTTTTAATAGATATATCATAGATATATCATATATATATATATATATATACCCTGAGATATATGTTATACTTTTAATCATATTCTTAATGTCAAAAGCTCTTCGTTCGTTCTTTTATTGCATTTTATATTATCTTTGTAACTTTCAACAAATGTCATGTCAGTTGATTGAATTAAACTGAACTGAAGGTCCTCTTTTTTTTCAGCCGCTACTGACTCTGCCTCTTCCCAGGGGATGTTCGCCCTTCTCAGGTCTTCTTGTAAAGGTCCTCCACCAACTTATCGCTCGTTAGAAGTTAGAGAAAATAATTAAGGGCAGGGCCTGCCATTTGGGAAAATTAGCAGACGTGCTCACCCGTTCAACATGGCCTGTAATTTCCGTGGGTGTAATGATAGCGGAGCCAACAACCAGGGCAGAGATAAATGTCCTTCTTCCCGGCATTATAGCTCTGACGTCACCGTCAGCGTGATTCCGCGGACATAAATGTACCCAATGGGTCATCTCCTGCACCGCAGCTATTAAATCTCGGCGGCCGCAAATTAAAAATCTACTCGGGGAGCGCGATTGCATACCTCATTCACCGGCGCGAACAAGCAAAGGATTAACTCAGAATCAGGGGAGGGATTTGGTCCTAATCCCGCAACAGACAGGGATGATTCTGTCGGTCTCACAGGCAGCTGTTAACTGACGATCCATCAGCAGGACGCGTGCAGCACGCCTTTGACTCGGCACAAAGGTCTTAAACAGACCCGCACTTACGCACGGAAAGGAATTACTACAGCTCCGCTAATTTGATGGATGACATTAGTAATCAGAAAAGTTTGTCACTGCCTTTAATATATGCCGTGCCAGAAGTTTCGTTCTTTCATTAAGGCTAATTAATAGTGTTCATTTCATTCTGTTGACGTCCTTATAGCTTACCGAACTGGTGTTATAGACTCAACTTATTAAGGGAAGGTGGAATCATTTGCTGAACTACAATGTGTTAATGCCAGTCAAATAAGGTCCACAGAAACAATGCCTTTGAAACTGAAAAAAATCTACAGAGACCGAGTTTACACAGAGCTTTCAGATCAAGCAAAACTATGGAACAAAAACCTACCAAAGGGACATACTGTATACCGTAGCCTCTGACCTCTTCATTTGATTTCAGAACCTTTCGCGACGTTTTGGCGCAGATCCAGCAGTTTTCATCTTTAATAATGTCCCCGTCGTATGACCTTATTAAACTTCATGCCAACTGTTGACGCAGAAATGGGCACTCTTCCTAGGCAAGTCGCCAGTGAGCCTGGCAGGAAAAGGTTTTCACAGACACTTTCAAGTATATCTAAAACTATTAGTTACTACTAGACCTTTATCTCTCCTCTGATAGTATGCCAGAAGTTTAGTTCTTTCATTATATTTTGTTTCATTCTGTTGACGTCCTTGCCGAAGTAGTTTTATGGACCCGTAATATTGGGTAAAAAAAAGAGGCAATGACCTGGACAAGACGTCTGTCACCATGGTAACTGAGGCTGTAGCAGACACCCTGGGGTATTGGATTAAATTATGTAGCAAGTTGCAGGACAGAGTTGGAAGGGCTGGTGACCATATATATGAATGTGTTAGAGTAAGAATAAACAGTGCAGTAGTTTGTTGAGCTAACCTATCCCCGTGTGAAAGTAAACATTATCCATTTGCCCTGGAAATGTTACCTCTCTAGTTTATTTTTTTGCATCCTTCATTCTTCTTAATTTGTATCTCCTTCAAGCCTTGTGTCTACGTCTCTAGTTGAGGCTTCTCTATGCCGACTTTACGAATAAAATTACGAACGTTTACAATTAAGCTAAGGTCCCAATTACGCCGGTGCCCGCCGGAGATGTAGCCCCGGCTGGCCCCGGCCGGGTTCAGGAGTCGAGCGGGCATCGGCTGTCGTGGTCACAATTAAAAGTTTCCTTCAGTAGCATTTTGTTAGAAATTTTGTCACCCTCTTTGGTCGGTGTCCGGCAGGCACCCGGCAGGTACCCAGCAGATTCTCTGACGATGTATTGACCTATACGTAATGCAGAATTCACGTATTTGTTGTGATCATTTGATCTGTGAGGTCACACATTTTACCCGGGTTTACAAAGTACACACCTTTATTCTGTTCATCTGGTCTGTGACGTAAGAAATGTGTCCCGGTGGAATGCCGGCAACCGGAGGGGTACCTCTCGGTGTTCTCACGATGAGGTCACGGCGTCTTTTTGTCAGCGGGGACCGGGTAGAATTTAACTCAGAATTAAATTCTTATCGGGGCCCCGACGGGCCAAAAAATAGCCCGGTAGCCGCAGGGTGCCCCGCGGGGCCACGTCGGGGTCCCGCCCGAAAGTGGTAAAAAACAGCCCGGGAACTACCCGCCAGGGCCCCTTTTCCCAATTGGGACCTTAGCTTTACCGGTCGCCGCAATTTTCATTCAAGCTTTAAGAGTTATCTCATCAATGAGGACGATCTTGCTCAGGCAGCGATTTGCTAAAGTACGGAAAGTAGCGGTGAAGAGCGATGTTACTGATGAAAGTATTCAGACATTTGTTGGAAGTGAAGTTCACATCTCTGACTGCGTAAGAGCTTCTAGCAGCTCTCCAACCGATCGGTGTATTGATTTGGAGGAAGAGCCCACTTCAGACTCTGACAGCAGTACTTTGTTACTTTGCACTCCACTGACTAAAGAGGAACTACATCACTATGGAACAAGGCTTCCTGTGAATGATTCCCAAATGGGTACAACCTTAAACTTTTCAAGGTAAACAAACATCTGTCTTTACAGTCCCTCATTGTAACCCAAAACGTGAGTGGTTCGTATGAGCCTTGGGAAAATTGTAGAAATTAAAAAAAGGTAGAATGCCCCGTCTTCTTGACGCTATACTGATGTTATAGTTAAAGTCCTCTGCAAAAAATAATTATCATCTCCGTTCAACCGGGACGGGGGGCGATATCGACTTCAGACAACCTTTGACCCTTTGCTGACGTAACACGTGGGAAAAATCACGTGTCCACAGCATTTGGGTCAGATAGCTGAGGAAGACTGAGTGATTCAGTCGAAAATTCCGGTGAGTCAAATTTATGAGTTGGAGAACAGTCTAACATTTTACATAATGTAATTTACCAACTCAGATGAACTTTCATGCTGATTATCTCCGCCGTTTATTCCGTAATGTACGGAAATTCTACATCAAACCGTCTTGCCGTCACAAGCTGCTGAATCTAGTATCGAAGTTGATGGATCGCAGGACCGTGAGTTGGCCACAAGAGTCCCGATGAGAATGAACTCCAGGTCAGGACGCGCGCCCTGGTTATCACTAATTGATGAGAGCTGTCTTTGGTCACACTTTGTGGGTTTAAAGGATAACGCAGAGTCAGGGTATCTGGGGCTAACAACCTCTGGTCGCCTTGCCTTGACAAACAAGTTTTTAAACAAGGTTTTTGACTTGAAAATATGCCAAGAAGAAAAAAAAAGTACAGAAGATTAAGCTACATCGCAAATGGTGTGTTGGCATCTACCACAAACGTCATGTTGAACGTAGCGAGTTCGTGCGCTTTTGCCCCAAACACCCAGGAGACTGACTTTTACTCAACTACATCTGGATAATATTCTAAGTCCTGCTGAGTCAGTATATCACCATGCAGGTTTAAGGCATGCACAGGTGATATGTAATGTCGCACGGCAGGAGGGGGAAGATGGAACAGGTAATGGAGATAATGACCAAGAAAATTAAGGCGGACATGTAGGGGGCAGGTGAGAGCAGCGAAGAGGACGATTCGGAGGGATGGAATTATGAATCACCTGCTGGGCCGCACAGAACCTTTGCCACGATAACTATGTTTACCGTGTATGTGGATCTCATGGGAGGTAATCATGAATGCACAGATGTGTCCCCCTCTCCATGGGGCAACACCCCGTGTGCACATCAATAAAATATCAGGAAACTTTTTGAGACAAACTTGTTTGTCAAAACTTGTTTTTAGAAGTGCCTTCAATGTAAAGTAGGAAGGCACAAGACAATTAAGGCAAACTTTGATAACAACTTTGAGACGACGCCACCAATTCCGGTACTCCACTCACAGACGTTAAGACGAAATTCATGCACACACTAGTAGTAGCAGTTGTCAGATCAACGCAGCCTTGGGCATCAACTAAAAGAAATAAAGTGTTCCTCGCGGCCTGACTCTATCACTCACTGTGACCATAAAACACTTACCCCACAGGTAAACAGCAACATTATGTAATGAAATGATGAATGATGAAAGGTTTATTCGTCAAAACACGTAGCAGCCATGGGCTGAATTGAGTGTTTCACTACAATGACAAATTACAAGTAAACACTAAGTTTAAGAGTACACACTTAAACACATTAAACGTAATTAAAAGGAAGTGATTCTGAAAACCTACAGGCCAGTCGGGTATGTACAAATTAAGTGCACAAAGCCCAACTAGCAGAAAGGCTAGTGTACAGACAGTTCGTCGTCAGTTAGGTGAAAGTGCCAGTTTTACTGGCGACTTGTCTGACAATAACGTCAATTCCTACATCTTCACTTGACATGAAGATTAATGTGGTTATTATGTAAGATGAAAATGTGGTTATGTGGTCATCAAGTAAGATGAAAATTCCTGGATCTGCGCCAAACCGTCGCGAAAAGCTAGGAAATAAAATAAAGAGGTCGGAGAGTACGGAATACAGCATGTCCCTTAGGCAAGTTTTTCGATGGTTCTGTTTTATGATCTGAAAGCTCTGTGTAAACCTGGTCGCTGTAGACTTGCTCCATTTTTCTAGGCATCGTCTCTTTGGATTTATTTATGCCGGCGCATGTTATTTGACTGACGTTTCGCAGTCGGGCATCACGAATTGTGACGACCTCCTGTCAGTGAAGCCAGACCTCCTACCGTAACCCGCAGCACCCAACATGAAGTATGACGCCTTACTGACGTCTATACTCACTCATCTTAAGGACCTTCATCCCATAGGGTGTCCTTTATCAAACGACATTAAATCTCTGGCGCGATCCATACACTATGAAAGACTTAATGTTCTATTTGTAGTCTTGAATCCGTACAACAAGATGAAGGAGGATGACTCGGGATCACAAAAGGTCGCCCACAACTTTGAAGCGATGACGACAAGACTAAATAAAGCATCCGGTTGGAAGGACTTTCGCCTGCGTGCATGTTTCAAAGCATCCAAATCATGAATCAGTCTGAGAGACTGAGTTATTTTTGTCCCCGTGGCAACATATTTGCTCTTTGCTCGACTGGTTTTTTGTATAAGTGAGAAGGGAAGTTACCGGTTTGGATATAGATAGAGGAATGGCGATGATCTCTCTTGGTGATCAGGATGATTTCCATAAATTGTCACATACCCACGTAATGGATCTAGAATATTTCATATTCCCATTGACTGACAACAAGAAAACATCTTCAGTAGTTTTTTTTTATCTCCCTTTATCGACTGATCTTTGTCAAACACGTTTCCAACAATAGGCTTCATTTTCCCCAGACCCACTGTACTGGCATTGCGACAACAGTCCTAATATGACTAAATTCAAGACTGCAGTTAACAGATTCTTGTTGAATTCCTCTTAGAGATTTTCTACTTTTTGACAATTATGTACCTTGCAATTGTGTATAATGTATTTGATAAGGGTATGTATGTGTAGTTAAGCGAGGGGAATTGATGTGACATATTGAACCGAAGATCATCGTTATACGATGTTAAGATCAGGTTTATTCTTCACTGATTAGAAAAAAATGTCACGTCAAAATTTGCAGCAGAGACTGGAAAAGCAGACTTGACGAATCTCTGCGGATGGGCATTTGACCTTTTTGGAACCCGGGCTTCATTTAAAATTTAAGATCCGAGTCACCTGTGGCAAGGGGCCATAGGTAGGCGTAGGATAGTGTTTATTTATTTATTTCATCTTAGAGTGGATGTCCACTTCAACTGGTTGGAGTGGACTGGCGACAAGCTATGATGATCTTAGAGACACTTGGTAGCTCCTAAAGCTTCGTGAGCTGGATTTCCAAGAAGGCCCATAATTTTCAAGTTACGATTGCCTTCGTGCTATCAAGAATCTTGTTTAATCTTAATCCACGTTTGGGGCTGAGTTTTTGTTCATGTGAGCTTATGTGTTCATATGCAATAAATCATAATGTATATCTATTAATCAGATCTATGACGTTATGGCGATCTAATCTTTGCCTGCATTCAATAAAATTGCTTTGTTGAGCCTGTTTTATATAGTTAGACGTGGGGGTCTTCTTGATGAAAATGTTATCAGGCAGGATATACTCAAAGCTAGCACAAATGATTCCGAAGTACAATCAATGTCGTAGTCTGAAGACAGCTGACACTGAGTCGTTGTGAACCTGCTCAACCAAGTTGACGTTATAACGGAGCAACTGCCAGAAATTTAGCTAACCAAAGGATTCTGTTCATTCGATTTCGATCAAAGTTTGTTTTCGTGGGTGGACCACATTTTCTTCATTACCTTCGCCAAGAAGTTATGTTTTCAGGGGCGTTCGTGTGTGTGTGTGTGTGTGTGTGTGTGTGTGTGTGTGTGTGTGTGTGTGTGTGTGTAGACACGATAACTTGAGAAGGCTTAAATGGATTGTTTTGATACTTGGTAGGTGGATAGGTCTTGATGAGACCTCAAAATGATTAGATTTTGGACCCCCTAGCGGCTTGTTCGATTATGATTCGCAGAGCTTGCATCCTGTTCACAAGAAGTTCTGCTGTTTGGGTTCAATGTAAAGAGATAAATGGCAACTGGCTTTAATTGGACTACCTGCCTACGTTCTCTCAGCAGCTCTGTTCAGACGTATTTAGTCGTGCCGGCACACGGAATGAGGGGAATCAGGACCGGAACAGGAAGTCCTGACAGAGATGCATGTGTAACGTCGGCTGGAAGCCATTACACGACTTGCCGTGGATTGTACTAATGACGCTCCTCCGCTCATTACATCAGATCAAAGCATCAGCGGGGCGTGTGGCGTAGCGGCAGAGTACTCGACTCGGAACCCAGAGGTCCCGGATTCGAGTCCTGACATGCCACCGTTCTTATGCCCTTGGGAAAGGCACACGACGTTCCTCACTTAACTCAAGTGAAAATGAGTATTGTCCTCTTCTGTATTTGTCATCTGCGTTGGTGACGGCATAAAACAAGTTGATATAAGTTGGGTGTGCCGTCACCCTGCCCAGTCATGAAATGTTGAAATAAAAACAAAAGCCGTGAGTGAATTCGTGGTGAAGAGACCCTTCCTCACCGCATGCCTTAACGTCCTTATGTTATGTTGGTTTTGGGTGAGTGAAATGACTAGATATGACGAACAATTGCCCCTGTGAGTTATTGTAATGGTTTGTAGCTCACTTTTCATAACTAAGGCTATTTCAACAGATACCCCGGTACAGGTTATAACGACAATGCCAACGAGTTTTAGGTCGTGGATGCAACCCATGGTTTTTTACTCTGAATTTTTAATAAAAAAAAAGAAACTTTGCGTGAAATAACTCTCTTTATTAACTTTCCTTCCTCACATGTCTTCTATCAATCCCGTAAAGTGCAGTTAATAAATGATAGTATTTGCTCTAGCTGTTAAACAAACACATCCTGCATCAGAATCTATGTGCTCATCAAGGGCAAGGTCGGTGGCAGACGTTATTTATTTGGCTGCTGCCGGCTTGATTGTGCTTGATAAATTATAATGACTGCACGGCTGGCGTTCGCAAGAAATGAACTCAAGATGGTTAATCTTTGATTTAACACGGTGCGGGGACTTAATGCCTTTCTTTTGCCTTCATATGAATTACGTCTTGCTTGGTGTTAAACCCGTCCTGCAATAGGCTTAGGAGCCTGCCTCCGGAATGGGTGTTATCGCTGGAATCAGTCTGCTTCTTGCCTCGCGAGTGGGTTTAGCGGGGATTTGTGCGCGGACTTTATCAGTAAATTGTGGTTCGTTAATACGCGGTTACCTAACCCCGACCTCCGCGCGAATATAAATTTGGGACAGGTCAACGACCTGACAATAGGTTTTCGAGTGACCGAAAAACTTTGGAGAAGAATACATTTTGAAAGTGAGTGGAAGATCTAGAGCTAGTGCCGTGGAAACTTATAGCTGGCAAATGAGACGCAGGTCTATCATTACTCTCTACAGTAGCTATTAACATTATTGTTTAAAGTCGGAAATTGTGTTGCAACCCAAACTATAATCAGATCAAGTTTCTTTCATCATCAGATGAAGCAAACAAAGACGTTACCCTCTTTGCTGCATTCGGGCAAAACCATATCCAGTTGCTTGAGAAAAAGTTTTTGGCGTATCTTATTACCTGGATGTCTTGCCTTCATCGACGTAACAAGAAGTTGTTTGGATCAGTAGAAGTTATTGGAAGCAAATTCGAAAAGCATTTTTACGTTACCATAACCGTCTTGCAACACCACCTACATGAGGTAACGTCTAGATGATTTGCTACAGATTAATTCTTAGTTTTAATTACACAAATTACATTGTATTTCTACTTCTAGTCCTCTATATCATTCACATTAACACACAGACATTGCTTTAATCAACGTTTGATAGATTCACTCATTAGTTGGTTATAAACGTCTAGTCAGCCTCAACTATAAATCACCATTATGGTAGACACGTAATCAATGAGCCGTGTTATTGATTTGAACAGGTTGAGCTGAGAATAATACTGTTAAGAACATCCAGTTCTACTCTTAAGGCAGCAAATTAAAACCTTAATAGTCCTTAGACAATAGAATAAGAGATTGTATATAGATTTCTCATCAATTACCGTCGTCTGTCCATGTCTATAGTGTCTGACTAACATTCTACAAATGGTGAGGGTTGTACAAATATATTTCTTAGTTTGGGAGATTTAATTTATCACATTTACGCCATCCATCGTATGTCTATTGGTGCGCCATACACTGAACTCATATGTTCGTTTTTTTTAATTTGTTATTTCAACCTGTATTTTGTATGTTTTTTTTATGTTCTTGAGCAAAGGGTCTTATAAGCTGGTACGTGCTTGCCATCCAATCCTCGAAAATCCATGTGAATAAAATAAAAACAGATACATTTGTACTGAGCTTTGATGGCTTTTCGACTCAGAGCTATTCTGCCAAAATTGTCAAGTAGAGGGCTGTTTTTTTTATTCCAACATTTCATGGCTAGACATGATGACGGCACACGCAACTTATTTTATGGCGTCACAAATACGGAACAGGACAATACTCATTTTCACTTGAATAAAGTGAGGAAAGTCGTGTAAAGTGCCTTTCCCAAGGGCACAAGATCGGTGGCATGTCAGGACTCGAACTCGGGACCTCTTAGTTCCGAGTCGAGTACTCTGCCACTCCGCTACACGACCCCACTACAAAGCGGTCACATTAGGTTTATGAGTAGTGAAGCGTATTGTAATCGAACGGGCTCCCTCCAGTTTGATTTTCCAGTAACAATAAGGCAGTTCCAGGAAAATGCAGCTGTGTGGTAGGATTGATATGGTAGGATCCGCCTGAACGAGTTTCCAGGAATATGGCCTTGACTTTGAACCATTCATGAGAAGCTCAAATCGGCCTCCAGCCCGCTTTTTATTCGTACAATGAGGGAAGAGGTAAGGGTCAGACAAAAAAATATATATAACAAAGATACAGTTAGCCGACTGTTCAAAGCAAGAAAACAAGAGTCAATTTTAATCATGACTTTAAAGTAACATGCACTCATTTCTAGTTCAGACTGAATTGTACCTAGTTAGTCGTGTGAACCACAGTGAACACATGATAAAGGCAGTTATGTATAATTAACCTCCAAACATGTCATTGTGATCGATCACAAGTTACCAGGACAGCTGGATTCCACAATAATTTCACGCACAGTTTCAGCTAACATGCGATCAGTGTGGATCAGCGTGCATGTCACGGGGATTGGACAGAACGATCAAGAAGTCAGTGAAAACAAATGGCTATACCAGGCAATGACAGGAAGGGCGTGGCAAAAGCAATATGTCCTGGAAGATACAGTACGACAGGACGTCGTACTGGACCTCTCATGGGAGGACAGTTCAAAGAATCTGCCGTAATGATCACAACATTTTCCTGTACATAACGTGCAGAGCATCAGATTGAACACTGATGAGAACCAACTTCAGCTACAACAAACGATATTTGACAGGCAGCTGATGAGTCATTAGTATTCGGACACCTCGCGTTGAAGACAGAACGTATCAGATCGTTACCACAAAGCCCGGAGTGCCTTATGTGAGCCTTATGCGGAGGTGTTAAAGGATTTGTTTAATACAGTCGCTTCTCCAGTCTAGTCGGAGATGCTCCCGCGCCACGTCTGGCGTTCCCCAGCTGAGGTTTACGTGTGAGCTCAGGGTGCTTTACTCGATACTGTCGCAGATAGTCTGTGCTGATTTCCGCGCACAATGAATAACAGATACGAGTGATGAATGGCAGGGATGGTGACGTAAGTAACGATCTGCTCTCTCGGTCGAGGATGATAAATCCAAGTCCCTTCTCCACCGCCCTGCTTGAATGGAAAGGAGCAAAAATAGGCAGTATTAATTTCACGTATTTCACGTCTGAAGACGTCTGATATATTGATCTGTCTGTGGATCACCTGATGTGTGCTTCATCATATCAGTGCGCTCCATGTGAAGCCTCAGATACTGTCAGATTTTTGACAACACCAGTTTCAAACTTCTGTGAGACGACTGAGAGAAAGAGCCACTGTAGATTTTGTCTTAAAGTATCAAACGTTGGACACTGATTACGACAAGAGGGACATCATTAACTGTCGATTTATCATTGAACCAAATCCGTGAGGTCAATGTTTTGTTACCTAACTCCTTCTCACATGTATGGTGGATAAAGTCTGCTTGATGGATGGATGGAGTTTCAAACTTCTGTGAAACGACTGAGAGAACCAGCCACTGTAGATTTTGTCTTAAAGTATCAAACGTTAGACACTGATTATGGCAAGAGGGACATCATTATCCGTCTATTTATCATTAAACCAAATCCGTGAGGTCAATGTTTGTTTAACCAAATCCTTCTCAAATGCATGGATAAAGTCTGCTTGATGGATATTTCTCGCCCACGTTACTCCACGTGGAATCCTGGCAGGTTGATAAGGGTTATGAATGAGAGAGCTCCTCTGCCGGAGGATGTACCTAAGCCTGCAGGTCAGCGCGTAAGTGGCAAGACAAACGACGCCATGCCGGGGCCAGGAGAGATGCCAGGGGTGTTAAGAGATCTTAAGTTCCTCTTGCGACGCAGGCTCTTCAGGATGATAGTGCCATCGGAAGGATTAAGGTGGCAGAACACACTAACTTACAGCTGCAAGCTTCATGCCAAGTAGATAGAGTTTGGAGTAATGTAAAAGATCAGTTTGGGACGTCGTTGAAATTCAGTGCAACACAGAAACAGTGAGGAACTCTAACTCTGATGTCCTCATTGTTGGCTATTTGTAGTTTCTTGCCTTTTAGTATCACAGTCAAAATAAAGTTGCCTTCATTATGAAATCTACGTGGTCATAAAATGTTGAACAAATGACTGAACACACAGAGTACACAGAGTGTGGTATGGCGAATAATAAACTCTTTCTTCATTTTCATTTTTCTTTGCCTTTGGAATTGCTTGTGTCATTATACGACATTGGTATCGTTTTGCAACATTTTGTTTGCAATTTACGGCACATATTTGCTCATTTTGCAGCTACTTTGTTGTACGATTTACAGTATGGTCAAAAACTTTTTTCTTGGAAACAGACGAAAATTCATGCGTGTGAAGTCTGAAGATGTCATCCCCATACAATCAAATCAACATGGCCCAATCTAATCTTTACTCCCTGGAGGCGCCACCACTCCCAGTTTTCAATCCAAGTTACATAACCGTTCGAGAAAACTGACATAACTCCTGATCTTTTGTCACCTGCAGCAATCAGTTGTCACAATATCAGATCCCGATCGTCTCAACACTTTTATGACTGACGCCCCCAGACAATCTTGGCACTCTACGACGTAAATATCGTTTTCTAATATTTTTTTTTGCAATTTACGGCATATATTTGCTCATTTTGCAGCTGCTTTGTTGTACGATTTACAGTATGGTCAAAAACTTTTTTTCTTGGAACCAGACGAAAATCATGCGTGTGAAGTCTGAAGATGTCATCCCCATACAATCAAATCAACATGGCCCAATCTAATCTTTACTCCCTGGAGGCGCCACCACTTTACAATTTCAATCCAAGTTACATAACCGTTAGACTTAGAGACGACTGATGACATAACTCCTGATCTTTGTCACCTGCAGCAATCAGTTGTCACAATATCAGATCGAGATCGTCTTCACCACTTTTATGACTGACGTCCACAGACAATTTTGGCACTCTACGACGTAAGTATCGTTTTCTATTTTTTTCCAATTTACGGCATATATATGCTCATTTTGCAGCTGCTTTGTACGATTTACAGTACAAATGGTTGAAAACTTTTTTTCTTGGAAACGGACGAAAATTCATGCGTGTGAAGATGTCATCCCCGTACAATCAAATCAACATGGCCCAATCTAATCTTTACTCCCCGTCGGCGCCACCACTTTACAATTTCAATCCAAGTTACATAACCGTTAGACTTAGAGACGACTGGTGACATAACTCCTGATCTTTTGTCACTTGCAGCAATCAGTTGTCACAATATCAGATCGAGATCGTCTTCACCACTTTTATGACTGACGTCCCCGGACAATTTTGGCACTCTACGACATAAGTATTTTTTTTTGCAATTTACGGCATATATATGCTCATTTTGCAGCTGCTTTGTACGATTTACAGTACAAATGGTTGAAAACTTTTTTCCTTGGGAACGGCCTAATCTGGTCTTTACGTCTACCGGCGCCACCATTCACCATTCTTCAATCCAAGTTACATAACAGTTCGAGGAAACTGACATATCTCCTGATCTTTGTTACCTGCAGCAATCAGATGTCACAATATCAGATCGGGATCGTCTTCACCGCTTTCATGACTGACGTCCACAGACAATTTTGGCACTCTACGACGTAAGTATCGTTTTCTATTTTTTTTTTCCAATTTACGGCATATATATGCTCATTTTGCAGCTGCTTTGTACGATTTACAGTACAAATGGTTGAAAACTTTTTTTCTTGGAAACGGGCGAAAATTCATACGTGTGAAATTCATGCCTAATCTCATCTTTACGTCTGCCGGCGCCACCACTCTTAGTTTTCAATCCAAGTTACATAACCGTTCGAGAAAACTGACATAACTCCTGATCTTTTGTCACCTGCAGCAATCAGTTGTCACAATATCAGATCGAGATCGTCTTCACCACTTTTATGACTGACGTCCCCGGACAATTTTGGCACTCTACGACATAAGTATTTTTTTTTGCAATTTACGGCATATATATGCTCATTTTGCAGCTGCTTTGTACGATTTACAGTACAAATGGTTAAAAACTTTTTCTCTTGGAAACGGCCTAATCTGGTCTTAACGTCTGCCGGCGCCACCATTCTTAGTTTTCAATCCAAGTTACATAACAGTTCGAGGAAACTGACATAACTCCTGATCTTCGTCACCTGCAGCAATCAGATGTCACAATATCAGATCGGGATCGTCTTCACCGCTTTCATGACTGACGTCCCCAGACAATTTTGGCACTCTACGACGTAAATATCGTTTTCTAATATTTTTTTTGCAATTTACGGCATATATATGCTTATTTTGAGGCTGCTTTGTACGATTTACAGTACAAATGGTTGAAAACTTTTTTTCTTGGAAACGGTCAAAATTCATGCTTGTGAAATTCATGCTTAATTTGATCTTTAAGCCTGCCGGCGCCACCACTTTTAGTTTTCAATCCAAGTTACATAACCGTTCGAGGAAACTGACATAACTCCTGATCTTTGTCACCTGCAGCAATCAGTTGTCACAATATCAGATCGGGATCGTCTTCACCACTTTTATGACTGACGCCCCCAGAGACGCAAACAGTATCATAGGGAAGCATCAGTCACTCTGGCCTTGACTGATACGTGATCAGATTAGCGCTTCAGGCTTTACTACCAAGGTTGCCAAATGAAAGAAAACTCTTGTCAAGTTGTCAGAGTGTCCAAATCTTTGAAGCATCACAGGGAAGGGCTTGAACGAGCAATTCCAATATAAGATCTGCCATTTCCAGGTTAGAATGAAAACAAACTGTCCTTAAATTGTCACGAGTGTCTAAATCTTTAAAGCATTCCAGGGGAGAGCTTGAACGAGCAATCTTCCATCGGCATTTCCAATATAAGATCTGCCATTTCAAGGTTAGAAATGAAAGCAAACTGTCCTTAAGTTGTCACGAGTGTCCAAATCTTTGAAGCTTACACTAAGTTACAGGAAAGGATTTGAACGAGCAATCTTCTATCGACAGTTCCAAGATAACATCTGCCATTATACTTCGCCGAGTCTCGATCTTCACTCTCACGGATACCCTTCCTAAATGCGCTGTGGTATCAGGGAACTGGATCTATGTGACCTTTACCTCCCTATTGTAGGACCGCCAAGTGCTAGCGACTTTTAACGTGCAGGTCTTTGCGTGTCTTATGTAACAAAAAAACAAAAAGACAAGTGACGTTCTTCAAGTTTCAAAGATGAAACTCTTTGAACTTTGGGCAACACATGGGGCTTAAACATGACGCACGCAGAGTATTGTGCAACCAAAAGGTTACACAATACGTCATGTTTCCCACCTGGCAATAATCGCTGCTTCTGACTAAAGATCTACATGACGTCTTGAAATGGCCTGAATTGACCTTTACCTTTATGGCGTCCTACCCCAGCTGAACTGCGGGATCATTGAAACAGATCAATTTGTCCTTTACCTCTCCATTACACATTGCGTAATCGTTACAACTAAAGCGTCAGTCTTAATACTAAGTTTGTGATTGAAAGACAAACACCCCTAAACTTGTCACACGACAAGTTTGACTTTACTTTACTTTACTTTACTTAACTTTATTTGTTAAAAGCTGAGCATCCCTGTGTGTACCGTGTCCTGTCTAAAGTTTGTGATTGAAAGACAAACACACCTAAACTTGTCAGACGATAAGTTTGACTTTACTTTTGTTGAAAGTTGAGCATCCCTGTGTGTATCGTGCCATGTCAGCCCTAACTTTTTGTGATCTGAATTGAAAGATAAACACCCCTAAACTTGTCAAAGATAAGTTTGACTTTACTTTTGATGGAAGTTGAGCATCCCCGTGTGTACCGTGCCGTGTCAGCCCTAACTGTGGGTGATCTGAATTTAAAGACAGACGCCTTAAACTTGTCAAAACGACAAGTTTGACTTTACGACAAGTTTGACTTTACTTTTGTTGAAAGTTGAGCGTCCCTGTGTGTATCGTGCCATGTCAGCCCTAACTGTGAGTGATCTCTGACATCTAAACTTTCTAATATTGAAAGTCAGACGCCGTAAACTTGTCAAAGATAAGTTTGACTTTACTTTTGATGAAAGTTGAGCGTCCCTGTGTGTATGTGTACCGTGCCATGTCAACCCTAGCTGTGAGCGATCTCTGACATCTAAACTTTCTAATATTGAAAGTAAGACGCCGTAAACTTGTCAAAGATAAGTTTGACTTTACTTTTGATGGAAGTTGAGCATCCCCGTGTGTACCGTGCCGTGTCAGCCCTGACTGTGGGTGATCTGAATTTAAAGACAGACGCCTTAAACTTGTCAAAACGACAAGTTTGACTTTACGACAAGTTTGACTTTACTTTTGTTGAAAGTTGAGCGTCCCTGTGTGTGTGTACCGTGTCATGTCAGCCCTGAGTCTGAGTGATCCCTGACACGGGTTAATTTCTCTGGGTACACCGCCCCCTCATGCCTCGGGTTTCAATTAAGGGTACAAAACCGTCAGAGATAACGTGCCGACACAGATCGTGATCTTCTTCACCTTTCCATCATCAGTATCATCAGCTGACGATCAGCGTGTCATCTATCTCGTTAATGACTTCCCCCCCGCGTGGCTGACGTCTTCAAACTCAGGAGGATAGCGTAGGAAGGCATCAGTCACTTTAGACGTTACCTCGTCGCTGTACATGATCAGATTAGTGCTGTTGAAGTGTTGGATACCATGTAAGTTTGCAAACAGAAAGCAAATTACGAATCACACTACAAATGTAGCAACTGGATAAATTTTCTAAACACTCAAACATTTCAGATGCCATAAACTATGGCCCTCTTTACACTTTAAATTGGCGTGCTACACAACGTAGTCGACTTCTGTAGTAGACTGAGAATGTCTGTATACGCAATATTCTACCTGGATGTGTAACCTTCATTGATGCATAAAGGCAACTGCCTTCACCTTGTAAAGGTGTCCAATTCTTTGATGGAAAATTACAGAGAAGGGCGTGAAGGAGCTACCTGTGTGCAAGCTTCAATGACGGCTCTATTCTTCACTACTCCTTCCAGTAGCGCCTTCCCATTTCGTAGCACCTAGTGGATCAAAAAGAAATACTAGGAGAGACACTTTTACGTATACGAGTACATACTCAGTCTTGTACAAATTGGCAATTCATCTCACAAAGCTCAGAACTGCGAGAAAAATCCTCCCTACTTCAAACACCTGACTCGAATGGAGCTGTGAGAAGCCTGCAACACGACAGGGGACCAGCGGTAACGCTTTGCTGCGGCGTTAATTGCGTGGATGACGGACGAGCGAGAAACTGGGACCGGACAGGCTTCCGTGCCTCTACATCAACTCCGGTAATACCGCGCGGCACAGGCGAACGACTGGTTCAATCACCCATCACACACTTCACAAATTGTCGTAGCGGCTTTACAGCGAGCACATCACTCGCTCGTGAATGCCCACGATAACGGCTGGGGGAATATAAAACGAAGGCCGGCGGTCAGATGACCGCACTTTTCCCGGCCGTAAAAGTGGGTGAGAAAATGGCGGGTAAGTGGAAGGATGGAAAGTGACGACCACTTAGCGACTCCTGTAGGGTTAATGGATGGTGAAGATCGTCCTCGACTCGCTCGTGATCTCACTTAGGGTCCCATTCCACTAAGACGGCGCTATCAGTGTCACCGCGCTCTCTCTGTGACCTGGAATTGGTCGGAGTGCGGGGAGAGCGCTGAGAGATCGCCATGGGAGCGGGATGAGAGCGGGATGAGAGCGCGATGAGAGCGCGATGAGAGCGCGATGAGAGCGCCATGAGAGCGCGATGAGAGCGCCATGAGAGCGCGATAAGAGCGCCATGAGAGCGCCATGAGAGCGCAATGAGAGCGCAATGAGCGCCGTCACCTCGGCGACGGTGTGAGAGCGCCGAGGACGGCGATACAACGATGAGCGCAGTGAGAGCGCAGTGAAAGCACACAGACATCGCCGTGAGAACGCACAGAGAGCGCCATGAGAGCACGCATCGAGCGCCGGGAGAGCTCACAACGGTCTCAAAAGATTTGAATTCCAAACATGGCGACCTTGGCGATCTCTCAGCGCTCTCTCCGCGCTCCGGCCAATATTTCAGGTCGCAGAGAGAGCGCGGCGAGAGCGCCGTCCTAGTGGAATGGGGGCATAACTAGCCGACAGAGTCGCCAAATGGCCGTAAACTGTAATAAAGGGAAACCTGGCAGTAGATCATCAAGCAGAAACAAACCGTACAACATGTACAATCATCATCAAAGTGTTGAACCACGAGTATATCACAAGGATGTGCCGGTAGTAAAACTTTACTTAACGATGTCGTCTTTTTCTGGAACGGTTACTTGAAACGAGCTGGTGTGTGTGTGATTCATAGTGGCCGAATCTCATACGTGAACTCGGGCATCTATTTCGATATTTCTATTGGTTTCTAACACGTTTTTCTTCTCGGAATTGACGCCCGCATGAGTCGAAATTCTTAGAACTAGCAACAATGGCATGTAATTGCGTTTTAACAGCAGCGCGGGTACTTATTTGACATTGTGATGGGTTTGTAAGCCGTGTTTGATTGTATGAAGTTCACGCCGTCACATTGATATTGATTATTGGATTGAATCTTGGCAGTGAAACTGTGTTGACGAGGTGTGATTGTCTACTTTAGCACGGACTCAGATGAACTCTAACGATGTTCTGGCATGCCCTTATGCTTAGGTCACATTTCCAGGCCGGGGCCCGGCCGGGCTGTTTATATGAACGAAAAATCAACAATTCTTATCAGGAATATACACAAATTGTACTCATCATTATCTTTTAAACTTTTTTTGTGCTCTGTTGTCTTTTGCATCATACTTTTCGTTCCATAAGACTGCCCGGCCGGGCCCCGGTTTGGAAATGTGACCTCAGCATTAGCCAGGGTTTTCCTTGGGGGGGGGGGG
>NW_017804531.1:663699-663926 GCF_001625305.1 Branchiostoma belcheri
CTAGGGGGTTCAAGGGGAACATTTTGAAAATTGAATCTTCTAAATTGGCATTTCCTGCATTTTTGAGAGTTTTTTAAAGGAAAAATCAAACATAGCTTTTTGTTCAATGACAAAGTGAGCAGTTTTTCTACGATTCCAGCCTGCTGGTGATAAGAATTAGTCCATCTTTTAAAGAAAAATATTGGACCTTTTGATAAAAAGTGGACATTTGAGCCTTGCGGGGGGGG
>NW_017804531.1:663946-673010 GCF_001625305.1 Branchiostoma belcheri
TCTTCTGAACCCCCCGAACACCCCCTCCACCACCACCACCACTCTCCCTGGCTACGGGCATGCCTGGTGCTTACTGTGTTACAAGGAAGATATACAAGTACATGTGGTGAATACAAATGAATGCGAAACGTTCCTTTATCTGAATGGACACGTTTTAGCCTGGTGGTCATTCTGTACGGGCCGGCTTTGGAGTGTTTCTTCCACAGTCTGTTGGCACACATACCTTTGCTCTCACTGGCAGTCATCTTTTCCGTCGGCTTTTCTAAATCACTGCTGCCCCGTCTTCGTGGCGACCTAATTGAAGTCCTTAGCGTGCGCTGGGAGGGAGATTTGGCGGACGGACACACCCAAAAGTCCCCGTCACACATTCACGAAGTGGCTCTGGAGAACACTGGTCAAACACAGGTCTTAAATCAACCTGGCCGCTTGTACAGCTAGCGATTTCTAAGAAATACAAGGTGGCCCTCGGGGGTCCACACGAAGCAAAAACACACATTTACATGTTTGTTAAGGCGTTCCGAGAAGGAGTTGGCTTTCCAGGAAAAAGTTACCGAGATATCGATCACAATTTGGCTGATATTAATCACAATTTAACTCTGTCCTCCTTTCTTTTTGGATGAAAGCAAGCTCACGAACTATTTGCAGTACAAGTGATTGAAGCCTCCATCCCCATACTAGTGTAACAATCATCTGTGAACGCAGGCCAGATGCCCGGTTTGGTTGTTTGAACTAAACGAACGTTTTGGTGATTGGAGTTGACAGAACCGAAAGACGGCCAGGCGCTTCTGCTACATTCGTTTGTGTTCATCTCGTTGAATAGAGAGGTCAGGCCTCGGGAGCAATCATGTACCTTCATGTAGGTCTTGTCTTGGTCGTCCTTGGCAGTGTTCTCGTTTACGAGTGTGTGTGAGCTTGTATGGCTTCTGTAAGTCGAAAACTTGAGCCCCACAGACAGGCCCTGTCCTTGGTGCTGAACGCTATCACAACAAGTGTTAGTAGCTACCCACGCTGTAGGGAAGAGCATAGCATAGAGAGGACCAGTAAGACCAAGGACCAGTAAGAATAGCTCTATTATGAAGCTGAATATAGATCAAACTTAAGCCAAACTTTACTCAATAAGGTTTAAAGAGATAAAGACCTTGGGTAACTATAGATGTACAGGGCGATTACGCACTGTGTAGTGTGTTCAAGTAGCGGTTGAAACTGCACCGTCGATCCTCCCAATTCACATTCCAGAGAACAAATGGAATCCACTAAAAAAACTCACTGGGTTCAAGGCTTAGATGTTAAATATAATACCCACTGACAGAACAACATGCCACAACATGCCACGGTTCGGCGCGTTCAGCATGAAAACGTGCGTGCTAGAAACACCTGTCTTACGCCTTTACCGCTGAATATTCCTTAATCTGCCTTATCGTACCTTCCACAGCTGGCTCCAAAGTCAAGTTTGGAGTGACACTTCCGACATTTCAGGCACCCAGGGGGTTAGAAAAGCAATTTGTTTCGTTAACCTGGCTGCCGAATTGTGGCGTCTGGCGCCTAGCTCCTATTGCAAACGTCTTTAACTTATCGTTTTACTGCTCTGATTGGAGGTTTTAGTGGACGCTTCCGACAGTTCAGAGCTTCAAACCTGTGTCTAAATTGCAGCAGTGTCCGACCGCAGGTATTGAATCTGAAGCACGTACTGGGCACGTGAGTAAAGGCGCGGTCACATTTCCCAACCCGGGGCCCGGCCGGGCAGTCATTTGGAACGAAAGGTATGATATAAGACAGCAAAACACAAAAAAAAGTTTTTAGAAAATTAACCATGAGCACTATTTGTGTGTACTCTTAATACAAATTGTTTATTTTTCGTTCGCGAAAACAACCCGGCCGGGCCCCGGCTTGGAAATGTGACCGTTCCCTAAGGTGGGCACGTCGGCAGAACGTACTGCGCCTGCGCAGAACCCTGGATTTTTGCGGTTTTCGTTGTTTTTTTTGTTGTTTTTTTTTTGTCAACGCTGCATCAGAATTTTGCCTTGTAGTGGGGTCTTGTGGCGTAGCGGCAGCGTGCTCGACTCGGAACCAAGAGGTCCCGGGTTCAAGTCCTGACATGCCACCGATCTTGTGTCACTTCGGAAAAGGCACTTTACACGATTTTCCTCACTTAACTCAAGTAAAAATGAGTATTGTCTTGCCCTGTATTCGTCCTCTGCGTTGGTGGCGGCATAAAATAAGTTGATATAACTTGACTGTCACCATGTCTTGTCATGAAATAATGGAATATAAAAAAAATTGCCTGTTGCAGTTCTTCAAATTTAGTCATGCATCAATCAATCAATCAATCAATCAATCAATCAATCAATCAATCCATTCATTTAGTCATGTAATAAGTCGATATCACATATATTTAGACCATGGGCAGTAATAGTCACTGGATAAATAGTTGAAAAACTGTGGCATTGTATGTGCAATTGCTCTAGAAAATTGTCATTTATACTAGGTCAGGTACTAGTACTACATCTCGGCATTAGTACTACATCTCGGCATTAAACTGTACGAGACGCTCTACCCTCGCATCAACACATTCAAGGCCAGGCGAAACTCCCCTGTACGGAAATTCAAACAGATAGCTGTTGGGGAGAAAGGTAATAAAACAATCAAACTGACAAGAGGAGTAGCTCCAAGTTATCTATCTGAATGTATTGATACTGTAATAAAGCGAAACTGCAGGTATTCCGTTGAGTCTAAACCTTGAGAGATGAAAAGTCAAGGTTGTTGTGAACGTGCTTTGGTCAGAAAAGATTTGACCTGACATTTTGTGGAGTTGATATATTACGCCATAGACAGCAGTCGAAATAAGCATTAGAAATCGAAAACTGAGTTAGAACTTTCTATCCAAAAATTACAGAAAACCTTTTTCCATAAAACAAAAGCGTAGATGCTTAGATCGTATATTGGAACTCGTTGCCACTCCACTAAGCACAGTTGGGGCATCATCACTAGAAAGCTTTAAACAACCCCTGCAATTAAATGTGCAAAGATTGGATGTAACAAGTCGTTCGGTGTGATATAGCCAGCTGCCGCCTCACCGCGTGCCTGTGAAGCTGGTTTGTTACGCCAAAGGGCGGTTATACTGGCTATAAAGATACAGATATAGATGCTTATTTGCAGCCAGCAAGAAATGATATCACACAATTCCATCATGAAAGATACCCTCGGTGACACCCACCACCATAATAGCTCACAACTTCACTGTAAGCCAAAACTATTCTCCCAGATTTGGCAATGTACAGTTTGGACATACGCCAGTCAGTTCATTCAGGCCTTGTCCGTCCCGACTGAGTCCAAAATTTAACAACTTGGCAGCCTGACCAGGTCTGGAGCCTTTAGTCATCAAATCGCTTATCCGACAGAACCAGGTCTAAAGACTGCAGTGATCAAATTGCTTATATAGCCGCGGAACTCTGCCAAAGTCCTTGGACGTTAAAAGGTTTTCAGATTACCAGTATTCCAAAATTGCAACAGGTATCAGTGAATCTTCACCAGGGTAGCTCCTTTGTTACTCAGGCTGCAGCTGGATGGAATGTTTGTAGACTGATTGCGTGGACCCTGAAGCCTGGTTTCAACAGAAGATTGTTCCTGTTAATCTCGAAAATACCCCAGGCTTTTATAAGACAGCAATTTCCTCTCTGGCTTTGAAAGTCGTACTCGCAAGAAAAAAAAACTGAAAGGTGAATGGACAGTGAGTGATTAGGTATATCTATTATAAATCTATAATGGGCAGTTTCTTTGTTAACTACTTATGGTGCAACAGATCATCGCTAGCTTTATCTGTCTGAGTACTGCGGTTTTATTCAGTTCAGAATTCAAACTGACCTCCAGTATAACTGTTATTTACGGTGCAATATATCCTTGGTCGCCGGGGGTGCCACTTAAGCCCCTGTCACACATAGCCAAATATGGCCTTCCAAACACTAGCCGAACTCCTCCCAACCATAGTTAGGAATGGGTCGGCGCAGAGTTGGATTAGTCTCTACCAAACTAACTACGCTGGCTACATATCGGAGAATATTTGCCAGGGGAGTTTGGTCGCCTTGTAGGTTTGATTGGCTGCGGAGGGAAAGAAACTACCTCCCCGCGGCTGGACTACCTTGGCCAATTTTACTGTCATCTTTGCCGAATTCTACGATCCGTATTCCCGTAGAAAGGCCTGGTGGAGGCTGAAGTTGGATAGTGTTTGGCGAATTCAGCTACTAGTCGGTTGAACCAGCCGATTGTTTCAAGATGTTTAAAACATCGGGGGGTTGGCCGGGAGATTTGACCATGGTTGGCTGGTGTTCGGCTGTAGGTCAGCAGTGTAGTTTTCGGGGGTCAAATTTGACTCAAATTTAGCAAAAATTCGTTTCGATTCGTATAATAGATCTGATCAGAGTGCTCCCGAACGTCAGCCGAACCTAGTCGGATGGTGTTCGGGAAAAATTCAGGCAGAAACTAAGGTCGTGAATGTGTGACAGGGACGGGAAACTTCTTGCATTCACTAACTTTTGAACAAGAAACCCAGTTTCCTGTTTTCAACACCGCACAGCTGATGTCATTTAAGTCATTAGAGAATATGGAAAGGTAATTGTGATAACACAACTACGAAAATTACTAACTATTTATTTGCAATTTGCGGCCAATTTGGTACAGTTACGTGCCGACCCGCCTTGGCAATTGCGCTGCATTAGCACCGACTAGACCGACTGGGGAGAAAATGACTTTGACGTGGAACCATTACGTCTTTATTATAATAAAGAGTAACCATCGTGTAAACGTTTGCATGAAAAGTTAGCGTTTACCGAATACATCTTTAATACGTAACGGCACCAAACAAGGCAACTCGACGGCACTGCACGTAACTACGCGTGGGCGAGGTAATTTTTGTGGAAAAGTACACTTTGGGCGATTAAAAGATAATTTCAGTTCACAGAAGTTCATCAATATGAAGTTATAGATTAATTAGTTCGAGCCACTTACCGAATACATTTTATGTAAAGTCGCCAACGACAGTGTCACCACGCGTAGGCGCGGGAAAGTTTGTGGCAACGTACACTTCGAGTGATTAAAATATAATTTCAGTTTACAAAGTTCATCATATTAAGTTATAGATTTAGTTTACCGAATTTTACGTAAAGGGGCCAACGACACTGTAACTACACGTAGACGCGGCAAACTTTGTCACGAAAAACATTTTGCGTGATTAAAACTTAATTTCAGTTCACAAAGTTAATCCATATGAAGTTATAGATTAATTAGTTAGAGCCGTTTACCGAAAACATCTTATTTAAAGGGACCAACGACAGTGTAACTACACGTAGGTTTGGGAAACTTTGTGGCAAAGTACACTTTTCGTGATTAAGAGTTAATTTCAGTTCACAAAGTTCATCCATAGATTAATTAGATAGAGCCGTTTACCGAATACATCTTGTGTAAAGGCACCAACGACAGTGTAACTACGCGTAGGCATGAGAAAGTTTGTTGGAAAGTACTCTTTGTGTGATTAAAAGTTAATTTCAGTTCACAAAGTCCATAAAGTTGTAGATTAATCATCGCCTTGAGTGAGTGTTAGCGAGGAATTTGTGGAGATTAAAATCCGTTTTTCGCTACAGAAAAATACATTTTGTGCCATTAAAAGTTAATTTCAGTTGAGTTCACAAAGTTTTTCCATAGATTTAATCTACGTGTTTTACGTTAATCGGTTAATGGGAGAAGATGTAAGTACAGTAGGCGTCGGCGTGGGAGGGACTAACAAACTCCACAGACAGAGTTTTACACAATTCTCCTTCTAGAATGTAGATTAGTCGCATGGATGATTATTTTGTACGTTGTTTCATTGTTCTGTCTTTGTCTTTGTTACTTGCAATTTCCCTATGGCATAAACTTGCGACATTAGATAAAACTTTCGACATTTAGATAGAACAGAAAAGTTCTTTTTCTTTAGGAAACTAGACAAACCATGTATTATGGGCTCCATATATTCATACATGTACATCTCAATTGCCCTGAGAAGCGAGAAGAAGTTGAACCTGTACATAGTAATTCACATTTAATTTCCAAGCAGATTCGGTGGTGCAAAGGGACTCTATGTTGGCCGCCTGTATCCAACGTTCATATTAGTCTACAAAGTTTTAGATGCTTTATTCATGAACTGTACTTAGCATGTAAGAGCGCGAGCATGAGAGCCTTAATGTACAATAAAGGTCTTTCATTCATACACTCATCATGGGAAAAACCCTACCACGCAAGTAGAAGTATACATCTAGTTTTAGATGTATACTTCTGCTTTATTCATGAACTGTGCTCGTACTTAGCATGTAAGAGCCTTAATGTACAACAAAGGTCTTTTCATTCATTAATTCGTTAATCATGCAAAGACAGACCCCAACCGCGCATCCTACTGACTAATGAACCACGCAAGACCTGGCAGGGCGCTGTTCCTGTGTTTTCCACTGTCTGAACACAGAGCTTCTAGTTAACCACTCGAGCGAAGCGGCCCTGAAACTGACCTTCTCTGACACACGGCAGGCAGAGACGATGTTCAGCAGACTGGAGCTGACTTTGAAAACTTCCCTGCCTGTACAGTGTGTTTGTGACAGACGGTTGCTCATGCTCATGTATACATGATGTATTAAGGTCTCCTCGGTACAAGAGTTCTGACGGCGCTTTGGGATTTCAATCTGCTGACCCTTTTGTGTCCGGTCTTCCTTATAATACTTTCTGGTACTTCTTTCATGTACCGAAAGCACAAAAGATCAAGACGGTATTGCATCATCGAGCTTGCTGCTGGCTTTGAAGTGAGTCTCCCTGTCAAGATGAGTTTATCTTTGCATCTACAAAAACGATACAGATGGACAGTCTTCTTAAGAACGTATGCAGCTAGCAGAAACGTTGCAAATTTGCTTTCAACGTATTTTCTGGAGAATATTGTGTATTTTTTAAGGTTTATAGGGCCTACCTAACGTTAGTTAACTTAATTTCTGTATCTGTATCAGCTGGGATAACCGCCCCTCGGCGTAACACATTAACTTCGCAGGTACGCGGCGCGGCGGCAGCTAGCAATATTACAGAGATCGACTTGTTACACCCAATCTTTGCACATTTAATTTCGGGAGTTGTTTAAAGCCTTCTAGTAATTCATACTCCTTTCCACATCTTTCGAACCGTAGCGTATAAAAACATGAAAAGTATCAGGCGAAACGTTTTCGCCAAGCGTTCAACTTGCCGTTCAGGGACGCTCCCTCGGTGCACGACTTCCTTTGTGATGGCCTTGAGTCCGTCAAACAGGCGACAATTGTGTTCTTTCTATTATAATTTTCACTATGTTTATAAAGATAGGCAAACGAGAGTAGTGTATAAAAACATTAAAAGTATCAGGCGAAATATTTTCGCGAAGCGTTCACGTTACTGATCAGGGACGCTCCCTCGGTGCACGACTTCCCTTGTGATGGCCTCGAGTCCGTCAAACAGGCGACAATTGTGTTCTTCTTATTATAATTTTCACTGTGTTTATAAAGATAGGCAAACGAGTGTGGAGTACAAAGCATTAGAAATATCAGGCGAAACATTTTTACCAAGCGTTCAAGTTGCTGTTCAGGGACGCTCCCTCGGTGCACAACTTCCCTTGTGGTGGGCTTGAGTCCGTCAAACAGGCGACAATTGTGTTCTTTCTATTATAATTTTCACTATGTTTATAAAGATAGGCAAACGAGAGTAGTGTATAAAAACATTAAAAGTATCAGGCGAAATATTTTCGCGAAGCGTTCACGTTACTGATCAGGGACGCTCCCTCTAAGCACGACTCCCCCCTGTGATGGCCTTGAAAACAGTTGAAACCCATTTAAGTCCCGGAATAGAGCGTCCCAATCCCTACACGGGGGAAGAAAACCGTTAAATTTCGTTTCTACGTAATATGGTGTCAGGACGTGGCGCATGATGTATAATCATCCTAAACGCGATATATTTCACCACGTGAGAGGGATGAGGCTTTTCCCACTTCCTGTCTCTTCAGAGAGCGCAGTTTTGTCATCCTCCTGCCTTGACGTAGCGTCTCTACTTTGCGGGAATCTCTAAATTCACCGTGTGATGCTACATAAGGCCACAGAAAGTAATTTGTATGGATGGCATCAGCGCGCGCATTGATTTTCGTCTAATTTGTTTTCCTCTGACGGTGGTAAACAAGCCGAAAATGGGTTTCACAAGTCATAAACGCCTATCGGTTCTGTCTCAAAATGCTCTAAATGCCTATTTTTCACATTTTTTTTTTTGGTGAGTCTTAGGTGTTCCATTGCATATGAATATCCAGCAGTGTACTAACTAATGTGTTCTTGTTAATGTAGACACATTTAGAAGGACGTCGACAGGTAACACTGTTGAATACAGGAATAGGAGACCTATTGGTTATGATATCATTTTTTTCCACCTCAATTGTTGTTACAAAGTTTATGATATGAAAAGCTGAAAATGTAGGAATCTTGTTTTCTTGGCCTGCCTTATTTTTTCGCCCGCTCGCATTAGATTAGGAGTGTGCGTAGGATGCCATCCATAAAATTTACTTGCTGTGGCCTAAATGAACCGTGTGATGCTGCTACATAAGTCGTCCTACAGATTGGCTCTCCATTTAGACCTTTTCCCAAACGTACGTAGGACGGGGTTTTAGGACTTACGTGTGTGGACCATCTGGGAGACAACATTACATCCATTCTGAACTATATATAGCTAACAGACGCACGATTTCTAGCTCTAGAAAAAAAACACAAAAATGACAAACTGAAATAGCTGATTTTTTTATTGTTATCTTCTTGTTTAGATTGTCAATATCATATTTTCCATAGATTCACCTGCAACAGTACAGGTTTAACAATCCTGAGGAGAGGATCAGTAAAATATATATACACAGGTTTTATTTGGTGCAAAGAGCGAGAATGATGTAAAAAAAAAGTATAAAATATTGCATCTATTGACGTCTTGCAAAACTTCAAAAGAGTTGGAATATTTAAATTCAAACTTTCCTGTATTACAAATCTCACGTGAATCACGTAAT
>NW_017804531.1:673101-681775 GCF_001625305.1 Branchiostoma belcheri
CCCCCCGGCCGGTCCACTTCTATGGTGATGGCATTTCTCTTCAGATCCTTCAGTTCCATCATGGCGAAGTCCCTCTCCTTCCTCACCCGCTCCTGGATAGCAAACGCAACAGGGAAGAAAGAATTTAAAGGCATCCAATGTGAAACATGTCGGCATGCCTGTCCTTGGTGCTGAACAGCGTTTATTTTCTTTATTTGACAGATCTCCATTGGTAAATACAATGTACTACACTTCTGGTCTTCCTGGAGTCATACAAATTACAAACCGTTTAATCTATTTACACATTAACATTACCCACAGCAGACATCAAGGTATGAATTTATGGTGCTGGCATAATGGTGGACAGGGTCGGATCATTTTTCAGTGCTCTTCTAAGAATTTCCTCCTAGACTAACTGTTCTACTACTAAAGTACAAACTTTACGTCTATACAACACCAAGTGAGACAACACGCAATCTATTGCTATATCTTCCTAGCCAGACTAAATAAGCTGAATTTAGGCAATGAATACGACGTGTATAATGATACTTTGAAAACCTTATTAAGAGTTAAGATTGTGGACAAAAATGGACTAACTCTTTGGTAAAAGGGTACTTCCTGGTTCCTTCCAATTGGTTGAGTCAGTTCAAAGCTATGGATAAGCTATCAAAAATGGGATCCAAGGATTTAATCATAGAAAGTCATCCTGGGATGATGCAGCCATGAGAACATATTACCCTCTAACACAATACTCCTTTATGTCAGGATTGGAGCTTAAATCCCTTTCCAAGGCCTTGGATCCTGAGTTATTTGGAAATCTGCCAGTGCATCCAAGCCTTTAACACCCCTGAATCGAAATCCAATAACAACAGTAGCCTGTTTTGAAGGCCATGGTCACGTGAATCGGCTGAAGACTGACGTGTCCTTGAAGCAAGCATTTTTCTTCTTATGAAGCAGGTTTGATCTGTAATTTTCCATCACAAGAAATCGGACTGAGCCTAATTTGCTTCATAATGGCTTTTTTGTAAGCCAACTAAATAAATAAATGGCTTCTACCAACACAGATGAACTTTCAAGATACGATCTTCCTTTCGTATTCAATCGAAAAGGCTGGCTAGGGTATCAAGAAATCCTCATCAAGCAACGTTATATAATTTTGATAGCACAAAATGTGGGTATCGATTTCGGGAACTTTTGAAATTCTTTATCCGAAACAAAATGTCCTTGGTTTGAACTGTAATTTTCCAAACACAAGAAATCGGACTGAACCAAACTGCTTCATAATGGCTTTTACAAACACAGATAAACTTTCAAGATAAGATCTTCTTCTCGTTTTCAATCGGAAAGGCCTGCTAGGGTATCAAGAAATCCTCATTAAGCAACGTTATATAATTTTGATAGCACAGAATGTGGGTATCGATTTCGGGAACTTTTCTTTTTTTTCCGATATGATCGACCGCTTAGCTTAGTGGCTTATCTACTTTTATTCACCTCACTCTCTTACACATGAATCTTCTTCCCTGAAAGTTTGAAAAGGAAGCAATTTGCATCGAATGCATGTTTGTCAGCAACCGGGCACTCTTCACTAACTACCGTGTGATGTTATGTGGAGAATCCCGCGTCCGTATTGAGCGAAAACATTTTGCCCTCACTGCAACTACCCCTGTCCCCTCCTCAAATTATTCTACCTAGTGGATGTATCCTTCAACTGAAGATAGCGTAATAAACCTACTTATAAATCTGCATTTCTCCTGCAGTCTCTTAGTGTCACTGACGAAAGGTAGTGGATGCTACCTGAAACGTCTGACCGTTTCCAAAATCACGTCCAGTTGCTTGAGTAACTGTTTGCTGGCGTAAAGATAGCGTAACTCCTTTTTTTAGCCTGCTGAGAGTGAGAGAGGTTTTCACTGCCAAAACTCGACCACTCTTGCGAATGAGCCAAAACCGGCGCCGTCCTTAAGTGCTGATGTTATCTACCTGACGAGCCCTGATATTTCTCATCCTAATCTGCCCCCAAACTTACATAATCAGTCCTTGACAAAGCTGATCCTGCCGTCCTGCCTGAGGACGCCTCGATGAGAGCGCTCCTCAGGTTAAGTTAGCAAAACGATCCCAAGTTTAATGGACTGTGTTCCCGCATCGATCAAAACGGGGACGTTGTCCCCAGACGCCGTCGTGTCGTGATCGCGTCGCTGCTTCAACGTACTTAAAAGTTTCCTCAACGCTTCTCTAATGATATCAAAGTGAAAAAAATATGTTTAAAGAGACAGCTGCTTTTCGGATTCGTCGGTGTCTGAATTATCGGGGCACGTCCGGGCATCATGCATGCCTGCGTTTCCTGGACGGTAGCCATTGAAGTGCGATTCAGGACAGGGGAGGTATACAAGGTTATGAAGTGTTTTCGGGAATCCCTAGACGAACTATGTTTTTCACCGCTTTTCAAGGACGATTTTGATGCATGTGTTTAAGTTCTAAGAACTAAACCTTTCAGACAATAAAAAAAAGGCAAAAAAAGCAACAAGAAATTAATCAAAGTTAAAACAGAGAGAGAGATTAAAATTTGACAAAGAAACAGTAAAACTCAGAGACGCAGTGAGACACACACACACACACACACACACACACACAAACCAACACAAACATACACGCACATACACACACACACACACTTACACACACACACACACACACACACACACACACACACACACACACACACTCAACACACACACACATAGCAACAAGACCCGCTTGGACTTTCTTGTTGCTTTTCTTTCCTTTTATTTTCTGGTGATCGGGAGAAGGCTGTGAATGCGCGATTGGGATGTGTGGGTGTTTGTTTGTTTGTTTGTTTGTTTGTTTGTTTGTTTGTTTGTTTGTTCTGAATGTGGGAGCCTCACCATCTCCTTGACAGCGGCGTCCTTCTCACTTTTGGACCTTTTTCGTTTCATTCCTTTCATTTCCTGATGATTGGGGGAAGGCTCTAAATGCGCCACGTGGTATGTGTGAGTGTGTGTTGTGTGTGTCTTTGTTTGTGAATGAGTGAAGAGTGAGTCTCACCATCTCCTTGACAGCGGCGTCCTTCTCGCTGATGGCCGCGTCCCGGACGCGTTTGGACATGTTGAGTCTCTCCGCCATCTTCTCCATACTGATGAGGGTCTTGTCCTTCTCCATGCGGGCTCTGACGTGCGCCTCCACCGCCTCGTCCCGCTCACGCAGGGCGCGGTGACGGTCTCTGCTGGCCGACTCAAGGTCCTTACGGGCTGGACAGGGATGTATTCATTAGTGAAGCGCGCGCGCACACACACACACACACACATACACTTGCGCATGCATGGACGTACACACACACACACGCACACAAACAATCAAACAAACACACACATACATAGTATACACACACACACAAACACACACACACACACATGCGCGCACACACACGTACTCACATACACACTCAAATACATACAATGATAATAATACTGAAAAAGCCACACACATGTATTACAACTTTGGTGTAGTCTGCAAAGCATTATGGTGCAGTCGGGCATGTATACAGGTTCTTGTTTCAAAAGGTGAAACGCATGGACGCACGGACGCACACACGCACGCACGCACGCACGCACGCACTAACACACACACACACACACACACACACAGACACACACACAGACACACACACACACACATGTGTATAGAGTGCTTTTGTAAAAGGTGAAACTTACTGCAAAGCCAAGTTGGGCCAAGCGACTCCATCCTACTGTAGGTTCATATACTTAAGTTACCTTGATCTGAGTCTTTTGAAAAACGGGCAAACATGCCCATGGCGTGGTCCGCCTCCATACCTGCGTCTCTCTCCTCGACCGCGTGATGGCGCTCCTGCAAAGCACTATCTCTTTCTGTAGCCAGCGTCTCTTTAGCGTTCAATGCGGCGGCTAGCTGCTCCTGGGCGGTTCTAACGTGCTGCGTCGCCCGGTCCTTTTCGCTGACGGCTTCCCTGAGTTGTTCCAGGGCCTTGTCTCTCTCGTGCAGCGCGAGATCTCGCTCCTCTCCCGCCGCCTTCTCTTCAAAAACTGCTGCGTTTTTAGCCTGGATGGCTGCAAACACACAAACAAAACAGTTTATGATAAATTATGAAATAAAGACTAAACTTTCTCTGCCAACACTGGAATGAATTGGGGCTTACCCCAAATTTGTTCACGGAATGGACCCGTCTACTCTTGGAACGTGACGTCAGAGACACGTGACCGTAGTAGCGGGTCATACGTCCCAGATAACTTGTGTCGCCCCCCCGTCTGTGAGCTCCAATAGGGTAAGTCCCAATTCATTCTAGTGTTGTCAGAGAAAATTAAAGTTTAGTCTTTATTTCATAATGAAAGATGAACTCCCATGCTAAGTTTATAATATGATAAAGACACAATAGATTAACAACCCCATGGCCTCAAATAAGGCTATTGGACATTTCCCTACCCACTACCCCTATCTACTCACCCTTGTCCCGATCCTGTAACGCTTCTTCCTTCTCCTTCAGTGCTTCCTCCCGCCCCAGTTTCGCCTGGTCATACTTCAGCAGGGCGTCCTCCTCATGTTCCTTGGCTGCCTGAGCCTCCTCCAGCGCAGCCTCACGTGTGATGATGGCGTCCTTCAGTTCTTTCAGAGCTCTCTCCGTCTCCAGACGAGTTTCGTACCTTTCGTTTACAGCCTGCTCCCGATTAGCCACGGCTTCTACCTTCTCCTTTTCTGCTTTTTCCTGGGAATTAGAAAACCGAAACACGAAGTCAGAATTTCGTTAGACAGTCAAGTTGTGTTTTTTAGTGACGATATTTTGTTTGACCCTTACCTCTTTCCTTAAGACCTCAACGAAAAGCGGTCTCAACGTCGATTTCAGTTTCTTGTGAATTTAAAGATCTGCTGACATGAAAAATTAATACATGAATACACTCGCAAAACAAACTCAACCTCAACCTCAAGCCTTCTTTGGAGAAGATTCGTCGACATCAATGCCCTTATTATTGACTACCAAGTCTATTCTAGCCAAACTTGAAATGGTGTAATCTGTATCTTTGTTAGATATTTTGTCTGACCCTCAAGACCTCAATGAAAAGTGACCAGCAGACCGATTTGAGCTTCTTGTGAATTCAACGATCCACTGACATGAGAAGTTAAACTTACACTCAAACTCAACTTCAACTTCAAGCATAGCTTCTTTGTAGAAGATGTATCAAAATCAATGCCCTTATTCTTGACTACCCAGTCTTTTCTAGCCCGACTTGAAATGATGTAATCTGTATCTTTGTTAGATATTTTCTCTGACCCTCATGACATCACTGTAAAGCGGGCAGCAGACCGATTTGAGCGTCTCATGAATTCAACGATCCACTGACATGAGAAGTTAAACTTACACTCAAACTCAACTTCAACTTCAATCCTAGCTTCCTTGTAGAAGATGTATCAAAAATCAATGCCTTACTCGTGACTACCGAGTGTATTCCAACCCACCCTGACAGACGGACCAGCGACAGTTAATCAATAGACGACTTTACCGCGCCGCCGCCGCTGATGATTTCAAACGATTTGCCGCTAACAAAGGAGTCAATATAAGTCAAGTCAGACACACTCCCCTGTGCATCAGGGCTGAATAGCACGCCGGGGCCGTGTCAGAGTCTGGCGCACACAAAGGGTTAACTAAAATGGATGGGCAGAGAAGTGGAGCTGATGACCAATCCTCCGGGAGGCACTTTGCACTTGACCCTGAACACGATATTAGGAACGCTCCGGTGAACACTGATCCCGCTGCCAAAAGTTTGACTAGTTTGAGTACCAGCAGGCATAACTTTCCAGAATTGGTCAATACTAGCGGTTAGGCGAGTGTCATTAACTATACGGCATACAAGACGGCGTCGACCTTATAGGCCCCTGTCACACATTCAGAACTGTTAGGGAGTAGTTTGAAGAGATTCAGGCCACGCCTACCTTTCTATACGAATCGAATAGAATTTGAGTTAAATTTGGATCAAATTTGATCTCCGAACACGCCACGGACACCACAGACCTACTCCCAAACACCAGCGAACAACCAGTAAAACATGGCCGAACCTCCCGTACACACCCGAATGTTTTAAACATTTTGAAATATTTGGCTGGTGCAGCTGAACAATAGCGTGTGTTAGGCGTTTTACCGGGCTTTTTATGCCAGCCCTTCGGGAGACAAATAGATAATGCCTGACCAAATTGATACTGTCTTTACAGCCACCAAAAGATCTGCTTGGAGATTGATTCTGCTATGTGTGACAGGAAATTTCACATCTGTTATTTATGCTGCTAGCTGTCCTTTGAAAACGCGCTAGTGTGTACTACTTGTATGTCCAAACCGTAATGCGTACTTTTGCTCTGATCGCCTCCTCCCTGTCCCGTACGGCGCTGTCCCTCTCCTGCTGCGCCGCCGTCCTGTCCTGCACCGCCCGGTCTCTCTCCTTCACAGCCGCATCCTTCTCACGGACGGCGGTGTCACGCCTTCTGTTGGCTTCCTGCAGGTACAACAACAGCATTAGGCCATGATTTATCTTTTATTTCAACATTTATCACAAGACTTGGCACACTCAAGTGTTTCCAACTTATTTCTATGCTGAATGAAGTGAGGAAAGCCGCGTGGAGTGCGCCTTTGCAAAAAGCATAAGATCGGTGCCATGGCAGGATTCGAACTCGGAACCTCTTGGTTTCAAGCCTGACTTAACACAGAGTATGGTACGGCGAAGATCTTTCTTTGCCTTTGGAATTGATTTTAGCATTCTATGACATCAGTAGTGTTGTTTTGCTCATTTTCAACCTGCTTTGTGCGATTTACAGTATGGTTGAAAGCTTTCATGCGCGCGTTGCTGCCACCCATACAATCAAATCAACATGGCCTAAGTATGTCGCAATGGGTTTGTACGTGCTGATTTGTTATTCACTTCTAAATAAGTACCCATGCAACCACCCTTTTAGTCGCGACTTTGAAGTAATTGCAAATGTGCAACGCCATCAAAAGCAAAGCATTTGGTGATGAATCCGCGCTGTCATTGTACATGCAATTTACCTCCTTTTGTCAGCGAAAGAGTATCCGCGTAACTAACTACTCATTACAGACGACTTTGAAGTGATTTCCACCAAACTTCAGGACATTATCCTTTGAAATACTGCGTCAATCGCAATGATCATAAAGCACAAGTCTAACCAAGGCAGACTACTCGTTAGTGACGGCTTTAAAGTAATTTCCATTGTGCTGTATGAGCGAACATGCCCGCAGGCGTCCTCAACCTTACAGACACTGCGTCATTCGCAGTGATCACAAAGCCCATGTCTAACGCATTTCTCCCAACACGCTCTTAGGATCGTGCAATTAGCACTCGCCCGTGTCTAGCGTGAGCATTTCTCGGAATAAGTTCTTAAGATGGTTCACGGGTATCCATACAATTAGTCATCGCATACGTCCTTTACCTTTCTAGTGCTGCTACGTCAGCGTGGTCGCGTGTTAGGGCCTCATGCATCCTCTTCGTGCGTATCAAACGAAAATGGTGTACAGAGTCCGGTCAGAGTTTCAAGTATTGTGGTGAACTTTACTTTAGGCCCCTGTCACATCTATATTCATGAATTTGGCCTCCAGACCACTAGGCAAACGTCAGTCGGCAGTTTTCGGTGGTCATATTCGTGTCGATTCGTGTACAGAGGTAGGCGTGGCCCAAATCTGGTCAGACTGCTTCGAGGGACAAATTAGGTGCATGGAAAGTCGTGAATGTGTGACAGGGGCTTTACTTAAGCTTCTTCAGACATATTCACCTGTAGATCCTATCAAAGGGTGTTGACGGTCCTACCAGATCTTCAAACACTGTCGTGAAGCTAACTTTACTTCTTCAGACATATATGCACCCGTTGTTCTTTCCTCGACCGTTCTTCACTAATCCAACAGAGCTCCAAACAGCAAATCATGATTTTTAACCTCCTTTCTCAGAAATATGTACCTGCTGTTCTTTCCTGGCTGCGTCCCTGTCGGCCACCGCGGCGTCCCGCTCCTGTGTGGCGGCGTCCCTCAGCCGGACGGCCTCGTCTCTCTCCTGCACCGCTATTTGACTCAAATTTAACTCAAATTCGTTTGAAATATGTACCTGTTGTTCTTTCCTGGCTGCGTCCCTGTCCGCCACCGCGGCGTCCCGCTCCTGTGTGGCGGCGTCCCTCAGCCGGGCGGCCTCCTCTGTCTCCTGCACCCATATTTGACACAAACTTAACTCAAATTCGTTTGAAATATGTACCTGTTGTTCTTTCCTGGCTGCGTCCCTGTCCGCCACCGCTGCGTCCCGCTCCTGTACGGTGGCGTCCCTCAGCCGGACGGCCTCCTCCCTGTCCTGCACCGCCTGGTCCCGGGACGACTCCGCCTGGTCCTTCTGTCTGAGGGCGTCGTCCTGGGGCGCAGAAACGGGAGAGAAAAAATGAAACATAGGCTAAACAACCTATTTATTTTATTTATTGGTTGATTGATTTATTTGGCTGTTCAACACACAGAGACAGGCTACCACTACTCATTCACTCATTCACTCACTCACTCATACTCACTCACTTACTCAATCGCTCACTCACTCACTCACTCTCTCTCACTCACTCACTCACTCACTCACTCTCACTCATTCACTCCCTCCCTCCCTCACTACTCACTCACCCACCC
>NW_017804531.1:681795-688300 GCF_001625305.1 Branchiostoma belcheri
CACTCACTCACTCACTCACTCACTCACCCACCCACCCACTCAATCACTCACTCACTCGCTCACTCACTCACTCACTCACTCACTCACTCACTCACTAATAGAAGCTTACTGCTGATAAAAGAAAGGGGTTCCTGTAGACTTCTGTGTATTTTAGTCCTTGTATTTTGCGCTATCAATGATCCATTCTTTGCTTCATATTTCGCTCCAGTTTCTTGCTCCCTTTCCCTTCCTTCACGAATATATTATCATATATGTTTTATATAATATTTTGATTTACTATTAAACAAATGACAACCAAAATTGCACATCCTGACCTTCCCTTTCAGAGCAGCCGTCTCTGCCGCGATCGCCCTGTCCCTCTGTCGGACAGCCTCTTTGGCCGCCTGAAGAGCGTAGTCCCGCTCCTGGAGCGCCGCCTGGCGAACTCGAACTGCATTGCTTCTCTCCTCCTACGGAAAACCATGTAGTGCATTGACGCAATGTTTCTACTTTCTACAGCCAGCATTTAACTAACTATAAATTTGAAGAGAGAGTGCCGCATTGTTTATGACTGATGTGTGTTTATGGCAAGACTTAAGCTCACGTGTCTATTTGTTTGTTTGTTTGTTTGTTTGTTTGTTTGTTTGTTTGTTTGAGTCATTCTTTGCTCATGAGAAGCTCAAATCAGCCTGCAGACCGCTTTTCATTGAGTTGTTAAATAAGGGAAGAGGTTAGGGTCAGACAAAATGTATCATAAAGATAAAGTTTACACCATTTAAAGTTCCAATTCATAGCTGTTACACATATTTGTACACATACACACGTTTATACAGTAGCACTACACGTGATGCACAACCAGTAACCGCGTTCAGCACCAAGGACAGGGACTGCGCATATTGCAACACTACTTTATACGGTAGGTATTTTTAACTGTACTAAGGCTCTTACCGACAATCGGCAATTCTTGGCCATATCTTTACTTTCTAAAGCTAAAGCAGACGGCAACTGTGTCTCTGTTTAGGACGTATCCCTTATTTCATGAAAATGTCCTTACCTCCATAACGATGGCCATCTCCTCCTTGTCTTTAACAGCCCTGTCTCTCTCCTCTTTTGCCTTTTGTAGAAACTGAATGGCTCTTTCTCTGTCAGCCAGGGCAGTGTCCTATACATCATCAACACAACACCGTAGTTTTGACATGCAATATGTTGTTTTATTCTTTTTATTAGTTGATATCATATATATTTATTTAAACTTCGGCTCATTCAATAAATCTGAAATAGTTCAGGGATTTGTAACCAATAAGGAAACATTCTCTTGTCTTCAGATATTTAAGCATCAGCGCCGCGTTTTTGGCTTTTTTGTACTACAATGTGGTATTTTGTTTTACTTTAGGTGGCAAATAGATAGTTCCCTGCCATTTCGATACCGTCTTAATTTAGTTATAGCCACCAAAGGATTTATTCGTAAATTTACACATATACACATTTATACATAACGTTAGTAACTTAGTAATTCACGTGGTACATAACCAGTAACCACGTTCAGCCCAATGACAGTGACCGCGCAGAGATTTAGGAGAGATTTTTCCTAACCTGTTTTTTGACCGCCTTCTCCCACTCGGCCACCGCACTGCCCCGTTCCTGCACGGCCCTCTGCAGATCGACCAGCGCCGATTCTCTCTCCTTCACCGCCCGGTCCCGTTCGAACGTCGCCATCTTGTTCGCCTGCACGGCGTGCTCTCGTTCCCGGTTGATGGCGTCGTTCTTCTGGGTAAGTCTGGCCAGTTCGAAGTGCGCGACGTCCCGCTCTCGTTTTGTCCTGGAGGGAATTTATAATCAAAAGAAAGTTTTATAAGCACAGATCCTGAAATGACGATGCACCATGTGTTCATTTATTCGTTGTGGCTAACGGAATTTGTAGTTGAACAGTGGGGTCGTGTGGCGTAACGCGGTAGAGTGCTCGACTCAGAACCAACAGGTCCCGGGTTCGAATCTTGCCGTACTACCGATCATGAGCCCTTGGGAAAGGCACTTAACACGACTTTCCTCACTTTAATTTACTCAGATGGAAATGAGGATTCTCGGTGGCGTTGGTTGTGGATCGTTGCCACCAAGTACAGTTAGGGCATCGTCACTAGAAAGCTTTAAACAACTCCTGCAAACATTGAGTCTTTCGGTGTGATATAGCTAGCTGCCACCGCGCCGCATCCCTGCAAATCTGGTGTGTTACGACGAAGGGCGTTTATACTGGCTATACAGATACAGGCATAGTAAGTAAATAAGTTGAAAAATTGAGTGTGCCGTCACCATGTCTTGCCATTACATGTTGGAATAAAAAAAACAGGTATTCATCTACAGTGACGTACCTTTCTGTGTCTTTCGCCGCCTTCTCCTGTTCCCTGACGGCCTGGTCGCGGTCCCTGACGGCGGAGTCCCGTTCCTTCATGACCCGGTCCCACTCCAGCATGATCGTCCCGCGCTCACGGACAGCCTCGTCTCGCTCCAGGATCGCGTCGTGGCACTCTTTCTTCGCCTTGGTGGTTTGGAGAAGAAATTAATGACACTTTTAAGATTATAATAGGAAGGTCTGATCCATATTTGTTGTCTTCGTTAACTATCGTCAAGGAAAAGTAATTTTCCCTGCGCTATGCTTCCTAATTAGTCTCTACCAGGCTTTGGGAAGTGGCTGGAAAGAGTATAAATTGGGCACATAGACAGGGGATATGCCAGGCGAGGTGGTCCCGTTCGGAAGCGGCAAACTGTACTCTCAGCGCGGACCAACTCCCCTGCCTGGTAGAGGCTACCTCGGAATAGCCAATCATAAGGTTGTTTTATCCCTTGTTTACGTATCAAGAGAATGTCCTATATTATATAGATCTTTAGTCAACTAGTCATCTAACGTCAGTAGACCCGAACAAATTAGTACAACAAGCGAAATTTTGTACATTGTGTATTGATCTAACCGACTGCAAACTTATTTCCTGTCCTCTTGTCGCCATCTTGAGGTGAAGGTCAAAATGTTGTTCTGTTCTGTACCTGTTGCAGAGCCTGATCTCGTTCCCGGGCTAGTGCCTCCTGCTGGCGGGCGGCTCGTTCCCATTCAAATTGTGCTGCGGTTTTCTCTTGGTTTGCTCTGGGGAAAACGCATCGATAGATGATTTACGTCGCTCCAAAGCAACAAGAGAAAAATTAGACCACAAAATGCAGAACATTTTCTGCGCACCTTCACCTAACTCCTTTTACATTGTACCCAATCAACCATCTACTGATGCATACATTTTAGCTAGCTGTAAGCAAGCAAATTTGATCTCTTCACCTGCAGTCCCACCATCCCACGTCTCAACATTGGGGAGTGTTTCACGGGGATACGTAGCAGAGATGGTCAAGCTGGGTTGTTTTTAATGAATCGCAGTTTCAAGCATTGCATTGCAGACGGAATAGTGGCATACGTTGCATCTACAAAGTAACATATACAGGTACAATGTGGAAGGAGCTAGATGGAGGTGTCACGCGTTTCGATCCAGAAGAAAAGAACGTTCGAGTCACAGGGCAAGACGCCGCACTCCTGCCAAACGTTTACCGAAAGACCCTTGTTCTTGCGACCCTTGTTTTACTGAATAAGAGACGGCTATGGTCTACAGACGAAAAGTCGAGACGAGAGCAGGTAGTGGGAGCTTGGAATAATTTTCCTCGCTTAAGTAGAGGGCTTGTGTTGATTATTCAGGAATAAAACTGCCTCGTATGCGGGACACAAAATACCTCTCGGCGTCCTTCAAAGCCGCTTCCCTGGCCACCACGGCCTGGTTTCTCTCGAGCACGGCCTCGTCCCGCTCCTTGACGAGCCGGTCCCGCTCGTACACGGTCTGTGCGCGCTCCCGTACGGCAGCGTCGCGCTCCTGTATCAAGTCATGGTACTTTTTCTTCGCCTGGACAGTCGGTATGCAACGCACGGTATGTTAAAGATATCCGATGCAATTTCAGGCTGGAAAAGCTGGATTTTCAAAGTCAATTTTCTGTTGTTTTTTTCTTTTTAACGTAGTACTTCTAGACTAGTAAGTTGACTCGATCTTATCCAATTTAATAGCATACTGTTAGACAAAAAGGCGATGTCACTATTGATTGTTTTGTATCCTAGCCTTATTTATGGGCAGTACCCCAAACTGAAACAAAATAAAGGGATTCCTCGCATAGCTCGTTTTGCGGCTATTTTTGTGGCTACTGGATTTGTGAACAACGTGATATGTAGCTACAATTAAACTCCAACACAGAAGGACATTGGACTCCATGCAAGATAGGCAATATAGAGACGGGGGGCGAAACAGACTTCTTGTCACCTTTGACCTGAAACCACGTTGTTGGTCATTCATCTTGAGAAAAGCCGAGGGATTAGTCGCAAATGAAATCCGATCTCTTAATGTATTGGACTTTAATTTTAGCTTCATATCAATATTGTAAACACCTGCTGGGACACGTGATCTCGTTCCCTTGCCGTGGCCTCTTTCTCCCGAATGGCTTGTAACAGCTCGTTTTGTGCCGAATCCTTCTCCTGGTTAGCTCTGGGAAAACGTAGCGACAAATGTGATCAATAGCGGACAGGCTGGAACAATGATGAACAACTTTGCAGTCTGCAAAAGTTATTCTCAGTCTCCATGTGCATCTGTTATCACTAAGGTCACACCGGCTTAATTTTTTGGATGACTACCCAAAACTAATGCAAGAGGGCGAATAAAAAATCCAGCCAAAAATTCTGCTAAACTACGGGCAAGCAAAGTTGATATTGCGAATTTGCGGGAGTATATAGCGTATTTTACGACAAGCCGGCACATGCTGGCCTTTTGCGGCATTTATGAGTCGGCACTGTTCTGAAGTTCCGTGGAGCCCCGGTAGCCTGAGTGCCATCCTCCGTAGTTACTGCCGACTCCCTATTGTTGCTAGCTACCCTTGATAGCAACCAGGCTAGCGCCTTGAAGGAGAATTTTTTTAGAACAAGTGAAAATCAATGTGCGCACGTAGATGTCATCCATAAAATCAAGTCAGTGTGGCCTAAGATAAACAAGACTACAAGCAAAGATTTTGTATTCCTATTGAGTCTTAATAACGATTTCTTTTTTTTTTCTCTCTCTTTTTTGCAAGAAGCACCTTCTGATGTCCTCCAAAGCCCTCTCCATGGCCGCGAAGGCCTCGTCTCGTTCCTTGACTGCATCGTCTCGTTCCCTGAGCATACTGTCCAACTCCGACACAACCGCGCTCTGCTGCTGCAGTACCCGGTCCCGTTCCAAGAGGGCGTTTTGGAGCTCTGTCTTCGTCTGGGCGGTTGGACGGGAAGTTCACAAAAAGTCGAAGTGACCAACATTAGATAAACGATATTTCATTATCTATAGGATCTTTTAAATGTGCTCACCAATGATAATTAGACTAAAGAAAGACTTTGTGTGGGACTTTCTCATCGTCGAAAACCGAGTTGTTGCCATACATTTTACCTTGTACAATTGCCGTGCAATTCTTCTCCATTCTAAAGTTCTTCTACGAACGTGTGAATAATATTACAATACAAGAAATACACCCATGTACATGCATAAGGTTTCCTCAGCAGTGCTAGTTCTAGTGATATCAAGCCGTAAACCTAATAATCTCCAAGCAGATCCTATGGTGGCAAGACCGTGCCCACTGGCCACAGGAGTGACCATTAGCCTTCTCTGGCCGATGGATACTGTCTTTCCATCGTAGGATCTGCTTAGAGATGTTAAAAATGAAACCTGTTCCATCTCGAAGGTCCGGGGTCTCCCGTTCCTCCTCTCCAGTTCTCCGGAGAGGTGCCGGATCTCGTGCTGCAGTCTCGCGATGGTCGCTAGGGCCTCGTTTCTTTCACTTATCAACTGTAAACACAAACGGTCGGAAACGTCAATGAAGGTTAGGCATCCCATATAGAAGGGCTACTAGAAGCGCGATGTAGTCAAGCTAACAGTAACGTTACCAATACTAACACTGAATAATATGTAGGCTCTCTAAAACCTTATTCAATATGTCTAAGCCTTAAGTTAGCTTTCTTTACGTACAAAAATGATGAACAGAACAATGACGAACCTTGTCACTGTCCCTCTCCCTGTCCAGTATCTCGTCCCTGGCCCTGGCGAGCTTGTCCTTCTCGGTGTTGGCGAGCCACTCCGCGCGTACGGCCTGGTCCCGCTGTCTCTTCATCAGGTCCCGCTCGTGCGCCAGGTTCTGCACGTCCCGCTCCAGGCTAGAGATCTTTATACTAGAGAGTTGTCTGTCTCTGGTGGACATGAAAAAATAGCCCCGAAGTTTCATTTTCAAGACTGTTGCTCGAGATCTTTATACTCAATAAAGGTTAGGTTCCAATACACAAGGAGTTGTTACTCAAGCAACTGGATAGATTTTGAAAACTGTCAGACGTTTCGGTTATATAACATCCACTACTTTTTGTTAGTCACGAACGAAACCAATTGAACTTTTGAATCTTCAAACAAACGGTTTTGAAGAGAAAGCCTTAGGGCATTGCATTGTT
>NW_017804531.1:688320-701017 GCF_001625305.1 Branchiostoma belcheri
TCAGAAACGTCGATGAAGGTTAGACATCCATGTAGATCATAACGTGAAAAAATAAATCTGGGCTGATTTTGCCTCTCCCTGGTGGAAAGGCTCCTAGGAGCGTGATGTAGTCAAGGTAACAGTAACCTTATCAGTTACCCAGTAATATAAAACGTAATGTTATAACGTTATACGTATTCCATCATTGTCCATAAGTCTTGTCAAATATTTTATTTTCTATCAGATGTACAGGTGGTGGTAAGAATATACGTTTCGTACTGAGTTCGCCCATATCTTTGTCCATTTATTTGGATTAATTGATGTTCCTCTTTATATAAAAAAAAAAAAAAAAAAACAGGAGAAGAACTAACCTTGTCGCTGTCCCTCTCCCTGTCCAGTATCTCGTCCCTGGCCCTGGCTAGCTTGTCCTTCTCGGTGTTGGCGAGCCACTCCGCGCGTACGGCCTGGTCCCGCTGTCTCTTCATCAGGTCCCGCTCGTGCGCCAGGTTCTGCACGTCCCGCTCCAGGCTAGAGATCTTTATACTAGAGAGTTGTCTGTCTCTGGTGGACATGAAAAAATAGCCCCGAAGTTTCATTTTCAAGACTGTTGCTCGAGATCTTTATACTCGATAAAGGTTAGGTTCCAATACACAAGGAGTTGTTACTCAAGCAACTGGATAGATTTTGAAAACTGTCAGACGTTTCGGTTATATAACATCCACTACTTTTTGTTAGTCACTAACGAAACCAATTGAACTTTTGAATCTTCAAACAAACGGTTTTGAAGAGAAAGCCTTAGGGCATTGCATTGTTGTGCGGCCTTCTTTTCCGGACAATCTTTCCACTTTATTCAACCATCGTGTGGATTTTTGTCTGGAATTGCATATCTACATGTATTCTCACTTTTACACACATGTAGTAGATGTGTGTGACACTTTAAAAAGTGCAACGAAAAGTTATATTTTACATTGTATTTTTACATACCTAGCTGAGTTGTCCCTCGCAACGTACCACGACTGTTGTTCATACTTCAGCTTGTTGTTCTCCGCCTCAAGCGTCTGTATCTTAGTCTCCTGGTCCCTAATCGTCATGGACTGGTCCACCGCAGCAAGCCTCCTCTCCTTCATCTTCAAGTCTTTCGCCAAGTGTTTCTGTAAGTCTCTCACTCTCTCACGCAGCAAAACCTTCTCAAGGTTCTGGGCACGAGATCTACTCATGTTTCCCGCCAGTTTAAATCTCTGCCCCAGGGTGCCGTCGCCCGCACTAGGGCCTTCTCCGAGGAACTCGCGAAGCTTCTTCGCCCTTTTTCTAGAAGGAAGTCTCTGTGTTTCTGGCTCGAGTACCGGACTGTCTGCCTCTGATGACGTAAGCGACCTGGTGTCGTCGTCGTGTGTGATGACCAGCCGGTTTACCTCGCCTGGAGTCAAGAGACACCAACGTTGTGAGGAGGAGTTTCCCTCATCATATTTTATCTGTTCACTCTATGATATAGGGATTTTCTTTTTACACAACCAGTAATGTTTCTCACCTGTTTACGTTCTGATGCTGTCAGACATCTCCTCTGTTCTTCTCTGTTTTCTGTCACAAATTTTTGTACAGTAGGCCTTCGAATTTCTGATGAATCATTTTTTGCAAAAATCATTTCGTACTTCGTCGACGAAGGTTAGACATCCAGGTACACTCTTCTGCTTCCCCAGCAGCACACTCTTCTGATTTTATTATTTACGTGCGAAATAAAGAATACAAAATACAGTACATGGTCATACATAGATACATGTAGGGAATCTCACCGGTGCCTCCCTCCCCGCCGCTGTGCCTGACCTGTAGTAACCTCTCCAGAGCCGGCTGGTCCGTGTGCAGCAGGACGGCACAGAACCTGTCCACCACGGCCGGGCCCTGCTCCCTCAGCAGCGTCAACACGCGGGCCTTCCGCCGCGCACTGGTGGACTCTCTCTGCGGTAGAACAGGACAAATATTACTAGGTCTGTATCTGTATCTGTTTAGCCGCACTAGGCCGGCACAGAACCTGTCCACCACCGCCGGGCCCTGCTCTCTCAGCAGCGTCAACACACGGGCCTTCCGCCGCGCACTGGTGGACTCTCTCTGCGGTACAACACGACAAATATTAGCCGGAATAACCGCGTCAGTATACGTCACAGAACCTGTCCAATACGACCGGGCCCTGCTCCCTCAGCAGCGTCAACACGCGGGCCTTCCGCCGCGCACTGGTGGACTCTCTCTGTGGTACAACAGGACAATATTAGCCGGTATAACCGCACCAGGACGGTACAGAACCTGTCCACCACGGCCGGATCCTGCTCTCTCAGCAGCGTCAATACGCGGGCCTTCCGCCGCGCACTGGTGGTCTCTCTCTGCGGCAAAACAGGACAAATATTACCAGGACAAATATCAGGACAAATATCATCTGTTTAACCGCACCAGGACGGCACAGAACCTGTCCAACACGGCCGGACCCTGCTCCCTCAGGAACGTCAACACACGGGCCTTCCTCCGGGCACTGGTGGACTCTCTCTGCGGTACAACAGGACAATATTAGCCAGTATAACCGCACCAGGGCGGTACAGAACCTGTCCAACACGGCCGGACCCTGCTCTCTCAGCAGCGTCAACAAGCGGGCCTTCCGCCGCGCACTGGTGGTCTCTCTCTGTGGTACAACAGGACAATATATTAGCCGGTATAACCGCACCAGGACGGCACAGAACCTGTCCAATACGACCGGGCCCTGCTCTCTCAGCAGCGTCAACACCCCATCACAGAACCTGTCCAATACGACCGGGCCCTGCTCTCTCAGCAGCGTCAACACCCGGGCCTTCCGCCGGGCACTGGTGGACTCTCTCTGCGGTAGAACAGGACAAATATTAGCCGGAATAACCGCGTCAGTATACGTCACAGAACCTGTCCAATACGACCGGGCCCTGCTCTCTAAGTAGCGTCAACACGCGGGCCTTCCGCCGCGCACTGTTGGTCTCTCTCTGTGGTAGAACAGGACAAATTTTACTAGGTCTGTTTCTGTATCTGTTTAACCGCACCAGGACGGTACAGAACCTGCCAAGCACGGTCGGGCCCTGCTGTCTCAACAGCGTCAAAACGCGGGCCTTCCGCCGCGCACTGGTGGTCTCTCTCTGCGGTCATCCTCCTTCGCAGGGCTAAAATCCTCCGGTTCCCTTCCGGTTTTAGCCCTGCTATTTACCGCTGACAGTTTGACTTCTGGTGACGTCACTTATAAATAATTCATGAGCTTGCCTTATTTGGCACAAACCAATCAGATGTCGGGGGGCTTGCCCTAACTCTGTCTCGGCTTTGGCCAGGGCTTTGGCCGCTGCTGGGAAGCCCATATAGCACAGGCTCTTCCCTCCTCCTGTCCGCACACTCAGAAAAACGTCTCTGCCATCAAGCAGCGCCCGTAGCATCGACTGCTGATGCTCACGAAGCCGCTCGACTCCAAATAAATCTTGCACGGCTCGCACGAAACTTCTAGTATCTGTAATAGCCGCCATCTTGGCCTGTCCCAACATGTAACCTGATTGGCTAATAGGTTCCCAGCGACCTTTGCGGTTTTTGCGCAAAGCTCGGTGCGCAAATTCTCTGATTGGCTGACAGCAGTTTGGCGGTGACGTCACCAGAAGTCAAACTGTCAGCGGTAAATAGCAGGGCTAAAACCGGAAGGGAACCGGAGGATTTTAGCCCTGCGAAGGAGGATGTCTGCGGTAGAACAGGACAAATATTACCAGGTCTGTATCTGTATCTGGTTAGCCGGTATAACCGCACCAGGACGGCACAGAACCTGTCCACCACGGCCGGGCCCTGCTCTCTCAGCAGCGTCAACACGCGGGCCTTCCGCCGGGCACTGGTGGTCTCTCTCTGTGGTACAACAGGACAAATATTGCCAGGAAAATTACTAATAAAGTGGTGGACGTACCAAGTACTAAGTACCTAATACCAGCCCAGAGAAGAACAAGAAATAGCCATGCCTTCAAGTACCAGAGTTATCAACCAAGGATTGAGGTGTTCAAAAACTCATTCTTTCCTAACTATCGCAGAGAGGAACTAACTGTCACCAAGTACAGTAGGGGCATTGTCATTAGATAGCTTTAAACAATTAGATGTTCAAGGGTTAGGTGTAACAGTTCGTTCGGTGTAATGTAGCCAGCTGCCGCCGCGCCGCGTGTCTGCGAAGCTGGTGTGTTACGCCGAGGAGCGGTTATACATGCTAAACAGATACAGGTCTAACTGGAAAAAAGTAATTGAACACTCAAGAAGGTATATCGATGAAGATTAAACATCCAGGTTATGAGATACACAAGTTTCAAAACTACCACCGGACGTTTCAAGTAGCATCCACTACTCAGGATCAGGCCTGACTCAGGTCTTCATCAGTGACTAACGAAATCGGTAGTTTTACACGTGATCTGCCGAACATGATTGTGTTCAAAGCGCACTACTAGTACTCATGTTACGTGTTAAGTACCTCTTAACATCACTACTCCATCAACTGGAAACTTGAAGTTGAATCAACGTGTCGAAAATAGCATGGACTCCATTCTCCATTGTTCAATACGGGCAGATAAAACGGTGTTAGGAAACGTACCCGGGAGTGGAGAGTTGAAGATTATGAAGTATCATAGTAAAATGTTGAATGTTTAACTCTATTATAGCTGACATTAAGCTTTCGACTTATTTCATCTTCCCGCTCTTATTTTGGTGTCGATAGTTCGTACATCTTTCCTACTTCGACAAGCAGTGGTATTCTTTTATATGTACTACTATCCTTTCTACTTTTCATCACCAACTTTCTTTCGAACTGGTGCAACTCAAGTAGTTAGTCCTCTCAAACAACTCTTTTTCCAAGTCTACTGGTGCAAACACATACACAATACATGTGAAAATAAGGCTTTACCTTGATTTTGTCCACTTCGTCGTGAGAAAAGACGTCGTTGTTCTCCAGCAGGCTGTAGAAGCGGGGGGTCAGCTGGAGCTCACGGAGCAGCAGGGAGAAGTTCTGGTCGATGGTCCGAACATGCGCGGCGTCCATTCCTGGTTTAGTACGGTAAATTTATTATATTTTCTCAACATTCTGTCTTAATACACAACAGACGCAACGAATAAAACACACACAGACGTACACACATACACACATACATACACACACGCACACACATACACACACACACGCACACACACACACACACACACATACACTCACACATACACACACACACACACACACGCGCACTCACACAATCAGTCACTATCAGAGTCTGAAGTATGTTCTCAGAAAGACAAAACTGGTGGGTTGTGCGGTACAAAGAAACAAACTAGCGAGCAACAATAAGAAGCACAAAAAGCATACAAACGGATACATACAAGATAACAACATATCGTACTTACACTTTGCCAGTGCCAACGACCAAGACGAAAAGAACACATCACATAACCAAACTCGGCCCTGTCATATAGTAGTCAAAGGCCCGCAATCTCTAATCTCACACGAAACGTGTTACAAAACGTGCCATTCTGTGCTACATCCAGGCTCCCTTTTATCACAATCTTCTTATGCAACGCCCTCACTGGTTGAGATAACTAACACAAAGGCTTTAAGCACTTCAAGTGGCAACAGGAAAAAATACATACCTATGGTGGGAGTCAGGATTTTTCTCTAGAGCACGAGCTGATCTATTCCTACCGTGTGTCTGGTGTCACTGGAGTGTCGGTACGTAAAGACGAGTACACGTACTCAAAAAGTGTCACTGAATCATCTATTGTATCAACATAATCGTTGCGCAACAGTATGAGAATCAACTACCAAGAAAGGCAATAGTTTGGCACACTGCATGGGCACGCAAAGAATCCGTACCTCTATGTTATGAAATGGTAAAATGCAGATTAGCGCAGCTGGAGGCAGTATACATTTCTGCTCTCCAGGGTTACATGATTCGGATAACATTGTTTCCAACAGGTACTCAACTGCCTAAAGACCAGCTACATGCATGAGTAGGTCTATAAGTACACTACAGAGTATAGATCCGGGAGCAACAAAGGACATAACGTCACTATTACTATTGCACTGTATTTTACATAATATGCCTTTCGTTTTGAGTTCAATGACGAATATTGTCGAGCGTTCGATCGTATACTATGAATTAATAAAAAAAAAATAGAAGAATAAAGAGAATTGACTAATCTCCAAGCAGATCCCAGGATGGCAAAAGACATTATCAAATTGAGCAGGCAGTATCCATTGCCCAGAGAGGGTCCAATACGCCACTCTAGGATCTGCTTGGAGATTAAAAATTGACTGGGATTCAAAAATCGTTTGTTGGCATCAACTACCAGCCATGCAAACTACTGCAAGACGTAAAATCGTTGTCAGTTTATTCCCACATTTTGACAGGTCATCTCTGTCTAAAATGCAACAACAGCATACTTCACCACTAAACATCTAAATGCATATACGTGATCCATCCTACATTGATATGTACATCTATAGTATAGTGTAACTTTATTTCAGTCTGCAACACAAAGAAACATTTTTACAGTGAACTCTTCAAATGGAAAGGCACTGCCTGTTCACAATTGATGTCCATACATAAAAATCATGTTAAAAATGATAATATATTTACTACTTATTTGTACAAAATCATTCTGTCATGAAATGGAATCTTAAAAGCACTCTACATATTTGTAATGCTTATTTTTTGGCAAGCATGAGTTAAAGTCTACTTAATTTATAAACTTACCACCCTACAATTGTGACCATTGAACCAAAACAAGAAAGGCATGCACAACCTATAATATTGGGTTAAACATGTCTGCTAAATTGGTCAAGCCATGTCAAAGAAAAATCTGGATATATTTCCTTGATACAAGGCATCTGATTGGCTGCCTTTTCTATCCTTGATACAAGGAATTTGATTGGTTGCAAACAATGCAAGGAATATAATGGCAGTGAGGCACAAGTCCTCACAAGCCCTCTGTAACAATTTATTTTAACTTTCAGAACACAAGCTTTACTGTAATCACATTATGGGCAGTGCAGCACCCTTAGAGGGATAAAGGTTTATGACATTGTGGATGTTACTACTGTAACATTGCATTTAAAGGTTTTCAAACTGATTGTAGAGTGGAGATATGTTACCAGGTTAAAGACAGTCCCACCCCGATTTTTCACAAGGACTGTACATTTGATATGATCTGTACTTTTCCTCAAAGAATTGTAATTCTGCACATAGTTCAGCACCAAAAATGCCTTAAAATGTGGGGCCTGGAAGACTGGGAATGATATTGTACCAAGAGACATGAATATACACCAGCTTTCACAGGCTCCAGCCTTATTCATAGTTACTGTAGTATTGTAGTGCTTGCACATGACCAACTTTTTCTGCCGTTTCTCTTGGTAAGTCCTTGTTTTGTATATCACAAAAGACTCAAGCACATGTACATTGTTATACCCCAGCTTAAAACAAAAAGAATGCCTGTTTTCATTTCATTTAATACATCATTTATATACAAATCAAAATGAAATAGAGAAAATTTCAGTAAAAACATATTGTTGTAGTTCACTTTTATTCTATGCAACTTGTCTTAAAAGCACCACTTACATGTATGTCTAAGTTAAAATCATTTTTCTAATTCATGTGTCTTGGAAGTTGAGGCACCATTCTTTGGAATTTGCTACTTGAGTTGACACTTAAACCTTGTTTTTGTGTCTTTGGTTTTTGTAAGATTAATAAGTATTGTTTTACGTTTTCTTTTTCACCTTCTTTTCACCTCAGGAACTGTGGCCATTTAATGTATAACACTTTGTGTACTCCATTCACTGATAATACAATGAACATTTTTGATCAGAATATTAGTAATTACAATCTGATGCATCAGTCTTAATCCATTGACATAACATTCTGGTTAATCACATTTACATCTTTGCAATTATTGTGCTAGCCTAGGTGCTACCATCCACAGTTTCTGCCGGCTCCCTAATGTTGCTGGCCACCACATAAGGGAGGCGGCAGAAACTATGGAGGATGGCACCCAGGCTATTATTGTACATTCAAAATTCAAGATGGATTTATTGGTACACCCATCTTGTTCAACCTGGCCATATTGTACAAGGTTTCCAAGTTTTATATATCTGTGTTTGTCATTTTCAGAATTCATCTACCACAATTACACAGCATTACTTAGCATGTCTGAGTGTGAAGAACTAGGTACAGAAATTTACACCATTCACATTGCAGCAGTACTACAGTGCAGGATGACTACATTACTGGGCTTTAAAGCTGAAATAACTACAACACTGGCATCCTCTTCAGACCTCATCATGGCGCATCCTTCTGCGGGTGGACTGGCCAGCCTGGAAGACAAGAAACAAGAACTTAACCTCTTAAAAACATGGCACAGATGAAGACATAAATTGTAAATTATAATTATGGACTTCAAGCTTTGTTCCAACACAAGCAGGAAATTCGCCATAAATTTTTGGTTGATCTTGTCAACCTTCATCAGATGTATGGTCGCAATGACTCATTAATAAACAAAACATTCATTCATTCATTCATTCATTCACATTCATTCATTCATACATGTAGAACAAAGCTTGAACCAACACAGATGAGCTTTCATTCGATTAGATTTAGATTGTAAATTGTTGTGTAGCTCACCTTAGTTCTGCTGTTGGCACCGTTACTGTCAGTTCTTCTCCTGCTATTGGTTGTACCTGAGCCTTCTTCACTTGGTACAGATCTGAAAAATATGGATGTTGACATGGTTGACTGGTCACTAGATTACAACTACAGTCAAACTATCCAAGAAGAACACTTAAGATGTAAGATCTGGTCTATGTGGGTACCTACTTGTGTCAATGTGAAAACAGAATCCAATGGACCACAAAAAAGTGAACACAATGGCCAGGTGGTTCTTATGTAGAGGTGGTTACAAGCAGAGATTTGACTGTAGGTTATAAAGATACCCCTTTAAAAAATCCCAAAGCCAAGATTCACGTACATGGAATTAAAAGACAATTTGAAAGAGAAGGATAACAAAAGACTAGGACTGACCTTGAGGAAGACTTGACTGTTGACTTGACCTTGGTTGACCTTGACGCCCCTGGACCCATGGCAAAGCTAGCCTGGTACCCAGGCATGGGCTCAGGCTGCTGTGGCCTTCTGGTCGGCTTGTTTTTAGGCTGTGTTTTCACTTAAGAGGAAGAATTACAGAAATCAGTAACTAAATAATGTAATATGTTTTAGTGTTCCTTGCCATCACTACTAAAATTACTAGCAGAATTTGTCAAGAACAAATTGGGAATAGCAATGGTAAATTAATTGTACAAACATAACTTGAAAGTTGCATCTTTTCTAATATTGATATACTGGTGTATTTGTAGTTTTGGTTTTGTAATTCAGTCAGAGAAACTGTAATCTTTTGACAATAAATTTCTTCCATATTTCAACTCCTCTGTTGTGCAATGTGAACCAGTCAGAATTGCTCGAGCAAGGTAACACAGGGTCACCAAAACGTCGGCTAAATAAACCTCTTGGTGGTGTAAAAAAAAAGAGTCTTTTTATTCAATATCACCAGCAGCACCAACTTTACCTTTTGGTTCGTCCATGGTTAAGTCTATCTCTGTCTCCTCCCCCCACGCCCCTTTCCTCCCCTTCTGTCTCTTGTGTTCTTCCATCCGTTCCAGAATTTCTGACGTGGCCATATTGTCGTCCTGTAGGAGAGACTCCAGAGTCTTCCTTGTTCTTGCTGCGCTATTTGCCCGATAACGTGGCGCCAGTTCTGGTGATTCGGCCTCCTCTCGTGGCTCTGAAACTTGCCCAGTTTTGGTGTTAGACGACGACTTGGTGCTAGTTTTCTCCTGGTGCAGACTGGCAAAGTGGTTGGTAATGGTGGTGGCACCTGGGCGCGTACCCCCGGGGTTCTTCTTGGGCCCGACTGGTTTCATGCGGTGATTCGTGGACGAAGACTCCCCAAAGGAGAGAAATGATGCTGAAGGATCACCTGAAAAAAAAGAGTACAGTCAGTTGTAAACGTATATCAAATTTATTGTTGAATAAACTGAAAGATGCATGAGAGCTACTCTATCAAGAGAAAAGTAACAGAGTTTACATTTGATACTGCAGGAAGTATTGCTGGTTTAGGACAACTATAAAATGACAAATGTATAAAGTATGACATACATCAATGAACTTTAGACATCCAGGTAATGAAAACTGAAAACACATGAAAATTGCTACTCAAGCGAAAATGTCAAAATCTATCCAGCTGAGGTAACTGCTTTTCTTGCATAAGTATGATATATGTATATTTTGCAATGCACCGAAAACACAAGTACATTTTGAAACTGAATTTTTTGTCGACCCAAGAAATACAAGATGTACAACCCTCCTTGAGACCTTGATACAGCTGAAAGGTACTGTGAGACACACAAACGGTTGTTAATCTGCTGATAGAGTTGGGGAGATAAGGATTTTCTTCTTACATTGTACACAACTAATAGAGTTGGTCTTACCTTGTCTCTTGACCCGTCTTGTAGGGCCTGTGTCGGAGTACTGGTCCTTAGAGGGTTTGTGTCTGCGGACAGGGGGTGCCACGGAGGGGGGTAGCTGGGGAGGGGGGCGCGGCGTGGGGGCCTCTGACCTGAGGTCATCCATCTGACAAACAGACTATAGGGGGAAAACAGTCCAACATTGAGTGTCTTAAAAAGGGCATATTGTTATTGACATACCCTCAGATGCCTCAATGTAGGGAATTTATCACTTAAATATCAAGAGGAAGATGCAAGGCAGAATGATAAAAGAAATACAAATTCCTAGACAATGTGTGCATCAAAAATTATGATGTTCTCTATTAAAAAATTACTCCACATCAATTTCGACTACATTATATAACAACATTTTAGAGATATTGTAGATATTGTAGTTTTTTCCAGACAGTTGTTACCTGTCTCCTGTTACTGTATTGCAATGAGTATTATACTTGATTGTAAAAGCAATTAGCCTTCGGGCATGATTTTGCGAATAAAGTTTCTATTGTAATTGTAGTGAATTATACGGTGATGGATATGAGACTACTAGGACCTTCCACCTTCAAAACTTCATCTAACCAGTGTGAAAGTTTTTAAGTTCAAGACTGAAATTTGAACTTTTTACTGCTGCTTTTCTGAAGCCTAGACCCTTAAACATGCATTGAGAGTTAATGAGTGAATAAGTAGCCCCATGTCTGTTACCTGGTGCTGTATAAGAAAGTCTGCTGGCAGCAGGGTTCCACAAAACTCACACGGCAACATAGCTGAGTCATCGTCTGGTACTGGGACTTAATAGGCAGAAATGCAAAGGAGATTATTAAAACAGTGTTGTATCATTCAGATGCAACTTCTGCAAACAAAAGTACATTCAAGGACTTATATGAGCATAGTTTTTATATAACAATTGAGATACTTTTGATTCTTTTATCCTTGACTATATTTATTTCCTGTCATTTATCTCAGGAAAACTAATCATGATTTATTAATGGTCAGTCCTACAATGCTTCTAAGCAGATACTTAATGCTAAAGCTGTAACAGGTATTCTGAAACATTTCAGATTATATGTGTGTGATTCAGCACAACTTACTTGGGTCTAGGGGAATGCTCCGTAGTCTGAAAGTAGAAAGAAACACCCAGTTTTGAACAAACATATTCAACAAAAAAAATATAACATAGGGATCTTACCATTAAAATGAAAACATCTTGGTTTACACACAAGAAGAACCTTCCAACTACCTGTTGTGATATTATCTTAACACTGGTCACTTCAATTTTGGAATGTCACTTTCCAAATTTGCAGACGGCCATGTTGAAATCCCTGATTTTCAACTTTGCCATTTCTGCAGGTAAAGTAAATTTTTACATACCATTTGAAAGATCATGTTATCCTCAGTACCAGGTTATTTTTTTATGGTCAAAACATACATATTTGTCAAGATATTTCACTTTAAAAATTGCAATCCCGTCGGTGTACAAGCCACACCGACGGGATCAGAAGCCCACCCCGGTCGGTAGTAAACTCTACCCCGTCGGGGTGGAAAACCACCCCGCACCCAGACCGCATCCAATTATCCTCATGAACACCCCATGAAAACCACTGAATTAATGAGAATTCACATCTTCACACCAGTGTAATTAGCAAGTTTGTGTGATAATTCATGAGAAGTCTGGGCTCAAAGGTTACCCCGACGGGGTTGAACAGCCCCGTTGGTGTGTTGAACAGCCCCGTCGGTGTGTCAGGATGAACAGGCTGGGCTAATGGCCTAAGCCTTCAGACCAGACTGAAAGTAATTTCCCAATGAAGTTTAAAAAATTAACATTAAACTTGCTTCTAGGTTGATGGCGGTTTATACACAGTTTATTATATCACTTCATTATTGTAGTTCTGTGTGTATTCCTGCAGTTTTTCTAGACTGTATTTTCCAGGATTATGAAAGAACATTGTCTTCAAAGATACAAATGAGTCATGGATATCTCTGACATGGCAGGAATGGATATGATTGACCAGTCAACCTGCTCCACATGAGTGCCATATATATGTACATGACGTGTACAATCCTGTACATGTGTAGGTCCTAACAAGGAGGTTAAAATCTAGTCTTTGTCCACCAATACCTAGCTCACTGTAGGATGAATTCTAGCAAGGAGGTTATAACCTCTAACCTGGC